>NC_056728.1:1820666107-1820966107 GCF_019279795.1 Protopterus annectens
CTAAGTCTTCCTCGGACGAGTCCGTGTTCTTGGAGGCATTTGAAGCGGGCCCGTCTACCTCTTGGGTGTCCCCTCCTGCCGACCCCCTGGTGGACCTCATTACCACCAGGGCGTGGAAAGAACCGGACACCGTGGAGCCAATTCCTAAGAGGCCCGATAGGATCCTCAGCCCACCGTCCGACCGTGCCCATTGGAGTAAGGGGCCTCCGGTAGATGCCATGTTGACGGCGGCGGCCACCAAGAGGGAACTTGCTCAGGAGAGTCCCGCAGTCCATCCCCCGAGCAAGGAGTCTCGGATGATGGACCGCTTGGGGAAGCGGATGTTTAGTTCAGCGACCTTCTCAGTAAGGGCGCTGAACTACCTGGCACACGTCATTAGGATGCAGCGAGATCTCATTAAAGAATACGCTGCATCTCCCCCAGAGTCCATGTCGGAGGAGGACAGGGTGCTGCACTCCACCCGCATGGCCACTCTTAGATCAGTTACTAATACCTCTATGCGGCTACTCTCCCACGCTACGGAAGGCGCCGCTAGAGCCGCAGCGGCAGGCCTAGTCACTAGGCGTCAGGCCTGGCTCCGTCACTGCGATTTTTCTGAGCCCTTCAAAGCGTCGTTTGCGAACGCCCCCTTTGATGGTTCTGCCCTCTTTGGCAAAACCGTTCGCGAAACCTTGACCCAGAGCGAGAAGGACGGGAAGACGCTGTCTGCCGTCGGAATCCGCTTCTCTGCACCCCAGAGGCCCTACTCTAGGAACCAAAAGGGTCAGAAGAAGATGTGGTTCCGGAAGTCGCAGCAGTCCCAGCCTGCTCCGGACAGCCAGTCCTTCCGTGGCAGAGGAGGACAGGGAGGACGCCGCCCTAGAGGCAGAGGGGCTCCCAGAAACTTCGGGTCCAGAGAACCTTTCTCTGAACGGCCCGCGCAGCAACCCTGAGGGGTTGCCCGGCTGCTCCACTCTGGAGGCAGTCAGGGGACATTTTCCGGGGCACCTAGCGGCATGGGAGTCCATAACATCAGACCGCTGGGTTCTCCAAATCATATCCAGAGGATACCGCATCCCTTTCCTTCACTTTCCAAAGTTGAAGTCCCTCCCAGACGTTCCACCCGGTCAACGGGAGGCCGCTTTGGCAGAAATTGGCCATCTGCTAAAGAAAAGAGCCATCCAGCCCGTCCCCCCAGACCAGATCGGATCAGGGTTCTACTCCAGGTTCTTTTTAGTGCCAAAGAAGACGGGGGAACTAAGACCAATTCTAGACCTTTCTCTCTTGAATCTGGCAGTCCCCAAGGAAAAATTGCGAATGGTCACTCTGCAATCTATTCTCCCCTTTCTGGGAGAAAATCACTGGATGTGCGCTATAGACCGCAAAGATGCGTACTACCACATCCTGATGGACAGGCGCTCAGGAGGTTCCTCCGCTTCGGCTGGGAGCCAGTCACTATCAGTTCGGGTCCTTCCCTTTGGTCTCACCACAGCCCCAGGGTGTTCACCAAAGTATTAGCAGTGGTAGCGGCCCACCTGAGGCTTCAGGGGTGCAGGTCTTTCCCTACCTGGACGACTGGCTTCTTACCGCCCAACAAGGCATCTACTATTATTGGCGAGACTCCTTTCTCCATCTTGCTCCCTTTCTGGGCATTACAATAAATACAAAGAAATCCAACCTGGCCCACACAGCTCTTAGATTTTATAGGGGCCAGGCTAGACACAAGGAGTTCTGAGCCTTCCTCACTGCGGACAGAGTTCAAAATCTGCAGCTCCAGGTCCCGGCCGTTCTCCACTCAAGTTCTGCTCCAGCGGAGTTGGTCCTGAGGCCTCTAGCGTCCATGGCGTCAGATATAGCACTTCTCCCTCTTGCCAGGCTCAATATGCATCCTCCAGTGGACTCTCTTAGTACAGTGGTCATACCTTGCTCTCCCTATGCATCATCCCATTGCGATCAGCAAGGCTTGCAAGCGGTCCCTCCTGTGGTGGCTTCACTCTCCAGATCTCCACGGAGGCCGCCCATTTTGTGCTTCTCCCCTCGCCACGGTGACCACGGACGCCTCCCGCCTCGGGTGGGGGCATTTTGGGCGGACCGTCCAAGGCACGTGGAACGATACAGAGACCTTACTGCATATCAACGTTCTAGAGATGAGAGCAGTGCTCTTAGCGTTGCTAGCACTTCAGGACTTTCTTCCCTTGGGACCAATTGCGATTCAATCGGACAACATGTCTGTGGTCTGGTACATCAACAAGCAAGGGGGAACACGGTCTTACCCCCTTTGTCAAGAAGCCATGAGAGTTTGGGAATGGGCAATCTCCACCAACCGCTTTCTAATAGCAGCGCACATTCCGGGTCGGTCCAACATCCTGGCGGACAAGCTCAGTCGCACCATTCTGACCCCTTACGAGTGGTCTCTCAATTTTCAAGTAGCGGAACGCATATTCGCACGGTGGGGAACTCCTTCATGTGATTTTTTTGCCTCTCCCTCAAACACCAAGTGCGACAGTTTTTTCGCTCTGATACCCCCTCCAGGAGGTTCTCCAAGAGACGCTCTGGTGCATGCTTGGCCACCCGGTCTTCTTTACGCTTATCCACCCTTGCCTCTGATGCTCCAAGTTCTTCAGAAAGCCTCTCGGGTGGGTTGCAGAATGATTCTCATTGCTCCGTTTTGGCCTCGACAGATCTGGTTCCCCTTTCTAAGGTCTCACTCGGTGAATCCTCCTTGGATTCTAGATCCCATTCCGGATCTGATATCCCATCCATCCTGCATACCTCCTCCGAACCTGGACAACCTGAAGCTGACTGCTTGGCTGCTCCAGTTCCACTCTTGATCAGGACTCGGTATTTCGTCACCTGTTAAGGCAATACTGGTGGCAGCTCATAAACCGTCCACTAGGAAAGTCTACGCAGCAAGTGGAAACGGTTTTCTTTGTGGAGTGGCAAGGCCTGAATCCCTTCACGGTTCCTCTCCCCTTAGTGCTTGACTTTCTAACCACTCTTTTTAACGATGGTGCCAGCAGTTCCACAGTCAAAGTACAACTGGCGGCAATTTCTCATTATCACATTGGCCATGACTCTAATCCTCTTATGTCAGCCAAGTTGTGTAAAATTTTCCTTAAAGGTACTTTTCTTCTCAGGCCCCCTGTAAAACAAGCGGTTCCTCCTTGGGACCTCTCTTTGGTTCTCCAGGCCTTGACCGCCCCCCCTTTCGAACCAGCGGCTACGGTGGATCTCAAATTCTTGTCTTACAAGACAGCCTTTTTGGTAGCCATTACATCGGCCAAGAGAGTTTCAAGCATTATCAGCTAAACCTCCTTACTTGGTATTTCATCCGGACCGTGTTTACCTCAGGACCAACCCGTCCTTTCTTCCTAAAGTTGCTTCTGAAGCAAACATTAATCAGTCCATTAACCTCCCTGTTTTCTTCCCTAAATATGAAAACAAAGGTGAATACAAGCTTCACTCATTAGATGTTCACAGGCAACTTAGATTTTATCTAAACAGAACGGCTGGTCATAGGCAATCCGACCAGTTGTTTATTTCCTTTGCTAAATTTAATTTGGGCAAGCCAATTTCTAAAGTTTCTCTGTCTCGCTGGATTTCACAGTGCATCTTATTGGCTTATCAAGCTTCAGGAAGGCCCTTTTGGAGGGTGTACATGCCCATTCAACCCGGTCAGTATCTACCTCGGCAGCCTTCAAGGCTAGGATTCCTCTAGATGATATTTGTGCAGCAGCCACGTGGGCTTCATCTCATACTTTTATTTCCCACTATAAGTTGGATCTTGCATCTAGGGTAGAGCATCATTTGGCTCCGGTGCTCCGAATATCCTTCCATGATGGCGCCCAAGATTCAGGTAGCTGGGGACTCTGTCCCACAGGTTGCAGACAAATGAATCTCCTACTTCAGATTTAGAAGTTATGTACTCACCATAACGTTCCATCTGAGTAGGTGTATTCATTTGTCTGCAACCATCCCGCCCTCCTATCCCCCTGGCCTTTCAGTTTCCTGCATATTATCTGTTACCCTTTTCAGGGTGTTTTTGCTGTTGGCAAACTCGATCTGAGGTCATGAGGTTAGAGCAGGGCATTATGGGTGAGGGGAGGAGCTGAGAGCTTGGATCCATAGCTGGTAAACCATGCCGGTTCGGATCCGATATCGGATCCATAACCCACAGGTTGCAGACAAATGAATACACCTACTCAGATGGAACGTTATGGTGAGTACATAACTTCTAATTTTCTTACGCTGGCCCAAAGACTACTTGGTATGTGGGTCAAACACATCCTCTGGAGCTGTTCCAGTATCTGGTTCAGGTATTGGTGAGCCAAACCTTTAGGTACAGGAGATGTCCAGTGTAAGAGACCCCTTGCTAGACATAATATTTTGTTATCTAGTGTAGCTCATAGTAAGAAGAAGCAAACTTTACCACAAGACAAACATTCAAGTTATTACCATGTATATAGGTATTATAGGTTCATAGGATGATGCTATGCTATTGGCTCGGAGGCCCTTATAAGCCTAGCCAAGAGTTTTGCCCATGTTCCCTCAAAGTCAGCACCTGTTTTCCCTGTCCAGCAGGGACACAGCTGGGATCCCAGGGGTATATTTTCTGTTTCCCATCCAGAAGTCCAGGTTCCTCTTAAAACAGGACTAGAGAGGTACTCTGCTTGATATAGAGAGGAAGTCTATTCCACAGCTGGGGGAGACTTCGGGACACAAATCTATCTCGCCAACAGGTTCTATTAATGTCACATATCAGGTTAAGACCTTGAGTGTGGATTGCACGAGTGGAGTTTGTCTGACGGATATGCAGCAACTCCATCAAGGCTGGGTCTGAAATGGCCTTGAATGCTAGACACAGGTCACCTCTGAGCAGTCTGTATGAGACTAAGTAGAGGGACAGGGCTTTTAGCCTATCTGGATAGGTGTTTGAGACCCTAGATTTTCCTGGTCAGGAATCTCTGTGGTTTCTCCAACTGCTGCATGTGCTTGGCAAGGTACATGCCGAAAGGGGCATTGCACTCGATAATGGATCTAATAAGGGAGGAGTACAGGGCTGTTATGGCGACCTTGTTCCTGGATGAAATACCCTTATATATGAGGTGGGCAAAGTAGAAAGCCTTTCATACAACGGAGTTAACGTGGTGGTTAAAAGTCAAGTTGCTATCAACTTGGATGCCAAGTCCCTCACGACTCATTCCATGCTTGGTAAGTTGTTATTAATGTATTTCTTGGCATTCAGTTTGAGGCCATGCTTCTGGCACCAGTCATTAGTTTGGGTAAGGCCCTCTTGGAGGATTTTCACATCACTAGGGGAATTTAAGACGGGACCCAGCTTGCAGTCATCTGCAACCTTGGTCAGCCACAGACCACTGGTTTTGGCTTGCACCTCAGAAAAATATATCCCAAACAGTAGAAACAGATTATGTGGATGTCCTTCAAGGATGCATCTGCAGTCATCACATATGGGTTGTCCTGCCTCAGGCAGCCCTTCAGTCGGCCGGATTCCAAAGTCTGGGTCTGGCCTCGGCTGATGTCGCACTTTCCCCGACGTCAGAGCGTCTGGGGTATAAAAGCATCAGCCGACGCCATTTTCCTCAGTCTTTCTTGCCGCGTGGTGCCCGAAGCAGAAGCAGTTCGCAAGTGCCGGTCGGCCAGCTCCTGTGATTCAGCTACCGAAGACTTCGAAAAAGCTAAGTACCCCGTTGGGGACTCTTTCTTGCCTCAGCCGATGTCAGATAAAGTTATTAATTGTTTAACTTGTGGGAAACAAATACCTCATAAGGATTTCCACTCTTACTGCCTCCCCTGCCTAGGCCCAGACCACGACGTCTCGGCCTGTTCAGCCTGTACTTCTTTCAACCGACGAACTCTTAGACGTCTGTCGGAGTTTGCAGAGGAATTCTTTGGGGCTAGTTTTGCTTACAAGATGCCGTCGGAGACTCCGACTTCGCATTTAGTTAAGAAACGGAAGGACAAGGACCGACACACGCGGGCCGCGGTTTCGGCTGAAACCACAGTCAGGCCTACCGCGAGTGTCTCGGTCTTGGCTGAAACCGAGTCCTTGGTACTTCCGATTACCGAAATCGCACAACCGAGTACCTCGGCCCCTGAGGCCCCGGCCGAGTCGGTTATTGAATTACCTTCTGAAACTGGTGTCCAGGAACCTTCCGACACCATTCCTTTAGACAAGTCTACTCCTGCACGTGGTGCAGCCAGACCTCCTGCATCCATGTCCATTAAGGCTTTCTCTAGGGCTAAAGCGGCTAAACTTACTAAAGCTTTGCCTCCCAAGATTACCTCTCAGAGACCTTCTACTGGCTCACAGATTCTTAGCTTAGCAGAGGATCTTATCTCCTTAATTAGAGGTTCTCAACCTCATCCGGACAGGGGCTCTCAACCACCTCCAGACAAAAGGCCCAGGGTTGAGCCCTCTGACCCCCACTCCTCAGATGAGTCCACTGATGGCTCTTCTCTGTCAGACCACCAGGAGGTGGCTTATTCGGCCTACGAGGATTCTGATGCTGAAGAATCTATTCCCTCGGCCTCCCCTCCTGAAGAGTTTTCCTTTGGAGAGACATTACACTCTATGAGAGAACATTTTCAATGGCAGGGTCAGGAATTCTCTGATTCTAGAAAGAGATTAAGGACCTTTTTACATTTACCTCAGCATAGGCCTTTAGCTATACCTCCTGTTTTGAATGTTATTGATGATGTGTACTCTGATGCTATTACAGCCCCTGACTCTCTCCCTCCGGCTCCTGCCAAACCTGATAGGTACTACAGGGTCCCGGACTCACATCTACACCTGTACAAGGCCCACTCTGCTGATCCAGAAACTATTTCCCAGGGCCCAAAAGGGGTTGCAGCTGCCACTGCTAGAAATCCTCTGCCCTCTGAAAGGGAGTCCAGAGCTTTAGAGAGATGGGGTAAGAAACTGCAACTCTTTCCATGAGGGCATTAAATTGTCAATTTCATATGATACAGTACCAAGAGTATTTGTTAGATGAATTGCATAAGAAACTGTCTTCTTCTGAACCCCTTGATCGCAAATCCCTTCAGGATCTGGTACATAACTCCCAGCAGGTTAGTTACCATTTCTTGCAGTGTGGTTATGATGCATTGGAAGCTTCATGTAGGTCAACTATGACAGGTGCAGTCATACGTAGGCATGCCTGGCTGAAGGAACAATCTCTGCCAGACCATGTTAAAGCTAAGCTTTTGGATGCTCCTATGGAAAAGCAAAAATTATTTGGTTCCGCGGCTCAAGAGGTCTTAAAGAAATTTGAAGAAAAGGCAAAATCTGTGCAAACAGTCAAAGACTCTGCAAGTCCAACCACCGAGATTCGGCAGAAATTGGCCTACTAAGAATTGGTCCTTTCCGGACTCAGACAAATCTCAGAGAGGCAGGGATAGACGTGCCAGAGGTAGAGGGCAAGCTAGAGGCTCCTACAGAGGCCGTCAATGGCAGCCTCCCAACCAGAGAGGTAGTGCAGGAACTACAACTGCTACACCAGGACAGACTCAATGACTTTGTTTTGACGCGGGCCACCAGGGCTCAATTAGAAGCACCGTTGGGAAAGCTTTCTTTATTTTCAAAAATTGGCACAGCATTACAAGGGACACATGGACACTGCAAATAATAGACAAAGGATACAGGTTCCATTTCCACACATTGCCAAAAAGAAAAGGCATGCCAGACCTGCCACCAAATCAGAGGGCAGAGGCTTTGAAACAAATTTCCAACTTAATACAAATGAAAGCTATAGAAAAGGTACCTCTTTCAGAACAAGGCCAAGGATTTTACTCCAGATTATTCCTTGTTCCAAGAAAAGAAAATCAATAGAGGCCTATTCTCGACTTGTCCGCACTGAACACTTACCTCTTTGTGCCAAAATTCAAAATGCTGACTCTACAGCAACTCCTTCCCATGCTGGGCAAGGGGTCTTGGCTGGTGTCTCTAGACCTCAAGGAGGCATACCTGCATGTCCCTATCAGACAAAGTTGCAGAAGACACCTCAGATTTCTTTCAGGGTCAGAGCATTATCAATTCTCAGCATTGCCCTTTGGCTTATCTACTGCGCCCAGAGTATTCACAAAATGCCTGGCATCAGTAATTGCACACTGCAGACTTCAGGGGATTCAAATTTACCCATATCTGGACGACTGCCTTATACAAGCGGACAGCAAGCAAACTTTGTTAAAGGACTTGGATTATGCCATCCACCTACTGCAGGCCTTGGGATATACAGTCAACATCTACAAATCAAGACTTGTTCCATCCCAAAGAATAACTTTTCTGGGTGCGGATCTAGACACAACCACCCAAATGGCCTTTCTCACAGAAGAAAAACAAAAGCAACTACCGGATTACTTCAAGAATCTGACAAGACAAACTCAGCTGACTGCAAGGAAAATCCTGCAGGCCCTGGGTTACATGGCATCTTGCATTCTTCTGATCCCACAAGCAAGGCTGCATATGAGAAAATTACAATGGTACCTAAGGAGTTTATGGACTCAGCACAGTCACAGCTTAGAAACCTTGATCCCACTCATTCCATGCCTCCAAAAGGAATTTCTGTGGTGGGCTCAAGCCTGCCAGTCAAACAGCGGTTTGCCCTTCAGCAAGCCAAGAGCCAACCAAACCATCACTACGGACGCTTCAGACCAAGGTTGGGGAGCACACATGGAGGGCAGATGTATCCAAGGGCTATGGTCACAAAGAGAGCTGCGCATGCACATAAACCAAAAGGAAATGCTGGCAGTGATACAAGCAATCGAGGCCTTCAAACCTTTTCTTCATCAAGGCCACCTACTCATAAGGACAGACATCACCACAGTTATGTGGTACATAAACAAGCAAGGAGGCACCCATTCCTACCCTCTTTGCAGACTGGCAATGAATCTATGGGAACTTTCCTTGAAACTCAATATACAGCTGCAGTCCCAGTTCGTGCCAGGGAAAGACAATATACTGGCAGACAGCTTAAGCAGAAATATCATGGAGGCACACGAATGGATGCTGCACCCAGACATCTTCTTACTCATAACACAATCATGGGGAAGGCCGGAACTAGATCTGTTCACCTCCCCCCACAATCATCAACTGAAGAAATTCTGCTCAAGGACATACCACCCACAAGCATGGAAAGTGGACGCTCTCTCTTTCAGCTGGAAAGCTCTAACAGTGTATGCTTTTCCACCTCTCCCATTAATGACCAAGGTCTTACTGAAGATCAGGACAGAGCAGCCCAGAGTGATTCTGATAGCTCCAAACTGGCCAAGACAGCACTGGTACCCACTGTTAAAGAGCATGTCACAGACGAAACCGTGGCCTCTCCCCTATGGCCACTTCTACTGACGCAGCACAATTTCAAGACTCTGCATTCCAACCTGAAAACCTTGCAGCTAACTGCCTGGAAAATACCATGACTCCTCCTCAGGATAAGCTATCCCAGAGAGTGAAGGATATTATTATGGAAGCTCGACGGCCTTCCACAAGGAAGGCATATTCAGCAAAATGGAAAAGATTTCACACTTGGAACATAACAAAGGGCCTAGATGTGACAGTGATGAACATGGCACATATAGTGGAATATTTGGCAGAATTGTTCCACAACTGCCTGTCTTACTCTTCCATTAAGATACATGCCTCAGCAATTTCAGCAGAATACAATGTTAATCCACCTGTCTTCTCTCATCCTCTCCTGAGACAGTTTCTAAGAGGAATCAAAAACATCAATCCTCCAAGGAAACCACCTTTACCTACTTGGGACCTTAACTTTGTGTTGGAAAAACTAACACTTCCTCCCTTTGAACCAGCAGCATCTGCAGATCTTCAGTTTCTGTCTTGGAAAACTGCCTTCCTTCTGGCCATAACCTCAGCAAGAAGAGTATCTGAGTTACAAGCTCTAATGGCAGTACAGCCATTTCTTATCTTTCATCAGGACAGAGTTTCATTGAGAACCAATCCTACATTTATGCCAAAGGTGGTATCCAGGGTATCTTTGAACCAAGCTATTCACTTGCCTACATTCTTCCCACAACCAGAAAATAAAGGGGAGAAACTTCTGCACACCCTGGACATACACAGACAGTTGCGCTACTACTTGGACAGAACTAAAAGTTACAGAAAGACTGACCAGCTGTTTGTAGCATATGCTGCTGGGGCACAAGGAAAAGCAATTTCCAAACAGACAATTTCAAAATGGATAGGAAATTGCATTTGTTTTTGTTACTCCTTTCATGGAAAAACTGTGCCAGCTGACATTAGACCTCATTCCACGAGAGCCACAGCCACCACCACAGCCTTCCTTAGAGGGGTGGCTACCAAGGACATTTTAGAAGCTGCTACATGGAGCTCCGTGCATACATTTGCCAAGCATTACAATTTACCTTTATACTCCAGATCCAGAGCAGGCTTTGCTACAGCAGTCCTGCAGGGTATCTTAGCTACACCATCCTTTACTTAGTACCTCCACCCCCAGATTGGCTATGGTATTCTACCCATATGTGATGACTGCAGATGCATCCTTGAAGGACATAGTACAGTTTTGTACCTACCATAAATGTAGATGTCCGATAGGTATGCATCTGCAGTCAGGTTTACCCTCCCTCCTTCCCCTCTGTGGTATACTTCTTGGGTACTTACCCCTCTTATAGCTAGCTGGGGGGAATCTATTATGGTGTATTTGTTTTTATAGTACTGTGCATGTTTCGATTTGTTTTTGCAATGCATGTCTCCAAATTTTAGCCTTCCTTAGAGGGCACCTGGCATCTGGGGCAAGAAAAACTGAGGAAAATGGCGTCGGCTGATGCTTTTATACCCCAGACGCTCTGACGTCGGGGAAAGTGCAACATCAGCCGAGGCCAGACCCAGACTTTGGAATCCGGCCGACCGAAGGGCTGCCTGAGGCAGGACAACCCATATGTGATGACTGCAGATGCATACCTATCGGACATCTACATTTATGGTAGGTACAAAACTGTACTTTTCCTTAGGAAAGAGTGTTTTACAGTCAGCGAATCTCTGAGATTGAGATGACTGTGGGGGCTAGCTTGTCTAGAGATCAGTCTAGTGCCACAGATTGTGATCAGGACTCTGATGCAGATAAGTGAACATGTGAGGCCCGCCAGTCTGATTCTTTGGAAAGTGAACAGGTTCAAAAACCGCAGGAAGTATTCACCTTTAAGTAGGTGCTAGCTAGGTTTAGAGATGACTGGAAACAGTTTGCAGCTATGCAAGAGATTAGCTGAGTTTATGATCTTATTGAAATTGAGATTCCAAATAATTTGGCTGTTCCTGCTATGTTACTGGTCTTACAAGGTGTCTGTTTAGCTGCATGTATAACACCTTTGGCTAGTGAACTAGTTCCCAATAAGGCTATGAGGAGAAATACAAGATGTGCTCTGATCTTATAGCTCTCTTTGCTGTGCTGTAACGTAACCTGACCAGTCCCTGGTTTCTGTAGCTGCCAACTCCTAGCAAGAGAGGCTTGGCTTCTTCTAACCCTGCGGTGTCAGATAAAATTAACGTGCTTAGAATCCTTGGAAAATAGCTGGCTTTGTCTAGTAATGTATTCTTTAAAATTTTTAATTATCAGGGCTTCATGTGGAAATTTTGCAATATGTTTACAGTTTAAATGACTGCTGTACTTTGCCTGCTGAACTGAAGTGTTATATGAATGAGATTGTTTCTAATGTGACTCAGGTTTCAAAACATGCTTTGAGGAGTGTCATTCCACTACTAAAGAATGACCATGCCAAGATTCAGGGCATCCCATCCCTTCTCCTCTTTCCCCTTACCACAGGCCTTTGCTCAATACGGCAGCTAGACACAAATAGTCTAGCTATAGAACTAGTTCCTGCACCACAAAAAGGAAAAAAATTACACCAGAATCTAAAAAGGAGCTATAGCGGAGGCTAGTGTTAGATGTGTCATGCCTGAATGCCTTTCTGAAAGCATCCAAATTCAAAATGCTCACTTTGCAGATGGTCCTAATCCTTCTTTAGGGCCACCATTTCATGGTATCATTACATCTGACAGATGCGCATCACATTCCAATCACACCCAACTTCAAGTTGAACCTACAAAATTCCTGTCTTGCACCCTCCCAAAGAGCTGTCTTCTTGGGATGTATGATGGACACAGAAAAAAGTATGGCTTTTTTTACCAGAGGACAGAGTCCTTACTGTTCAGAACATTTCCAGGGTCTTTTGTCTTCTAGAAGCTACCTCTGCAAGACAGTTTTCTCAAAATTCTCTGACTCATGTCATCAATGATCTTGTGACACCACTGACTAGACTCCACAACCGAAAGATTCAATGGTACTTAAAAAAATAAATAAATAAATTGTTGGACTCAGTACCTGCTTGCCATGGAGTTCCAGATACCAGTGCTGGATTTTGTGAAAGAAGTGTTGCAGTGGTGGAGGGATCAGATGTCTCACAATCCAGATGTACCCCTCTCTCTCTCCATACCCCAATTCATTCAGTTCAGACATACTCATCAGAGTTTGTATGGGGAACAGTGTTCATTGGAGCTCTAGTGCAAGGCAAATTGGGTCCTTGGGACAGTACAAGCACATAAATGTCAAAACAAAATGTTAGTGATTCAGTAATGTGTGTAAAAATGATAAAGATTAGATGACAGACTTCAGAAAGAATACTAAACAGCACAGAAAATAGGAACAAAGATGAGTTTGAGAATTCCAAAATGAGTAAGAAAAGACTCTGCACTAATGGGAGTGAAACAGCCAAGGATACTGCAATGAGGTATTAACCTCAGTCTCAAAGAAGAGAGTGTTTTGAGCAGAGAAAAGGCTTACAACGCATATGTGAAATCTTAGGGTAGCTTGGTCTTATGCTGTACTTAGGGCAAACCTCACAACTGTCAACAGTGTATTTCAAGATGTAAATCATTGTCTGCAAAACTACAAAGCAGTTTCTATAGTCTGTCCTCAGAAGCACATCCAAATTGAAGGTGCTGTTTCCTTAAAGCTCCCGCTTCTCCTCCCTTATGCATTTTCTGTAAAATTTATGAAAATCTCATTCCGACAGTGAACCTCCTTAAGGCCTTTATCTAGAATGTTGCCACAATAATGTTCACATCCAGAGAATTTAGAATTTGGTAATTGTTTAAACATTACTGACTGCTCCTACCCAGTTTAATGATATCTTAAAGCACAGCAACAAAGCTATCTCAGTTGAAACTACTACTGTTTTAACATTACACTTCAGTTCTCATATTTTTACTTGTATTGCATCCCACAAAGAAACTGAAAATACTTTATTATCTTCAACCTTGATGGTCCTACTACTAGGGATATCATTTTTTGGTAGCTTTTCCACCTCACTGTTACTAAGTCTACTGATTTGTTCTTGTACAGTCTAGAATGCTTATTCTGTAGTCATCTGGGATACGCCTTTCTCTCCATACTGCACCCTCTGCAGCTGTTTCTCCACCTAATTCCTCCAGCATCTTGATCATATCTCCCATGTCCTCATTTGAGCCTGCTGCTTTCCCTGGCTTTGTATTACATAGTGAGGATGTTATTACTTATAAGGTGGGCTGTTCTGTCACTTTCATCGTAAGCAGTATCTGGGGCAGTACAGTTTCTGTGAGGTTTTCTTCATTCACAAGTTGCTGCAAGTACTCCTTCCATGTGTCTTTGATGCCGTTAGGGCTATTGAGCAGGTTGTTGCTGACATCCATTATGAAGGCGTCTGATGACTATCTTCTCTATCTTTCTGTCTTTGCCTTGTAATAGTTCTTATGCCATCTGCTGAGTTACTTTCCAGAAGCTCGTAGAGTGCATCTGATGCTTTGTTCTTTACTACTGTGACCACTGTCATAACTGGCATAATAGTTAAGGTCTCTACCTCCCCTACACCAGGTACAAGGAATGATCCTGACCTGTGGCACATGCCTGTATAGAGTTTGCATTTTCTCTCCCATGCCTTTCTTGGGTTTCTCCCATCTCCAGAAACATACTGGGTATTTCCACCTCAAAAAAAAAATCATCCATTTAAAAAAAAAAAATCAAATGGAGCCATGGGCAGCAGGAGACTCTAGGTGGTGCTTATCAGGGCAAGAGGTGCATAGACCAACCGCTTTAGGCATTAGCTGTGATGCACAATATCTTCTAGATAGGATAACACTAATCTCAGACTGAGCTCCATGTTGTGGCTAGCCACTCAGTGGTGTAAAAAGATGTCTGTAGGTGATCTGGTAATGTTAATGTCTCCAAAAATGGGTATGGGTAGTTGCCAGTGATAAGTGGGTTGAGGACCTGGCATACTCCTTCCTATGCCAGGGACCTATGTTAATGGTGGGAAAGGTATTTGCCACTATTGGCCAGTGTGTGACTGCCATAAAGTCCAGCAGCCCTGGGTCAGTAAGCTACTGGAAAGTCTGAGTTAGCTGTTCAGCAAAAGCTGGATGTAAAACCAATCAACCTGCCAAACATGAGCTACGGATTCCTACACTCAGTATATGGAAGTACATGACATGATAGGAGGAGGCTGGACATCTTATGTATTCAGGAGACAAGATGGAAGGACAGTGCAGCAAAGCCACTTGGCTTGGAATCCAAAGGCTACTACTCAGTGGGAAGGAAGACTAGGAATGGTGTAAGAATTATGGTGAGAGAGAGTCTTCATAAAACAGTGAGGGATGTCATCCAAATTGGTGATAGGCTCATGGCAATTAGACTCCAGTGTAAAGATTGAGTAGGATTCATAATCTCAGCCTCTGCCCCACAACAGGGTTGTGATAGCAAGAAAGTGTGCATTCAGGCAGCAGTTGTTAGGACCTGCTAAATAAATCAGGTTAACATGAATTTGCCTTAATTCGGGACCTGAATGCTCATGTAGGGTCAAAGAGAACATGATATGAGGTCTGCCTAGGTACAAATATTTGGGGCAATATGAGTAAAGAATGAACGACCATTCTAGACTTTAGTCTGGTAAATGGCGTGATTGGTGCCAACACATGGTTCAGTAAGAGTGGCCAAAATGCAACTCTGGTAGACTTCTGGTAGTAAGAAAGGGCACTTGGATTCAGTCAGAGATTGCAAAGCCATCCCCAGTGAAACAGTTGGCCCATACCATAAACCACTGGTAGCCACAATCAGCTGCAAGCAGTGGTTATTGAAGGCTCTAAGGTCATGAAAGACTAGGCTGAAGACTTGGAAGTTGACTGGAGTGAAAGTATGAGAGTTCAAGGAAATACTCAGATCCCTAGCACCTCACGCAGGAGAAGAAATAGATGGAGTTGAAGATGTGTGAAGACTATGTAACATATGTGGCAGAGTCAGGTATGCAAGTAAAAAAGCTGGTGGTGGAATGTCCAGGAAGTTATCAAGAGAAATGAGGAGTGCAGGAAAGCATGGACAATAAAAAAAGTTGGACCAGGGTAAGAAGGAATACTGGTTGGCTAACAAGGAGGTTAAGAGAAGATGTTTCATTATGGTCCTGAAATTGAGGGATGGGATTTCCTTCTTTTGTTATACAGTTTACTAGTATAGGCAATCCACTTGGGAGGGTTATTCCTGAATTTGCCATTGTGTTTAGAACTGGGAGTACTGACTTTCTTTGCATCTGTTCAAGTGTGGGTAGTCTATGGTAAGTGTGGCAGCTCTCGTAATTGAGTCTACTTTTGGAGGATTGTTGGGAATGTTGCTGCAGGTCTTCTACAAGCTGAAATAGGTTTGCTCTGGGAAAACCCCTAAAGATAGTCTCATTTGGGGGTAGGGTTATACTACTAGGCTTGACAAAGAAAATGACTGCTCTGTGGTCAGATCTAACCAGGAAAAAAAGGATGCAGAGTGTAAGGTACACTTTGGGACTAGATTGGTAAGGTCTAGCTCAAGGAAATAGCCTCTATAACGAGTAGTTTTACAACTTGATCCAGCACATTCATATTAACAAAGTCTAGGGAACACTGAGCATATCCATTTTAGAGGTGTAAGTTTGCCAGTTAATGTTTGGATAATAGAAGATCCCTTCGCAAGAACATATTTGGTTTGATATTTAACCCTTCAGTGGTGTTAAGGTAATTTCCATGGCTTTTGGGTGATGTTGATTTGGATCTGTAGCTAGAGGTGAAGTTTTAATTGGACTTTTTGTGGGTGATTAGGCACTGTAGAGTTAGCATCATAGGTATTTTGATTGATCTGATGGAAGTGTTCACACACTCCCCTGCAGTTACACAAGGAACTGTAGGTGTGATGAGCACCAGACCCTAGATTAGAGTGAGTGCTGCCATTGCACTGAAACCATGTCTTCATAACAAAACAAATCTGAATGTGTTTTGAGTTGCAGGATCAGGAAGGAATCATTTTATTTAGACTGCTAGCAGTTAATAGTGGCACCATGCAGCCCAGCTATGAGTTCAATATATAGGAATGTCCAGTAAGACTACCCTGCCTAAAAAAGGCAGTGAAGGAGCAGCAGAGGCTTTAGCCAGTATGAAGCAGCCCAGGTATGAGAGGTGCAGCCCATCCCCTGGTTACAAAGGAAGTCTTACCTACCTGTGTATCCCATGCCAACACATACTGCATCTCCCTAGAGTGTTACCAACCACTTAGCCAGTTGTTAAATCCAGTTATCTTTTTTTGGTGCCTATGCATCATTCTTGGTGAAGGCAGGATGCATCTCAAAACCAGTGTCTTTCCTACCTTTAATACATGAGTAGCAAGTTCCATAATGGTTTTTGCATGTCCGTGTGGATGTTACCTCAATTCATTCACTCCTATATGGGCCACCAATAGATCATAGTATATTTGTCTGATTTAAGTGATTTTAGGGCCTCTGTAACATGGGATCTGAAGTGGGCAGACTTCATTTGTCTGCAACCTGTGGGTATCGGATCCGAGCCGGCAGTTCAAAAGCTTTAGGATCCGAGCTCCTAGCTCCTCCCTCTACCCATAACCCCTTGCCAAGCCCTGACTGACCTCAGATTTTCGTTTGCCGCGTTCAAGTAGCCAACGGATTTCACGAGCTCCTGGTAGCAAGTATTTCAACGGTTTTTCTGACAGAAAAATATAATTTTCTTTTAAACTTTTTTAGTTGAAAGTGTGTGTTTAGGCTTTTACTCCTCCCTTTAGCTTAACTTTTTCTCAGGTTTTGCGTAGTTTTTGTCGTGTGTGTGTGTGTGTGTGTGTGTGTGTGTGTGTGTGTGTGTGTGTGTGTGTGTGTGTGTGTGTGTTAGTTTTAGGCCTGTTAGGGTGTACCATGGCTGAGGCACCTAAGGCTATATTCTCAAAATGTACCGAGTGTGGCCACAAGCTTTCTCCAGCTGATGGCCACACTCAGTGCGTTAAATGTCTGGGGGTTGAACACCTGTCATCTGGTTGTACCATATGTGCAGGGTTCAACCCCCGGGCTTTAAGAGAGCGGAGGTCGAAGTTGGTTCTGGCGGGACTTCTCCCTCCAGAATCGGCTTCGGCCTCTGCCCCTGCTAGTCAGCAGCCCTCCCCGGGCGCTGCGGTCTCCCTTCCCCCGGCAGGGACTCAACCTCCCACCAAAAAGCCAGAGGATAGGGAGACCAGGAGAGAAAAAGAAAGACACAAGGAGAGACACCACAAACGGCGGGCCAAAACCTCTGTCTCGGCCCCCCCCCCCCCATCTAAGAGGGCCTCTCCTGTGGCTTCTTGCTCTCCTCATTCTCATCTCCACTCTCCCCGGTTCTCTTCTGGACCCGAGGAGATGGAGACTGGTCCTGCTTCGAGGTCACCGAGGCGGCATTCTAGGTCCGCCTCGGTGGCCTCAACTAGGTCCACCTTCTCTATGTCTGAAGCGGATATGGACTGGATGATGAGGCATTTCATCCAGGCCCAGATGCAGATGGGAGTGCTCCTGCCCCCCCCCATCCGGGAGGGGCCTCGACCCCATGTTTTGTCCACATAGCTCCTTCTCCGACCCGACTCCCGGGTTCGGAGCTGTCGGAGCCGGGCAGAGTTGGATCCGGGGGTGGTTCGGATCCAATTGGTGGTCGGCGCACCTCGGATCCGATCCATCCCTTGAGTGCTTCGGGTACTTTGGACCCGACCTCTCGGAGCCGGGGGCCGAGCCTCGGATCCGAGGGAGCTGGTGTGTCTTCGGCTCTGTCCAGGTCGGAGCGCACCGGTCTCTCGGATCTGACAGTCTCGGCGCCGGCTCTGATCCATGCGTCGGATCCGAATGGGGGTCGGCTCTCGGGGCTTAGAGAGATCGGCTCCCCCTTGGCCTTCGACGTGGTGGAAAGGGCGCTGTTGAGGACCTCCGGACCCCCGGTCCCTGCCGCGGCTCCACCCCGCACTCCCGCGCAGCTGGGCCAGGCTCCCATCAGCCGGTCCCAAGGACAGCCCGCCTCAGTGTCCCAAGTAGTTCCCTTGGAACATCTGGGTGCTGGCGAGGACTCCTCGGACAGTCCCCCAGAGGAAGTGCCTCGCAAGCGCAAGTGTAAGAGGAGGCACGTGAACTCCCCTGAGTCCATCACTGAAGACACAGACTTGGATGAAGGGGAGAGCTCCCCAAGATCACCCCCAGAGGATGTCTCATTTGGAGACATCATGGAAATGTTAAGGATCGGGGGGGTGGTCTGCCCCCAAGGCCTCCTCAGACGAGTCTGTGTTCTTGGAGGCATTTGAGGTGGGCCCATCTACCTCTTGGGTGTCCCCTCCTGCCGATCCTCTGGTGGTCCTTATTTCCACCAGAGCGTGGAAGGACCCGGACACCGTTGAGCCAGTTCCGAAATGCCCGGATCGTATCCTTAGTCCCCCTGCAGACCGCACTCATTGGAGTAAGGGACCCCCAGTAGATGCAATGATGATGGCTGCAGCCACAAAGAGGGAGTAAGCTCAGGAGAGTCCCTCTATGCATCCCCCGAGCAGAGAGTCCCGCTCGATGGATCGCATTGGGAAGCGAGTCTTTAGTTCAGCAACCTTCTCTTTGAGAGAGCTGAACTACATGGCACATGTCATAAGGATGCAACGAGACCTGATTAAAGAGTACGCTGCATCCCCCCCAGAGTCCATGTCGGCGGAGGACAAACACGTGTACTCCACCCGTATGGCCACTCTCAGAGCGGTTTCAAATACTTCTATGCGGCTACTTTCTCACGCAACTGAGGGAGCCGCTAGAGCTAGCGGAGTGGGCCTCGTCATGAGGCGTCAGGCCTGGCTCCGCCACTGTGACTTCGCAGAGCCCTTCAAAGCGACCTTCGCGAATGCCCCCTTCGATGGTTCTGCCCTTTTTGGCAAAACAGTCTGCGAAACACTGGTCCAGAGTGAAAAGGATGGGAAGACGCTGTCTGCCGTCGGAGTCCGCTTCTCAGCTCCCCAGAGGTCCTTCTCAAAGAACCAAAAGGGACAGAAGAAGATGTGGTTCCGGAAATCGCAGCAGTCCCAACCTGCTCCGGACAACCAGTCCTTCCATGCAGAGGAGTACAGGGAGGTCGCCGTCCTAGAGGCAGAGGGGCTCCTAGGAACTTTGGGTCCAGAGAACCTTTCTCTGACAGACCCACGCAGCAACTCTGAAGGGTTGCCCGGCCGTCCATCTCTGGAGGCGGTCGGGGGGTCGGTTTTCGAAGCACCTGACAACATGGGAGTCAATCACGTCAGATCGTTGGGTGCTTTGGGTGATATCCAGAGGCTATTCAATCCCCTTTCACAAAATACCCAGATTCCGAAGCCTCCCCGATGTACCACCCGATCAAAGGGAGGCTGCAGCTATCGAGATCACGCAGCTGCTAACAAAAAGAGCCATTCAGTGCGTCCCCCGAGATCAGACCGGATCAGGGTTTTACTCCAGGTTCTTCTTGGTGCCAAAGAAGACGGGGGACTTAAGACCGATTCTAGACCTGTCACAACTGAACCTGTCGGTAACCAAGCAAAAATTCCGGATGGTCACCTTACAATCTATCCTCCCCCTTTTGCGGGAGAACGACTGGATGTGCTCTATAGACCTCATGGACGCGTACTACCAAATTCTCATGGACAGACGGTCCAGGAGGTTCCTTCGCTTCCGGCTGGGAGCCAGTCACTACCAGTTCAGGGTCCTTCCCTTTGGTCTCACCTCTGCCCCCAGGGTGTTTACCAAAGTACTAGCTGTGGTAGCGGCCCACCTGAGACTCCAGGGAATTCAGGTGTTTCCTTACCTGGACGACTGGCTCCTAACGGCGTCATCAAGGCATCTACTGTGCTCAGCCAGGGACTATTTCCTTCACATGGCTCCTTGGCTGGGCATCACCATAAACAAAGAGAAGTCTTCACTGGCCCCCACACAGCATATAGACTTTATAGGAGGAAGATTGGACACAAGAAAAATGCGGGCCTTCCTTACCACGGATCGACTGTCCAACCTGAGGTGTCATGTCGCGGCCATCTTACGTCTTGCTCCAACGGCAGCTTTGGTCCTGAAGGCCCTGGGTTCCATGGCGGCAGCCATTCCGCTTCTTCATGCTCGACTTCACATGCGCATTCTTCAATGGACCCTCCAGGTCCAATGGTCCCCGCTCTACTTCCCTCTCAGCAGCCCGATAGCTATCAGCAAGGCATGCAGGAGCTCCCTTCTTTGGTGGCTCCAGTCAACGGATCTCCTAACAGGGAGACCTTTCTGTGCTACGTTCCCCCTAGCCACGGTGACCACGGATGCTTCTCGCTTCGTGTGGGGGGGACATTCAGCGGGAAAAATTGTCCAAGGCACGTGGAACAGTTCAGAGACCTCACTGCATATAAATGTCCTGGAGATGAGGGCGGTGCTACTAGCGTTGCAAGCACTACACAGCCTTCTCCCTGCAGGGACTATTGCTATCCAGAAGGAAAACATGTCAGTAGTCTGGTACATCAACAAACAGGGAGGAACCACGTCCTATCCCCTTTGTCGAGAGGCCATGAGAGTCTGGGAATGGGCAATCTCCACCAATCGCTTTCTTGTGGCAACGCACATTCCGGGAAGATCCAACATCCTGGCGGACAAGCTCAGTTGCACCATTCTTTCCCCTCACAAATGGTCTCTCAACACTCTAGTAGCGAAGCAGATTTTTGCCGCCTGGGGGCAACCCTGTTGCGATCTTTTTGCTTCTCCCTCAAACGCCAAATGCGACAGTTTCTTCGCTCTATTTCCCCCATTCGGGGAATCCCAGAGAGACGCCCTGGTGCATGCTTGGCCTCCCGGTCTCCTTTACGCTTACCCTCCACTGCCTCTAATGCAGAAACTTTTGCAGAAAGCCAACAGCTTGGGGAGCAAAATGATTCTCATTGCCCCGTTCTGGCCTCGTCAACCTTGGTTCCCCTTCATGTGGTCTCACAGAGTAAATCTTCCCTGGATTC
This sequence comes from Protopterus annectens, assembly GCF_019279795.1. Classification (NCBI taxonomy): domain Eukaryota; kingdom Metazoa; phylum Chordata; order Ceratodontiformes; family Protopteridae; genus Protopterus; species Protopterus annectens. The sequence continues at coordinate 1,820,687,404 of NC_056728.1, forward strand.
TAGATCTGATTCCGGATCTCATCTCCCACCCTCAAGGACTTCCAACTCCGAACCTTCACACCCTGAAGTTGACAGCCTGGCTGCTCCAATTCCATCCCTGATAAGGACTCCCGGTATCTCGTCACCTGTGAAAGCCATCTTAGTGGCGGCCCATAAACCTTCCACTAGGAAGGTTTATCGAAGCAAATGGAAGAGGTTTTCTATTTGGGCAGAACTTAATAACCTTGACCCCTTTTCTGCACCACTTTCGGCAGTACTGGACTTCTTGACAGACCTTTTTCAGCAAGGAGCAAGCTCTTCCATGGTGAAAGTTCAGATGGCAGCCATTTCCCATTACCATGTGGGTCTTGACTCAGCACCTCTCATGGCTGCAAACATTTGCAAAACCTTCCTCAAAGGTGCATTTCTCTTGAGGCCTCCGGTTAAGGAAGCTATACCACCTTGGGATTTATCTCTAGTTCTGCAGGCTCTAACCTCTTCCCCTTTTGAGCCTGCAGCCTCTGTGGATTTAAAATACCTTTCATGGAAAACCGCCTTCTTAGTAGCCATAACATCGGCTAGAAGGGTTTCTGAACTCCAGGCTTTGTGTGTCAAGCCACCATATCTTTCCTTTTTTCCAGATAGGGTGTTCTTCAGTACCAATCCTTCATTTCTACCGAAGGTCTCTTCAGAATCCAATATCAACCAATCGATTAATTTGCCAGTTTTTTTCCCCAACTATAAAAACAAAGGAGAATATAAATTACATTCTTTAGATGTTCACAGGCAGCTGCGCTTCTATATTCACAGAACAGCTGGTCATAGGAAATCCGATCAACTGTTCGTCTCCTTTGCAAAATTCGCACTGGGTAAGGCAGTCTCTAAGGTTACCCTGTCAAAGTGGATTTCTAACTGTATCTTGCAGGCTTATGACACCTCAGGAAGGCCACCGCCTCAGAGAATTACAGTGCATTCTACCAGGGCAGTATCCACATCTGCTGCTTTTAAGTCTAGAGTGCCTTTGGATGATATCTGTGCAGCAGCCACTTGGACTTCATCTCATACTTTCATCTCGCATTATAAAGTGGATGTTGTTTCCAGAGGGAGAGCATCCTTTGGCTCTGCGGTGCTCCGGAACATCCTTCCATGACGGCCGCCCAAGGTTTAGGTAGCTGGGGACTCTGTCCCACAGGTTGCAGACAAATGAAGTCTGCCTACTTCAGATTAAGAAGTTATGTACTCACCATAACGTTCCATCTGAGTAGGTGACTTCATTTGGATGCAACCATCCCCCCCCCCTCCATCCCCCTGACCTTATTTGCAATTTTAGTCCTGGTTTCCCAGGAGTCTGGTTTACACGGCAAACTCAATCTGAGGTCAGTCAGGGCTTGGCAAGGGGTTATGGGAAGAGGGAGGAGCTAGGAGCTCGGATCCTAAAGCTTTTGAACTGCCGGCTCGGATCAGATATCGGATCCGATACCCACAGGTTGCATCCAAGTCACCTACTCAGATGGAACGTTATGGTGAGTACATAACTTCTTATTATAGCACCAGACAAGCAGTTTACAATCACCCTGTTCTTGTCCAGTCTGACAAGTGTGGACTTTGTATGCCTAACTGCAGAGTTAACTATGACTAAAATGTTTCCCTGTGTGGAAGCAGACTTAGTTGGCCTTATGGGCTTAGGTCTGCTTTCGTTTTGACTCTTGGGTGAGCAGTGTGGATATGCAGCATGTGTAAGTAGGAGTAAGTGTTGCCCTGTGAGTTGGGGGCTGGGATCTCTGTGTGTGCTCTAGAAGGCTTTTTCAATTTTTTTTCATTAAAGCCTTAGGATACATTATGGGCCTTGTGGTGTGCTATGATTGATGCAGAACTGTAGAGGTTATGATGCTTACCAATAATGGACTGTTGAGGTTTGCTTCAATGTGTCTTAAATATTTACATCTCTCACAGGTTGTACTATCAGTTTGTAGAAGTAATTAATAGTTGATAAGCATGCTTACACCTACCTTAGAACACCTAATGTGATCAGAAATAAGGTGAGACCAGACTGCTGAAACACTTTGCCAGTGATTGTAGTAACTGAGACACTGAAGAGAGACTACTGTAGTAGACCCTAAAGATTTATAGATGAAGTATTAATGGTGATGCTCTGAAGTTAGATTAGGTGGCACCTAATCTAACAGTAGTTGGTGAAAAACCAAATTAAGTCTGTTAAAAAAATACTAGCATCTCACCTGTTGGCTACTAGTAGTACTTGTCTCATCACAGATCTGTACAGCTAGGACTTAGTGTCCCTTTGCTCCTTCCGTCACCAGAAGCAACACAGTTGCATTAATCATAAGCTGTTTCATGAGAACTGGATCACGGGTTCGCCAGGAATCAGTAGCCTTGTCTCTGATGTTACTTAAGTTAGTACACTTGTTATCTTGGTAGATGCCTTGGATAGTACATACAACAGCTTAGCACAACACAAAGCCAGGCTGCACAGTTGTCCAAAATTAAAACTGAAAAGGTGTCCACAACAACAACAAAAGCACAGTCAGGGAAGTCCCACAGACACATACACTGCCTAATCAGAGTGGGTTCAGGAGTCGATGTACTTCTGTACCTTTTCTTTCAAGGAACCAAACAGTAGCCTTAATCCCAAGGTGGCATCTAGGATGTAATTTTCAGTGATAGGTAGTTTTCTGGAAAGGTAGGAAATAATGTCTTTCTGTGCCTTCTGTTGTGCAGATCAAAACAGAAGCACTAAATCCCAAACTGTTTACAGAGAAGCAGATTGTAGGCTCTCCAGTGATCATATGGTCTTTTCCCAGATGCATATGTTGCAGATGTTAAAAGTAAGATGGAAAAAAAAGAGATTATTACTTTTGGTATTGCAGTGGGCACTAAGTGGATAGGAAGAAATGAAAGAGAGGGTAACTCAAGTTTCGACAGTCTTATGGGGAAGGCCTTCCCAGTTTGATCTTTTAGTACTCAGTAGTATGTGCAAATGAGATAAGACCAGGAAGAGTTTCTTTAGTCCAATTTGCAGTAGAGGGTGGGCAGTTCAAGAACCAATACATTTAAAAGCACAGCAGGGACTGGCACTGAGGGTGGGAAAATCCAAAATAGTCTCACAACAGCAGCAGTCTTAGTTGGAACAGTGGAATCTCTCAAAGATGAAAACCTTTTGTTCTGCTTAAAAAACTCCTACTTCTCAGCTCCTCTCACAGATCACCTAGATTTAACCCCTGTGCTAACTGGCCCTAAGCAAAACTTTAAAATAAGTCAAGCTGGAATAAAATAAATGCAGAAGAGAAGAAACAGTTCAAGTATGTAAACCTTTAAATGAAAAGTTCCAAAACAATCACACAGCAACAGCAGTACTGCATCAGTGGCAGTTTCCAGTTCACAACTTTGTTGCTGCACAACTGTAAGTTTAGAGGTGTGTCTCAGACATAAAATTAGTATCCCCAAAAAATAATTTCCTGCAAAAATGTATATGAATTTGTGTGTGATGGGACCAAGTCAATGTACATGTATTCCTCTTAATAGTTTCAACTGCAAAGTGATGACAAGTTGTATCATGCCTTTGTAAGTGGAAACCAGGTATAAGGCAGAAATTTAGACTGTACAACTATACTTATGATTTTATGTGGTGCACATTTACTAGTGTAAAAAAGATGATGTAGATTTTGCTGTGAAATGAATCTAAAGACATTTTCATTGAGAATGCTACAAAGTTAAAATAATTTAACCTTCAGAAAATCAAAACATTGGATATGTCTTCACTGTGTTTATGAAGTATCACAAACACTAATTTCAGTCTGCCACACTGAAATATAGCCATTGTGATATGGTCCACCCACTGTGACTGTGAAGACCAAAATGTGACATAAGATGTTCACATATAAAAGGGGTAATAATAGCTTATTCACACATATCCAACTCCATCTGCCATGCAAGTTCCCACAAACAAAAACTGACTTGATGACATTGCCCATGCCAAGTTAGATCAGTAACTGTTTAACTATGATCCAATGACAGCAGTAGTCAGTCACTTTCCTCCACAGACTGGCTCCATGCCCATGAGTTTTAGCCAATTTGACTGTAGTGCCATCCGCTAGAGGAGTGTGATCAAACAATGCATAAAGACCACAGTAATGTAGTTCTTCTTGTTTCATACAAATATACTTTATCTATTCTAAGCCAGGTCATTTCATAAGCCAGCAATAATGCCCTGCAGGGTGTGTGTTAATGTGTAATTAATGCCTGCACAGGGGTGCTGTGAGGCTTGACACCACAGATGGAGGGCCTCTACACCCCTGGAAGGACATTAATTGCACATTAACACACATCCTGGAGGGCATTATTGGGCTTAGAGAAAGGGCTGTTTGTAAAATTATTTTACATATTTATGTATTTTTTTAAGTACTATTTTATTTTTAATGTATTTTTTATGTAAAATAGTTCCTCCGCCTAATGTTTCATATTTACTGTAGTATATGTTAATGGTGTTGGAGAAAGCATGTTACATCTGAATTTTAACACTTAAAAAAAATCCAGGTATTTACTGTATCTTTTGGTCCCTTACTCCTAAAAGGTTTGGTTTAACTGCAGTGGTGGTGCTGCGGTAGCGTAGTCGCCTCACAGTAAGACGTTGTCTTGTTCGATTCTCAGCTAAAGCGTCTTCTGTGTGGAGACATGCGTGAATGGGCATACCTTCGTTGAAGGTTGTACGTCAGGGCTGGCAACTCGGTACGTAAAAATCTACTGCCAATCATTTTACGGACCGGAGTTCTGTTGTGGCGACCCCTAACCGAGAAAAGCCGAAAGATACAACAACTCCTAAAAGGTTTGGTTTATTGCCAGTCATTGGAGACAGAAGTTACTAAAAAATGACATACATTTGAGTTTCAAAGTTTTATTTCCTTCAGAAAATGACATGCATTTGAGTTTAATTTCAAATATCCTTCAGAAAATACATGCTAACAACACAAATCTTGGTTCTTCCAGCAACTTAGAGCAATATTTAAAATGTGTTCTTATTTCTTAGCACCTCCCCCCTCCAATCTCGGGCTTTGTCCAGATTTCTTGTGCAAAGAGGTTGGCAGGTATGCCTAAGAGGTGAAGAGGTACGTAAAACTGCTGCTGCTGCTGCTGCCAGGGATCATTCTCACTTCACTGTCTCTCACACATTCTTCCAGGAATCATTTGAATGCTTTCACACTTCACTCACACGCGCGCTCTCTCTCTCTGTCTCTCACACACACATACGCACACTTATGTTTCGCTGAAGTGATCACTGTCTCGCTTACTCTCTTACATGCATACACTCTCACACACGCTTTATTTTCATTTTTCCTTTTTTTTGTTTTATGCTTTTTAAACAGCAGAAGTGCTGCTTAGCAAATGTAAAATAATGTTAGTACTGTTCAAAACTGCAGCAAAAGTAAACACAAAGCTCCAAGGAAACCAACGGCACCTGATTCTTTATAAAGTTCCACAAACCACTTCCAAAAATACAATTTAATGAAACGCTTTTCGTCACTTTGTTAAGGTAACTTCTTCAGATTACATTAATAAACAACACGAAGCCATTAAATAGTAAAAATACAGTCACATGATTCTACCTAAATGGTGTATTAATTTAACACAAAGTAGTACCTTGTAAAAACTTATAAAATATCTTATAATAGTCTTAAATGACTTAAAACTGTAGTGTTACATTTGTTGTAAACTGCCAACTAGTACAACATGTGAAAACATCTATACCACCTGTAAACCTTGAGTAATGTAGAAAATTTAAGCTTATGTGAATCCACACATAGAGGATGTGTGATGCATAACATTTCTGCATGGGCATGTTGGTACACCTAACCTTAACTTGAAAAGTATATTGAGTTGTTTACTTCCTATCTAAACTTTTGAGTCTTAAAATACATTGTATGTTACAATGGTCATTTAGACCTGGTTCAGCAAAAGCATTTAGTCTTATTTGCCATGTCAATTCACATTCTTCTAAAATTAAATTGTAAGGGCCACCTCGAATGTTGGACTGGACTTGATCTATTGCCATGAAGCTAAATTTATGCCCCCCCATTTTCCATGCAATGCCTGGCCAAGGCATTTACATTTTTATTTGTATTTATTGCATAACTATGTTCGTAGACTCTGTCTCTTAGTCTACGCTCTGTTTTCCCAATGTAAAATGCTTTACATGAGGAACAGAGTGCAACGTAGACTACCATTTTTGAATTACAGTTTAAATTGTAATGTTAAGTTGTCAATCTCGCCTTCATTCTTGCTGGATGGGTTTGGAGCCGATCCTCGGCTCCGACTCGGCACTTGCTAAGCTCGAGAGCTAATTTTACCAGCTCGAGGCAACCCTATATCCCATGATGCAAGGCGGAGATTCCTCGGATCTCGTTTGCCGCTTCGCTAACGAGGTGCCTTCTTTTACCAGCTCTAGGTAAGTGAACTTTTCAGAGACTTTTGTCTACCCCCTTTAACTTTTTACATATAAATATTATTTTTTGTTAATTACCGACTCACGTCAACCCTATTCCTGTCAGTGTTCCCTTCTTTTAAGTAAATATTCCCTTACCCCTAGTTAGGCCTTAGGCCATCCCCTCCCTAAATTTTTTCCTGTCAGGGAATTTTTTGTGTGTGACTGTCTGTTATCCCTGTTAGTTTAATTTAATTTAAATAAATTGTTGGACTGAGTGTGTTTTGTGTGTGAGTGTGTTTCCAGTGTTTCATCGACACATTTATGTCGAAGGACACTAAGGTCTCAGGCTTCAAGAAGAGTGACTCGTGCTGTCAGAAGATGTCTCTGACAGACGGTCACACTTCTTGTGTTTATTGCCTGGGACCTTCGCACCTGCAGGACTCTTGTGCTATCTGTCATGCTTTCAGCCCAATTGTCCTGCAGGAATGAAAAAATAAGCTCATTTTAAGGGGCTTATTAAAACCTGAGAGCTCCCCGACTAAGTCGGCGCCGGGGAAGCCCTCGAAACCTGTTAAGCCTTCGGCTCAGGCTTCCAAGCCGTCTGCTTCAGGTTCTTCACCAGGGTCGAGATCGGCTCCGGCTGGAGCCGATCTTTCTATACCAGTATCAGTATCGGCTCCATCCGGCGCCGATACTGTCAAGTCTAGACACTCAGTGTCGGCTCCGCTTGGAGCCGACGTATCTTCGGCTCCGATAGCTCCATTGATCTCGAAAAAGAGATCTCGATCCCCTTCTGTGGAATCTATTCATTCGGCTCCAAGATCACCCTTGCTCTCGGAGCGGAGCCATCGGAGCCGATCTTCTCGGTCATCCAGGCTATCTGATCACGACCTTGAGAGAGTGGTGAGTAGACTATTAAAGTCTCAGGCATTGGCCCAAATACTCCATAGCCCATCTCAACAGACGGTAGCTATATCACACCCACCGAACATTCCTCCGACTCTCTTACAGAGCTCGGAGCCGGAGCTCCTCGGAACCGGTACCGTTGTAACTTCGGAGCCGATACCACCCCTTTCGGCTCCGTCGTCCTCTGCTCCAATTTCCTCCTTGAGACCTTCATTGGAGGGATCCGGGCGTCTAGTCTCTCTCGGCTTCGAGGGGGCGAGTGGCATCGGACCCTTGTCTGACCTCGTTCTCCCTCTCGGAGCTTTGGCGTTGGTGAGCTCGGCCCCGACATCTGCCTCGGAGCCTTCCCTCTCGGTGAGGCCTGGGGTTCCTATCTCTTCGGAGCGGGAACCTTTTGGTCTCTCTGATGGGGGAGCCTTCGAGGTGATGAGGAGTGTACTAGCCCCTGGGCTTAGTCAACGGACAGTTCCATCAGCTCCTTCTACTACAGTGCCTGCTGACGTCTCTTCCCACTCTCTTGCTCCCGGACCCAGAGATCCAACGCCTCAGGTTTCCCCATTGGGAATATCTTCCTCTTCCGAGGCTTCTCCTGATCCATCAGGAGAACCCCCCCCGTAAGAGGACATGTAAGAGGAAACATTTAGACTCCCCTGAGTCTACTACATCAGATACTGACTTGGTTGAGTCGGAGGGGTCCCCAAGGTCCTCCTCTGAGGATGTCTCATTTTCAGACATCCTTGAAATCCTTAAACAGAGGGGGAACTGGCCCTCCCTTAATCCCTCCGAGGACGAGTCAGTATACCTGGAGGCGTTCGGATCTCGACCCTCCACTTCCTGGGTGTCTCTGCCTTTCGACCCTCTCATGGAAGTAGTGGCTCGGAAGGCGTGGATAGCTCCAGATTCGGTGGAACCTACCCCCAGGAGACCTTCAAAATTTATTACAGCCCCACAAGATAGACAGTACTTAACAAAAGGTGTCCCAGTTGATGCCATGGTGGTGGCTGCTGCCACCAAGAAGGAATTAGCTGATCCTTCAGTACCTGTTCATCCTCCTAATAAGGATTCTAGGACTATGGACAGGTATGGTAAGCGGATTTTTTCTTCAGCGACTTTTGCCATGAGATCGCTGAACTACTTATGCCAGTTCACCCGCCTTCAAAGAGATGTTCTTAAAGAGTTGGGAGAAGTTTTACAGGATCCGTCAGCTGCTGGGTCTCAGGATAAGATTAGCTCACAGCTAGGAATCCTTAACTCCATTGCTAACTCCTCCATGCGGCTCATTTCTTATGCAGCCGATGGAGCGAGTAGGGCCACAGGCACAGGAGTGGCTTTAAGGCGTCAGTCCTGGATGAGGCTTTGTAATTTTGCAGACCCCTTCAAGGCGTCTTTCACAAACTCCCCTTTTGATGGCTCGACCTTGTTCGGTCCTCAAGTGAAAGACACTTTGACTAGATGCGCGAACAAGATGGCAAGACTCTTTCTGCCGTAGGAGTCCGTTTCTCCACCCCTTCTAGACCTTATCCTAAAGGACAGAAGGGAGGGAAAATGTGGTTCCGCAAATCTCAAGGAGTCACGCCTGATGCACAAAGTCAGTTTACCCCCAGAGGCAGAGGGGGTAACAATAATAGACGCCGCCCTAGGGGCAGAGGGGGTCCGCAGAATCAGGGTAGCAGAGAGCCTCTTTCTGACAAACCCTTCCAGCATCCCTGAGATGTTGCCCGATTGTCTGCCTTTGGAGGCAGTCGGGGGAAAATTATCGCTGTACCCAATAGCCTGGCTTTCCCTTTCTCAAGACAAATGGGTACAGTCAATTATATCCGAGGGTTACAAAATTCCCTTTATTCAAACCCCAATTCAACAAAAGGGAACCCTTCCAGACGTTCCACCCGGTCTAAGGGAACTAGCAGTACTAGAAATATCAAAACTGCTAGTAAAAAGAGCCGTCCAGCCAGTCCCAGCGGACCAAATAGGATCCAGAATCTACTCAAGGTTCTTTTTAGTTCCAAAAAAGACAGGGGACTGGAGACCAATATTAGATCTGAGCAAACTCAACAATTTTGTAAAGAAATCAAGATTCTGGATGGTCACGCTTCAGTCCATTCTGCCCTTTCTGGGCAAGGACACTTGGATGTGCTCGATAGATCTTCAGGATGCGTACTATCACATAAAAATTCACAGACGCTCCAGAAGATTTCTCCGCTTTCGGCTGGGGACCAGTCACTTCCAATTCAGAGCCCTGCCCTTTGGACTCACTACAGCCCCCAGAGTGTTCACCAAATGCATGGCAGTGGTTACGGCTCACCTGAGACGTCAGGGATTCCAGGTGTTTCCATATCTAGACGACTGGCTCCTCACTGCCACCACCAGGCATCAGCTTCTCCAAGCCAGAAATTACACCATTCACACTTGCAGAGGGCTAGGAATTTCTATAAATTTCAAAAATCTGCCTTGTCGCCTTGTCAATATATTACTTTTATAGGCGCAAATTTGGACACCGTACAACTTTCTGCAAGGTTGACAGACCAAAGGATCTTGGACATTCAAAGACACGTCCAAGTGATTATTCAGCAACAAAATTCAGGCCAGATTTGCTCTGAAAGTACTGGGTCTTATGGCGGCTGCCATAACACTTCTTCCCCTCGGCCGCTTTTACATGCGGCTGCTACAATGGATGCTGTTCACCCAATGGTCCTTTCAACAACTTTCCATGCGTCACGAGATCATAGTAACTCCAACTTGCAAAAGACATCTGACTTGGTGGATATCGTCCCCTCAAATCCATCAAGGCAGACCATTTGTTCCTCTTGCCCCGGTTGCCACGGTTACATCGGACACCTCCCTGATTGGGTGGGGGGGGCATTATCAGGGCAGAATGGTCCATGGCACTTGGCAACTTTTCGAGTACCATCTGCACATAAATGTTCTGGAGATGAGAGCAGTGCTTTTAACGTTGCAAGCCCTCAACGACTCTCTTCCCCTGGGAACTATTGCAGTCCAAACGGACAATATGTCCATAGTGTGGTACATAAACAAACAGGGCGGAACCAAGTCCTATCCACTGTGTCGAGAGGCTCTCAGACTTTGGCAATGGGCAATCTCCTCTCACCAGTTTCTGATAGCAACGCACATCCCCGGGAAATCCAACATCATAGTGGACAGATTGAGCAGAGCTATTCTCATGCCTCACGAGTGGTCTCTCAAACAGTCAGCGACAGAAGAGATTTTCAGAAGTGGGGCCTTCCTTGCTGCGACCTTTTCGCTACACCTCAAAACAGCAAATGCCCAGACTTCATCTCGCTCTTCCCCCTTCCAGGCCATCTCCCCAGAGACGCTCTAACCCAAGATTGGCCCCGGGGACTTCTTTATGCTTTTCCTCCTTTTCCGCTGATACCTCAGCTAATTCAGAAAGCAACCGCCTTGAGAGCCAAGTTGATTCTCATTGCCCCTTATTGGCCTCGACAGATTTGGTTTCCGTTCCTACATCATTACCTCTTGGTACAGCGATGGCATCTGGACCCGGTTCCAGATCTTCTGACCCACCAGTCGGGTCAACTGCACCAATCCATACCTTCTCTCAACCTCACTGCTTGGTTGCTCCACTTCCATCCTTAGCCAGGCTTCCTATTATTTCTAATCCTGTACGGGATATCATAGCAGCTTCCCTAAAATCTTCTACCAGAAAGATCTACTCTAGTAAATGGCGACATTTCTCTTTCTGGGCAAAAGCTAGGAACATAGACCCCTATACTGCTCCAATTCATTCAGTGTTGGACTTCCTAGCTGACATTTTTAATTCAGGATCCTCTTCTTCCACAGTGAAAGTTCAACTGGCAGCTATTTAAAATTTTCATATAGGCTTTTTGGACCACAACATTATGTCACATAAACTTTGCAAGGCATTCCTTCGAGGTATCTTTTTATTGAAACCTCCTATTAGAGACCCCCCCACCACAGTGGGATCTAAATTTAGTTTTAACATCCTTGATTTTTCCCCCGTTCGAACCTGCAGCTGCCTGTTCCTTGAAATTGCTTTCTTGGAAGACACTTTTTCTAGTTGCCATTACATCTGCCAGGAGAGTATCTGAGCTTCATGCTCTCTGTGTTCGCCCTCCCTATCTAATATTCCACAAAGATAGGGTATCCCTAAGAACTAATCCGTCTTTCTTACCAAAGGTGGCATCTCAGATTAACCTAAATCGGTCCATTGATCTTCCAGTATTTTTCCCGAATTATTCTGATAGAGCTGAACAAAAGTTACATTATCTCGATGTTCACCGTCAGCTGAGATATTATCTGGATAAGACAAAAATTTTTAGGAAATCTGATCAACTTTTTCTATCCTATGCAGAGAACAGGAAAGGCCTTCCAGTTTCTAAGGTAACTTTATCTAGGTGGCTGTCTTCTGTGATCACTTACATTTATCACCTCAGAGGCAAAGAGTTGGTTTCTAACCCAAAAGCCCATTCTACCAGAGCTCTAGCTACATCTACAGCTTTTCAAGCTAGACTTCCAATAGACACTATTTGTGCAGCAGCCACATGGGCCTCTCCTCATACCTTTGTCTCACATTACAAATTAGATTTGGTCTCCAGAGACAGAGCAAATTTTGGTTCCGCCGTTCTAAAGAGTCTGTTCCATTGAGCCACCCAGGATAGAGGTGCTAGGGACGCGGTCCCATCCAGCAAGATTGAAGGCGAGATTGGCAACTTAACATTTAGAAGTTATGTACCTACCATAACGTTCCATGTTAGTTGTCTTCTCTCGCCTTATTTCGTGCGTCCCGCCCTCCTTCCCCCTAGCCTGGTCAGACCGAGAAGATTATACATCTTCTATTAAGAGGTTATTACCTTTTTCTAGCTGTTCAACTCCTAGTGTCACTAGATTATGTGGATCCTTTCTAGAAGGTTATGATGTTATTTAGTATTTTTTATTTCTTCCTCCTAAGTTGGAAGAAAATACTGCTATTTCTTTAGCTACCAAACGAGATCTGAGGAATCTCCGCCTTGCATCATGGGATATAGGGTTGCCTCGAGCTGGTAAAATTAGCTCTCGAGCTTAGCAAGTGCCGATCCTCGGCTCCGAACCCATCCAGCAAGAAAGAAGGCGAGAGAAGACAACTGACATGGAACGTTATGGTATGTACTTAACTTCTAATTTTATTTTGTACTTAGTACCATTAATGATGAATGAGTTGCCTGTGGTCACAAATTTACACATACTACAGCAACCGCAAATAGACATACCTGACCGTCTATTAAAACTCCTGCTCGTATTGGACTCTAGAATTGATTTTAGATTTGTTCCTCTCTTAAATATAATCTTGGGAGTGTCGTTAAATTTACCAGCTAACATTTTATCGAGCCTTAATATTTCCCAATTTTTATATATTATAATTCTAATAAGTACACTGTCAGCACTAAATGGAGTAATGAATCTATATTCAAAGGCATCGGTAGATGTTCCATGCTCTATTTCACCAGACTCACAGTCCTCGTCAGTGTCAATGATGTCATTCGACTCCGGGTCATAGGTGACTGGTCTTACACACTGGTTTAATATAGGCATAATAGACTTATTAGCCCTTTTCTGGCATACTTCATTAGTAATTGCTTCAACTAAGGATAAAGGATATCCTCTTTGTTGAAACATACCCCCAAGAAGATTACATTCATCTTCAAAGTCGTTGTCGCAAGACACCATCCTAGCGGCCCTTATTATTTTGGCCTTTGACTATAGAGCGCTTTCGTTGAAGAGGATGTGAGCTGGAAAAATGTAAAAACGCATTGCAATATGTGTTTTTTCTATGAATTCTTGATATATACCTATTATGATTTAAATCCCTGATTAATTTCACATCAAGGTAATCGATACTACCAATCTGAAAGTTGAAAGTAAACTTAAGGAAGGTAGTAGAACTATTTAAATATTCAACCAGTTCACTTGCTGTATCAGCATTGCCTCTAAATAAAATAAATATGTCATCAAGAAATCGTGTGTAAAATTTGGTGAAAGGCATAAAGGTAGTGTTATTAAACACACAGTTTTTCTCCCAATATGCCATCACAATGTTGGCAAAGCTGCCACCACAAGGAGAGCCCATAGCAACTCCTTGTTTCTGTAGATAAAGATCATTTTGGAAACAGAAATAATTATTGGTCAAAATAATGTCCAATAAGACATCAACTAAGTAGATTTCTTGACTAGAGGCTTTTTTACTGTGGAGGAATAAACTAGTCCATTCCATCCCTTCTAAATGAGGAATTGATGTGTAAAGTTCTTTCACATCAATAGTTATAAAGTTATTATATTATAAATAAAAATGTAAATGCCTTGGTCAGGCATTGCATGGAAAATGGGGGGCATAAATTTAGCTTCATGGCAATAGATCAAGTCCAGTCCAACATTCGAGGTGGCCCTTACAATTTAATTTTAGAAGAATGTGAATTGACATGGCAAATAAGACTAAATGCTTTTGCTGAACCAGGTCTAAATGACCATTGTAACATACGATGTATTTTAAGACTCAAAAGTTTAGATAGGAAGTAAACAACTCCATATACTTTTCAAGTCAAGGTTAGGTGTACCAACATGCCCATGCAGAAATGTTATGCATCACACATCCTCTATGTGTGGATTCACATAAGCTTAAATTTTCTACATTACTCAAGGTTTACAGGTGGTATAGATGTTTTCACATGTTGTACTAGTTGGCAGTTTACAACAAATAACACTATAGATGTTAAGTTGTCAAACTCGCCTTCATTCTTGCTGGATGGGTTCGGAGCCGACCCTCAGCTCCGACTCGGCACTTGCTAAGCTCGAGAACTCATTTTACCAGCTCGAGGCAACCCTATATTCCATGATGCAAGGCGTGACTACCTCAGATCTCGTTTGCCGCTTCACGAAGAGGTCTCCTTTTTACCAGCTCAGGTAAAGTTTTCAATTTCTGTCAGATTAGTCAGAGTTTTTTCCCCTTAATTTCTATTTGTCCTTTTTTGGGTATAGTTTTTATACTTATACTTGTCTCCTACCCTATATTCCCTTCCTTTAGGTTAGGATTTATTTCCTTCAGGCCTTAAGCCTCCCCCTCAGTTAATTCCTGTCAGGTTGTGTGTGTGTGTGTGTGTGTTTTTAGGGATTAACTGTGTGATTGTTGTGTGTTTGTCTGTTTTTTGGACATTGTTATGTCTAAAGAGGTAAAGGTCTCAGGCTTCAAGAAGTGTGACTCGTGCTGTCAGAAAATGTCTCTGACAGACGGTCACACTTCTTGTGTGTATTGCCTGGGGCCTTTACACCTGCAGGACTCCTGTGCCATTTGTCACTCCTTTAGCCAGAGAGTCCTGCAGGAAAGAAGAAATAAATTCATTCTTCGTGGCTTGTTGAAGCCAGAGGGTTCTCCGACCAAGGCTGGGTCGGTTAAACCCTCCAAGCCATCTAGAGCCCAGGCTGTAGTTCCTAAGCCTTCGGCTGTGGCTCCGACTCCTTTGGAGTCGGGATTGGCTCCGGCTGGAGCCGATCTTTCTACCTTGGAGATTGTTGTGTCGGCTCCGACCGGCTCCGACACACAAATGCCTATTACTTTGTCGGCTCCGGCTGGAGCCGACGTGTCTTTATCCAGTATTGGAGCCGACAAGTCTTCGGCTCCATCTGGACCTGAGAGGTCATCGGCTCCGATGGCTCCATCCAGGAAGAGATCTCGGTCTCCTTCCCTGGAGTCGATTCGTTCGGCACCGGGATCTCCTCTTTTGTCGGAGCGGAGCCATCGGAGTTGATCTTCAAGATCTTCCAGGCTATCAGACCATGATTTAGAGAGGGTGGTAAGCAGACTGTTGAAGTCACAGGCACTTGCCCAAATGCTCCATAGCCCGTCTCAACAGACGTCTGCTATTTCTATTCCCCCCGAACTTCCTCCTCCGACTCTCCTACAGAGTTCGGAGCCGGAGCTTCTCGGAACGGTGACCGTCGGTGCGCCAGAGCCGATACTTCCCCTTTCGGCTCCGACGTCTTCAGCTCCGATCTCCTCCATGAGACCTTCGTTGGAGGGATCTGGTCGTCGAGTCTCCCTTGTCGGCTCCGAGAGGGCGAGTGGCATCGGACCCTTGTCCGACCCTGCTCTCCCTCTTGGAGCTTCGGCATTGGTGAGCTCGGCACCGACATCGGCTTCGGAGCCTTCTCTTTCGGTGGGGCCGGGGATTCCTGTTTCTTCGGAGCGGGAGTCTACTGGCCTCCCTGGGAGAGGAGCCTTCGAGGTGATGAGGAGTGTCCTAGCCCCCGAGCTAGGTCAACGGTCTATTCCTTTAGCTCCTCCATCTTCGGTGCCTGTTGATGTCTCTTGCCAGCCTCTTGCTCCCGGACCCAGAGATCCATCGCCCCAGGTTTCCCCATTGGGAATAACTTCCTCTTCCAAGGTTTCTCCTGATCCTGCAGCAGAACCCCCGCGTAAGAGGACGTGTAAGAGGAAGCACACAGACTCCCCTGAGTCTACTACATCAGATACCGACTTAGATGACCCGCGGTCCCCCTCTGAGGATGTCTCCTTTTCAGACATCCTGGAACTCCTTAAGCAGAGGGGGAACTGGCCTTCCATTAACCCCTCCGAGGATGAGTCGGTATACCTGGCGGCTTTCGAATCTCGACCCTCCACCTCCTGGGTGTCTCCGTCCTTCGACCCACTCATGCAAGTAGTGGCTTGGAAGGTGTGGGCAGCCTCTGATTCTGTGGAACCAGTTCCTAGGAGGCCCTCCAAATTCATTACAGCCCCGGCAGACAAACAGTTTCTTTCTAAGGGCATCCCTGTTGATGCTATGGTGGTGGCGGCGGCCACCAAGAAGGAACTTGCTGATCCTTCTGTGCCTGTCCATCCTCCTAATAAGGATTCTAGGACCATGGACAGGTACGGCAAGCGGATGTTTTCTTCAGCGACCTTTGCTATGCGTTCGCTGAACTACCTTTGTGACTTTACCAGGCTTCAGAGAGACATTCTCAAGGAACTAGGTGAAGTGGTTCAGGATCCTTCGGCCACTGGGGCTCAGGAAAAGATTGCCTCACAGCTAGGAATCCTCAATTCTTTGACTAACTCCTCCATGCGGCTCATTTCTTATGCAGCCGATGGGGCGAGTAGGGCCGCAGGCACAGGAGTGACACTTAGGTATCAGGCCTGGATGCGGCTTTGTAATTTTGCAGACCCTTTTAAGGCGTCCTTCACCAATACCCCTTTTGATGGTTCGGCTTTGTTCGGGCCTCAGGTGAAGGATACATTGACCAGGTGTGAGCAAGACGGCAAGACCCTTTCTGCCGTAGGAGTCCATTTCTCCACCCCTTCAAGACCCTACCCAAAGGGTCAGAAGGGAGGGAAAATGTGGTTCCGTAAATCTCAAGGAGTCACGCCAGACACATGTGGTCAGTTTACCCCCAGAGGCAGAGGGGGTAATAATAATAGGCACCGTCCTAGGGGCAGAGGGGGTCCGCAGAATCAGGGTAGCAGGGAGACTCTCCCTGATAAACCCTTCCAGCATCCCTGAGGTGTTGCCCGACTGCCCACCCTTGGAGGCAGTCGGGGGAAGATTGTCGCTTTACCCAATAGCCTGACGTTCCCTCTCTCAAGACAAATGGGTACAGTCGATCATATCCGAGGGCTACAATATCCCTTTCGAGAGGTATCCCGTTCCTCATCATTCCCTTCCAGACGTCTCACCCGGTCTAAGGGAATTGGCAAAACAGGAGGTATCAAAACTCCTAGCAAAAAGAGCCATCCAAATAGTGCCAGCAGACCAAGTAGGATCCGGCACCTACTCAAGATTCTTTTTGGTCCCCAAAAGGACGGGAGATTGGAGACCAATTTTAGACCTCAGCAAACTAAACAAGTTTGTCAAGAAGGCAAGGTTCCGGATGGTCACGCTTCAGTCCATTCTACCCTTTTTGGGCAAGGACAACTGGATGTGCTCAATAGACCTTCAAGATGTGTACTATCATATAAAGATTCACAGGCGCTCCAGAAGGTTTCTCCGCTTTCGGCTGGGGTCCAGTCATTTTCAATTCAGAGTCCTGCCCTTTGGCCTCACTACAGCCCCCAGAGTGTTTACCAAATGCATGGCAGTGGTTACGGCTCATCTGAGACGTCAAGGATTCCAGGTGTTTCCGTATCTAGACGACTGGCTCCTCTCCGCCACCACCAGGCATCAACTTCTCAAGGCCAGAGACTACACTCTGCAAACCTGCAAGCAATTGGGGATTTCAATAAATTTCGAAAAATCGTCTCTGTCGCCTTGCCAATCTATTACCTTTATAGGCGCAGAATTAGACACTGTGAGCATGTCAGCCAGACTCACAGAACGAAGAATTCTGGACATTCAGAAGTATGTTCGGATCATATTACTCAGCAAGAAGATCAGAGCCAAATTTGTCCTGAAGGTTCTGGGTCTTATGGCTGCGGCCATTGTTCTTCTGCCATTAGCCCGCTTCCACATGTGTCTTCTGCAGTGGATGTTGTTTGCTCAATGGTCATTCCAGCAACTCCCCATGAGTCACGAGATCTTTGTCACGCAGTCGTGCAAGAGTCATCTAACCTGGTGGATGTCTTCTCCTCTGCTCCATCAGGGCCGACTGTTTCTTCCCCCAGTTCCGGTTGCCACAGTCACTACGGATGCCTCTCTGATCGGGTGGGGGGGGGCATTATCAGGGCAGGATGGTCCATGGGACTTGGCAACCCATAGAATACCATTTGCACATAAATGTCCTAGAGATGAGAGCAGTGCTTTTAACGTTGCAAGCCCTCAACGACTTTCTTCCCTTAGGGACTATTGCAGTTCAGACGGACAACATGTCTGTAGTCTGGTATATCAACAAGCAGGGCGGCACCAGGTCCTACCCACTGTGTCGAGAAGCTCGCAGACTTTGGCAATGGGCGATCTCCTCTCATCGGTTTCTGATAGCAACGCATATCCCCAGGAGATCCAACCTCTTAGCGGACAGACTGAGCAGAGCTATTCTCATGCCACACGAGTGGTCTCTCAAGCAATCGGTAGTGGACGAGATTTTTCAGAAGTGGGGTTTCCCTTCCGGCGATCTTTTTGCTACACACCAAAACAGCAAATGCCCGGACTTCTTCACCCTTTTTCCTCTACCAGGCCATTCCCCGAGAGACTCTCTAACCCAGGATTGGCCCCGGGGACTTCTGTATGCCTTTCCTCCTTTTCCACTGATACCAAAAGTTATTCAGAAAGCTACCGTATTGAGAGCCAAGTTGATCCTCATTGCCCCTTACTGGCCTCGACAAATTTGGTTTCCGTCCCTGCATTGTCATCTCCTGGCGCAGCCTTGGCATCTGGACCCAGTTCCAGATCTTCTGACCCACCAGTCGGGTCAACCGCACCGGGCCATTCGTTCTCTCAACCTCACTGCTTGGTTGCTCCACTTCCTTCCTTAGCCAGGCTTCCTATGATTTCTAACCCCGTTAGGGATATCATAGTAGCTTCTCTTAAGTCCTCCACCAGAAAGATTTATGCTAGTAAGTGGGAACGCTTCTGGGCAAAGTCTAAACATTTAGACCCCTTTACTGCTCCAGTGCATTCAGTTTTGGATTTCTTAGCAGAGATTTTTCAATCAGGGTCTTCTGCTTCTACAGTTAAGTCCAATTGGCAGCAATCTCTAATTTTCATGTTGGTTTAGCAGATCAAAACATAATGTCCCACAAACTTTGCAAAGCCTTTCTCAGAGGTATATTTCTTCTAAAGCCTCCAATCAGAAATCCCCCTCCACAGTGGGATTTGAACTTAATGCTAGCATCCTTGATTCTACCCCCCTTCGAACCGGCTGCTACATGCTCCTTAAAGTTTCTTTCCTGGAAAACTATTTTCTTGGTGGCTGTTACTTCAGCTAGAAGGGTTTCTGAACTTCAGGCCCTTTGTGTCCGTTCCCCTTACTTGGTTTTTCACAAAGATAGGGTATCTTTAAGACCTAATCCATCTTTTTTGCCCAAAGTTGCTTCCCAGATGAATCTTAACCAATCTATTGATTTGCCAGTTTTTTTCCCTAATTATTCAGACAAAGCTGAACAAAAACTTCATTGCTTAGATGTCCATCGTCAACTCAGATATTATTTGGACAGAACTAAACAATTCAGAAAATCTGATCAACTATTCCTTTCTTATGCAGAGAACAGAAAAGGTCTCCCAGTCTCTAAAGTGACCTTATCCAGATGGCTGTCTTCTATCATTTCTTATGTTTATCATCTTAGAGGCAAGCAACTGTCCTCAAAACCAAAAGCACATTCTACCAGGAGCCTATCCACATCCACAGCCTTTCAGGATAGGCTACCTATTGACACCATTTGTGCAGCAGCCACTTGGGCCACTCCTCACACCTTTGTCTCTCATTACAAATTGGACTTGGCCTCCAGGGACAGGGCTAGCTTTGGTTCCACAGTTCTCAAGAGTCTGTTCCATTGAGCCACCCAGGATAGAGGTGCTAGGGACGCGATCCCATCCAGCAAGAATGAAGGCGAGTTTGACAACTTAACATTTAGAAGTTATGTACATACCATAACGTTCCATGTTAGTTGTCTTCTCTCGCCTTCTTTCTTGCGTCCCTCCCTCCTTCCCCCTGGCCTGGACTGATCTTGAGTTTGTACCTTCCTTTTGTTGGGGATGTTGTCACTCTTTCCAAGAGTTCACAATAGGAAGACTCATTACTGTTAGTGGCCATTGGCCTAGTTTTCTCCTACATATTTAGTATCTTCTGCCTTGGCAAGAAGTATTTTTTGGCAGGGTTTTCTTCTAGCTACCAAACGAGATCTGAGGTAGTCACGCCTTGCATCATGGGATATAGGGTTGCCTCGAGCTGGTAAAATGAGTTCTCGAGCTTAGCAAGTGCCGAGTCGGAGCCGAGGGTCGGCTCCGAACCCATCCAGCAAGAAAGAAGGCGAGAGAAGACAACTAACATGGAACGTTATGGTATGTACATAACTTCTAATTTTAAGCCATTTAAGACTATTATAAGATATTTTATAAATATTTTATAAGTTTTTACAAGGTACTACTTTGTGTTGAATTAATACACCATTTAGGTAGAATCATGTGACTGTATTTTTACTATTTAATGGCTTTGTGTTTATTAATGTAATCTGAAGAAGTTACCTTAACAAGGTGACGAAAAGCGCTTCATTAAATTGTATTTTTGGAAGTGGTTTGTGGAACTTTATATTGAATCAGGTGCCATTGGTTTCCTTGGAGCTTTGTGTTTACTTTTGCTGCAGTTTTGAACAGTACTAGAGTTTTGTTTGTCTGTCGGATGGCTTCGGGAGTTACCAACGGTCCTAACAGCCCTGTGCTTTTCAATCCTACCCAAACCCAAACTGAATTGCTCAACTTGACGGCTCTCATTAACGCGTTAACACAGAGTCGATGATTTATTGGTACGCTTGGATTCACAATATTTGAGACCTGGTACCACACGCGTTTTGAACAGCAGTGCTTGTTCTATTCCACCTGGCCAACAACAAGCTGCTAACAGCATCGACATCATCAGTAACAGCAGTATTCAACTAATGAATGAAGTGGGGAACACCCCAGCAAACAACAATAGTGACTCAAACACCAGTCCACCTCGAGAGAACAGTGTTCCTGTAAGACGAAACGTTCGCATAGGAGCTGTAGAAGAAGAACAAAACAGCGTTGTGGGGCTTATAGGTATGCCACAGTTTGACGAATGGATAAGCGACACACGGAAATTTTGCTTCAATCGTGAAAATACATTAGGACAACCGGCTGACAACGCTCATCAACAACAGGTTGGTTCTGTCTTTATTTCGGACAAATTAAAGCTTCTTGACTTAAAACTAGTTAAACTAAAGGAGTTACAACTTGAAACTAGTTATTTTAAAGAATGCATTAACAATAACATTGTGCCAAAGGGCCTGAGACGACATTTATACCCAACTGGTCTTGTTGCCGATTCACTTTTTCATTTGGAACTCAATTCCCTTTTTGACCAGCAGGGACTTGCCCTCATGGATTTAATGTTGAAACATTACAATGCCCAGATATCACAACTATCTAAAGAAGTCTCAGATTTAAACACATTGATTGTCAACCATATGGATTTTTGTAGGTATAAATACGAATATGAGAGATGCTTCGTTAGCATAGACCAACTGTTAGAAAAACTGAAATTGAATAAAATCAGGAAAATGAATAGGGACCGTGTAGCCTACGAAAATGAGTCAGCGTATCCTAAACCACCTTCATCACAAGTTGGTCTAGCACTATATACCGACAACAACCCTAGAGAGACTATTGATTAAAATAATATCAACACTTATTCAATTACTGACTCGGTTACAGAAGATAGTCCTAGCCCTGAACAAAATCATGTCAGACGGAGTGAGCGGCTCCGTTCTGACAACAAAGAAGGGTACTACAACAATCCAAGAAAAAGTTTGGTCAACAACAACAACACCAATGCGAACAATGCAAATTTTCGCAAGGACAATCACCCTGGCGCTATCCCGAAAAAATCAAACAATTCTTATCAAAAAAACAAACAGCGGGGGAACAACAAGCGCAGGAGATAGCACATACTGTGCAACATGAATTAACTGTTATCAAAAATAAAGCTGGGGACTTTCACATTTTTAATTATTCATCAGTTGACATTGATCCAGTTTTAGTTGCATTACTAGCGAAAGGTAACACGTTTGTACCTAGTCGACAGTTTGACATGGTTCAAACTATAAAGGACTTGAAATTGTTTGTAAGGAAGCTAAACTTAAAAGTGCTTATGGGTAACTTGGAGACAACTGATATGCCCTTTCGGGTACCTAGTGTATACAACCCTCCACTACACCCTGCTTTAAATATGTTTGAAACCATGACCGAATTGGACTTGAGATTCTTCTCCAATAAACACAGTAGTTTATACATAGAAAAGCAGCATGTTAAAAATGTCACACACGATGAAAAACTTGCATTAAACTTGTTTAAATCATTACATGTGAGAGTTGTCAAACCTGACAAAGGTGGTGGTCTAGCCTTATTCGATTCAGTGGATTATGTAGCTAGAGTACAGGCATTATTGGACAATGATGCTTACGATAAGGCCTCAATTAATGAAGTAAATGTCACTTACAAGCGAATAAAAAGCTACATAAATGATTTATTTATTGAAGCCAAAACTGACATCAACTTACACAATTATATGACTACGTTATGGCCAAAAATTCCTGTTTTATTTGCTTTACCTAAAATACATAAGAACTTGTTAAATCCACCGTTTAGACTCTTAATTGACGGTCGTGGTTCTATCACATATTCTTGTGCCAAAGTGGTAGACAGTATACTGAAAAAATATCTAACCTCTCAGACTCAAGTATGTAAGGATTCTTGGGCTTTTTTGCACAACATTAACGACTTACAGTTTGATAAACATAATAACTTTATAACTATTGATGTGAAAGAACTTTACACATCAATTCCTCATTTAGAAGGGATGGAATGGACTAGTTTATTCCTCCACAGTAAAAAAGCCTCTAGTCAAGAAATCTACTTAGTTGATGTCTTATTTGACATTATTTTGACCAATAATTATTTCTGTTTCCAAAATTATCTTTATCTACAGAAACAAGGAGTTGCTATGGGCTCTCCTTGTGGTGGCAGCTTTGCCAACATTGTGATGGCATATTGGGAGAAAAACTATGTGTTTAATAACACTACCTTTATGCCTTTCATCAAATTTTGCACACTATTTCTTGACGACATATTTATTTTATTTAGAGGCAATGCTGATACAGCAAATGAACTGGTTGAATATTTAAATAGTTCTACTACCTTCCTTAAGTTTACTTTCAACTCTCAGATTGGTAGTATCGATTACCTTGATGTGAAATTAATCAGGGATTTAAATCATAATAGGTATATATCAAGAATTCATAGAAAAGACACATATTGCAATGCGTTTTTACATTTTTCCAGCTCACATCCTCTTCAACAAAAGTGCTCTATAGTCAAAGGCCAAAATAATAAGGGCCGCTAGGATGGTGTCTTGCGACAACGACTTTGAAGATGAATGTAATCTTCTTGGGGGTATGTTTCAACAAAGAGGATATCCTTTATCCTTAGTTGAAGCAATTACTAATGAAGTATGCCAGAAAAGGGCTAATAAGTCTATTATGCCTATATTAAACCAGTGTGTAAGACCAGTCACCTATGATCCGGAGTCGAATGACATCATTGACACTGACGAGGACTGTGAGTCTGGTGAAATAGAGCATGGAACATCTACCAACGCCTTTGAATATAGTTTCATTACTCCATTTAGTGCTGACAGTGTACTTATTAGAATTATAATATATAAAAATTGGGAAATATTAAGGCTCGATAAAATGTTAGCTGATAAATTTAACGACACTCCCAAGATTATATTTAAGAGAGGAACAAATCTAAAATCAATTCTAGAGTCCAATACGAGCAGGAGTTTTAATAGACGGTCAGGTATGTCTATTTGCGGTTGCTGTAGTATGTGTAAATTTGTGACCACAGGCAACTCATTCATCATTAATGGTACTAAGTACAAAATAAAATACAATTTAAACTGTAATTCAAAAATGGTAGTCTACGTTGCACTCTGTTCCTCATGTAAAGCATTTTACATTGGGAAAACAGAGCGTAGACTAAGAGACAGAGTCTACGAACATAGTTATGCAATAAATACAAATAAAAATGTAAATGCCTTGGCCAGGCATTGCATGGAAAATGGGGGGCATAAATTTAGCTTCATGGCAATAGATCAAGTCCAGTCCAACATTCGAGGTGGCCGTTACAATTTAATTTTAGAAGAATGTGAATTGACATGGCAAATGAGACTAAATGCTTTTGCTGAACCAGGTCTAAATGACCATTGTAACATACAATGTATTTTAAGACTCAATAGTTTAGATAGGAAGTAAACAACATCATATACTTTTCAAGTTAAGGTTAGGTGTACCAACATGCCCATGCAGAAATGTTATGCATCACACATCCTCTGTGTGGATTCACATAAGCTTAAATTTTCTACATTACTCAAGGTTTACAGGTGGTTCATAGGTTCATAGGTTCATACTAGGCTATCTGCCCGAGGGCATTTACAAGCCTAGCCCATAGTTTTGTGGCTTATGCCACCCCTTTAGTATGGGGAACTATACCCATTATTTTGCTGTGCCTCTGTTGAGCAGTGACACTGAGGTAATCCCTGGGGTATATCTGCGATCTCCCATCCATTGGTCAAGATTTCTCTTGAACAAGGCCAGCGAGGTGCTCTGCCTCACATATACCGGGATTTTATTCCACAGCATAGGGAGTCTTTGGGTGATGAATCTATCCCTCCAGCATGTCCTATTAATAGCCGTGTCGAGGTTTAAGTCTCCGCCCTTGTGGCTCTGACGGATCTAGATTTTTGAGGTGAAGCATATTCATCAAATCTGGGTTTGACATGGCCTTGTATGTTAGGCAAAGGTCACCTCTGAGCAAGCGGTGCGACTGAATAGAGCTGGAGTTCTTTCAGTCGGGCAGCATAGGACAGATGTTTGAGACCCTTTATCCTTTTGGTGAGGAACTTTTGTGGCCTCTCCAGCTGCTGCAAGTGTCGGGTCAGATACATTCCGAATGGGGCATTGTACTCAATCATTGGTCTGATGAGTGATGAGTATAGGGAGACTATGACCTCCCTTGATCTAGATGAGAATCCCTTCATGATAAGGTGGGCAATGTAGAAGGTCTTCCTAACTACTTTAGCTACATGGGTGTCGAATGACAGACTACTATCAACCTGGGTCCCCAGGTCCCTGATAACTTCTTCTGTACTCAGTGGATTGCCACCTATTAGGTAGCTAGGGGTAACCTTGTTTTTCCCGAAGGGTATGACTATGCATTTTTTGGCATTTAACTTTAGGCCATGGCTCTGGCACCAGTTATCCGTTTCTGTGAGACCCTTCTGAAGGATATCTGTGTCAGATGTGTTTTCTACTATGGCGCAGAGTTTGCAGACATCTGCAAACTTTGTCAGCCATAACCCTCCTGTGTTTGCTTGTACTTCGGAAAAGTAGATGCCAAACAAGAGTGGGCCCAGGACTGAGCCCTGTGGTACACCACTTGTGACAGGCTTTGAGTCTGACATGGCGCCAGCAACTCTGACCCTGTGGGTTCTGTCACTCAGCCAGTTTGCAACCCATCTTGTGATGTATGGGTTAACATTTAAGCTGATGAGTTTTTCAATGATACCCGAGTGGGGTATTGTATCAAAGGCCTTCGCCAGATCGAGGTAGGCTGTATGGACTGCCTTTCCCTCATCAATGGCTTTGGTGACTGTTTGAAAAAGTCAACCAAGTTTAGAAGGCATGATCTGCCTTTGACAAAGCCAAACTGGGATGGATCCAAAGTCTGCAAATTCCCTATGTCTTTATTTATGAGGTCCATTATGATCCTCTCCATGGCTTTGCAGATAAGGCTTGTCAAGCTAATGGGCGGTAATTTCCAGGGTCGGTGGAGGCACCGCCTTTGTGAAGTGGGACCACAGTTGCAGTGCGCCACTCCATGGGTACGTATCCAGAGGTAAGACTATGATTAAACAGCTGTCCTAGCTGTGGGTTTAATTCCTTGTTGAGTTCGTGGAGCACACAGCCGGGGACACCATCAGGTCCCATGGATGCTGTGTTTTTTGCTTTGGAGAGAGCAGTTCTCACTTGGGCGTTGGAGATGTTTGGGGGGCTGCAATCGCTTGGTATAGATATCTCTCCTTTTGGGGGGGAGGGGGGGGAGAAGTTTGCACTGAACCTGTCAGTCTGAGCTCCATGGCAGCTTTATATGCTGCCATGAAGTGGCGGACTTGTTTTTCAGAGGGCATTACTTGTGCATTAATATGGTATAGATGTTTTCCCATGTACTAGTTGACAGTTTACAGCAAATGTAACACTATAGTTTTAAGTCATTTAAGACTATTATAAGATATTTTATAAATATTTTATAAGTTTTTACAAGGTACTACTTTGTGTTGAATTAATACACCATTTAGGTAGAATCATGTGACTGTATTTTTACTATTTAATGGCTTTGTGTTGTTTATTAATGTAATCTGAAGAAGTTACCTTAACAAGGTGACGAAAAGCGCTTCATTAAATTGTGTTTTTGGAAGTGGTTTGTGGAACTTTATATTGAATCAGGTGCTGTTGGTTTCCTTGGAGCTTTGTGTTTAAATGTAAAATAATGGCTCGCTCTCACTTCACTGACATGCACGCATATACTCGCACACACAAACACACACAGTTTCATTTTTCAGTTTTTTTTATTTTATTTTTAATATTTTTACACTCGCTAAACAGCAGAATCACTGCCTAATGAGTGTAAAACAATGGCGGCCATTCTGTTTTCTCAGTCTGAGCTCCATGGCAGCTTTATATGCTGCCATGAAGTGGCGGACTTGTTTTTCAGAGGGCATTACTTGTGCATTAATATCATGCTGGAGAACACTCATTCTCCAGAGTACTGATATACAGTAAGCCCATTCTCTAACTGTGATAAAATGACAGCAGTGGTCAGTAACTTTAATCCATAGACTACCTGTGGAACCCACCAACTTTAGACTTTTGTATTGACTGTGTATACCTCTGATGTCTGACTGTGATTATATGAAAAAAAAAAGTTAGCCACAGTAATATATTTCAACTTGTTTTATATAACTATCCCTCCATTAACTGGGAAAACGACTCATGTACCAATACACTTGCCCAGTGCTTTCTGGAATTCATTAATTCCAATGCCCTGGACCAGCTCGTTCTTACCCTCACTAGAGGTAGCAACATCCTTGACCTGGTCATTACTAACATGGGCGAACGTTGCTCTACACCAGTAGTTAACTCCTCCCTGGTTAGATCCGACCACAAACTAATCACCTTGGAAATCCACATCCCTCCCTCCCCACCCCACCCCACAAAGGTAACTGCCATGAAAAACTTCTCCAAAGCTAACTTTGGGCTCCTAAAAACAGAGGTGGCTAACGTCATGGCACCCATGCAAATGGAGAATTAGTTGCATGACTGCTGAATCATATACCAATGCACTGTACGAACAAGTAGACAAATGCATGAATCTCGCCATGTCCAGTAGAACCAAGATGCTCTCCTCCAAAAAAAGGAAGCCAATCTGGTGGTCCCCTGCCATAAACAAACTCCACAACAGAAGGAGGAAACTGATGCAGAAAAGGGTGAAGTCCCAAGACTGGAAAAACTCCCTTATCAGCCTCAACAAAAAGTTGAGATCCCTCATCAAATCCTCTAAAGCTAGCTATGAAAACAGAATTGCAGCAGATAGTAAAGACAACCACAAGGCCTTCTATAGTTATGTACAGAATCTCCACGGCAATACCCAGATTTGCTTTGAGCTACTGCACAATGGTACCTCCTGTACTGAGCCAATAGATATTGCCAATATACTGACTGACAGATTCAGTGCTAACTTTACCCATCCCCAAGGATCAATCACAATACCAGTAGATTGCCAGGCACCCAGTATTACTGCTGCACAGATTAAAACAGCACTGTCCAAGGCCAAGAATCTAGCTTCAATGGGACCTGACAATATTCCTGGCTGTGTTATACATGAACTACAGAGTGAACTGGCACCTCACCTGTGTGCCCTGTTCAATCACAGCCTCACCTCAGGCTTTGTCCCTACCAAGTGGCGCATTGCTACAGTCATCCCTCTCCACAAAGGAGGAGTGACTACAGACCCCGGGAATTATTGCTCCTTTAGCCTGACGAGTCTGATATGCAAAGCTATGGAACGCATCATCATGGACCTAATAAACAAGGATATAGGTAATCTCCAAACTCTGGATCCTACACAGTTCGATTTTTTGAAGGGTAGCTCATGCCTGCTCAACTTGGTCGACTTCTTTGAGTCAGTTACCAGAGCTGTGGATGAAGGCAAGGTGGTTCATACAGCCAACCTTCATCTGGCCAAGGGCTTTGATACCATTCCCCACTCAGGAATCATAGAAAAACTCACTAAGCTAGGCATCAACCCCTGTATCACTAGATGGGTTGCAAACTGGCTCACAGATTGAACCCACAGTGTGAAAGTAGCTGACTCCATGTCAGACTGCCGACCAGTCACGATTGGAGTCCCACAGGGTTTGGTCCTGTTTGGTATTTACTTCTCTGAAGTCCATGCCAACACACAGGGACTCTGGTTGACAAAGTTTGCAGACGATTGCAAGTTGGGAGCTTTTATTAACTCCCCAAGAGATGTAGACATCCTACAGAAAGGCCTCAATGAGACCAATGACTGGTGTCAGGACCATAGCCTTAAGCCCAATGCCAAAAAATGTGTCATCCCCCTTGGGAACAGCCCGGTTCCCTTGAATTACCACATTGATGGTAGTCCACTGAACACAAGGCGTTATAAGAGATGTGGGAACACAGGTTGACAGCAGCCTCTCTTTTGACGACCACATTGCCACTGTGGTCAGAACGTCCTTCTGTGTGGCACATCTCATTAATAAGGGTTTTGCATCCAGGAAGAAAGAGGTCATTGTCTTTCTTTACTCTTCCCTCATTAGGCCAGTCATTGAGTACAATGTCCCATTTGGCATGTACCTCACTAGATACCTGCAACAACTGGAGAGACCCCAAAAGTACCTCACAAAGAGGATTCTAGGCCTTAAACACTTGTCCCCTATATGGACAGAGTCAAAAACTCCAACTATTCTCTGTCTCATATCGCCTTCTTAAAGGCAATCTCTGCTTGACTAACAAAGCCATGTCTGACCCAGCTCTGTTAGAAATGTTACATCTAAAGCAATCCCAATCCCTCTGCACCACACTTTCCAGAGACCTCAACCTCATTACCACATTCAACAGAACATGCTGGAGGGACAGGTTCATAACCCAGAGACTGCCCATGCTATGGAATAGACTACCCATACATGTCAAGCAGAGCACCTCACTGGCCCTGTTCAAGAGAAATCTTGATGAGTGGATGGGAAATAGAAAATTCACCCTGGGGATCACTCCAGTGGCTCTACTCGACATTGGCACTAGGAGCTAAGTTCGGGTGGCACGATCTCAGGGTAATACTATGGGTTAGGCTTGTAAAGGCTCCAAGGCCATTAGCCCTAGTACACACCTATGAACCTATAAGCAAACACTATCCCTTCTAAGCCAAACTGATAACTGTTTAACTACATTAAATAGCAGTGGTCAATCACTTGATCCAGAGACTGATTCTGTGTGCCCCAACACTTGATTGGCTGCATATGCCACATATGTCTGAATTATGAACACATAACACATTACAATGGCCATTTATTTCAACCTATTTTACGGAAACGCACACTAGTTCTGCTAACCCAGGTCAGTGACTATCTTAACTCTAATCAAGTGACAGCAGGTGCCAGTCGTTTTCATCCATGTACTGCCTTCATATTTACTAGTTATATCCACTTTATTGATCATTTATACCTCAGATATCTTATTGTGATCAAATAAAAATAGCATCAGTAATGTATTTTATCTTTTTACATAAAATGGCATGATCTAGGTCAGTGATTTTCTGTGATCAAAGGACAGCAGGGTGTCAGTCATTTTTTATGGACTGCTGTTATAACCACCATTTTCCTTCTTATTCACTGTATACACCTCATATGTCTGAGTTAAAATAAAAATGTTACAATTCTGTATTTCAGCTTGTTTTGCAAAGTTCAGTGATGTAGAAAGAAAATTTGTTTGAGGAGGCAAGGTGGATTGGATGTGTATAAAAGCAGCAGGTCTGGCTTGGCAAGACTAGTATGTGTGCAAAACAAGTTGTTTTTGGCAATTGCAGTCCCATCTCTAACCTTCCTCTTCTAGGTAGAGTTTTGAGAAGACTGTCTGTCCACAAGTCCAGTTCAGTCTCACAGCTCTGACTCTCCTTGTACCTTTTCAGTCTGAGTGGCACTCTTACCATTGAAACTGATGCCACCAGACTAGTAAGTGATCTGATTGCTGGGATTGAGCATTTTTATTTTATTCTGGTATTGCTAGATCTTTCAGCAGCATTTGATACTGTTAAACGTGATGTCTTGTTTAGGTACTTGTAATAATAATGTGGTTTATCTTGCGTTGTCCTTAACTGGTTTACTTCTTACCTCTTGGGTAGAACATAGAGGATGGAATTGGCTTTCTGTAAAATAAAGGAAGATTAATTTGTTTTGTTTTAACTCATGGTGGGCAACATCTAGAGGTACAGTCCTGTAATCATCCAAGTACTACCCCAGATTACAAAAGAGTTTGAATATCACTCGAGATATGGCTCAAGGCTTGCAAACTTTAAAAGGCTGTATATTTGTACTATTGCAAGAACAGATTGCAAACTGTTAATGTTCTTATTTAAAAGGTATTGTATGCGAATAGAACCAAGTAAATGTTAACAATGTAATACATCCATGTAAGTTATTAGTATTCTTTGCATGTTATCCTTCTCAGTATGTGAGCTCCAGCTGTAAAGCAGGAACATCCTTGATATATCAGATGGTGCAAACCAGACATTCAGAAGTGTACTTAGCCAGAAGTTCATTATGAGTAAATCCCGCCACCACCTCATTGTTATTCCACATTCCTACACAGTCATACCCCTTTCGGTAAGTAAAACAGAATAGCATTTTTTCTTAGCTTGTAAGAGAAGTTTTTTCTTACATAACATTAAAGCAGGGTTTATACTGATTTATTCAATAATGACATCCTTTGCAGTGATCCAAACGTAACTGCCATTTAGTTTTGTTGTGGGATAACTGCATCTGAGAAGCGCATCTTAGCCAAATGAGCTAATAGATGTGTAAGCTGCAGTAATTGTTGAGATCTAAATGTAAGGAATCTTTTCACATATTCTGAAAAAAGGAACACATTTTATTATCATTGTGAAGTGAATAGTATATGGTATTATCTGCACTATCATTTTGATATAAATAAAAGTTGTAATTGTCCTCTGATATGGTCATGTTACCCATTTTTTATTGTTTAAAGGTGTGGAGATTATTAAGAACTGTAAAATCTATTGAAGAACATGCCTAGTTTGAAATCCAAACCTTTCTGATATTGCTAAAATCATTTTTACTGTATGCCTGTGTCACCAGCTGATATTACTTGTTTCATTACAAGTATTATTCAGTTCTGGAACCAGTGCAGGTTCTTCTATAACGTGCACATTCATATTTATATTTATGTATCTATCCCACGCTGGGATTTGCACGAAGAGAGTTACTTTGGTGAGTGGAGTTAGATATCTCTCAACCCAGGTCTACCCTTCTCCCCTCGTCTTCCTAGTCTGTCTGTCATAACAGATGCCTCTGACTTTGCTTGGGGAGCTGTATAGTTGGGATGAAATTTCACAGTCTGTGGAACTAGCATAACAAACAAAACCACGTAAACAAGGAGAGATGATGTCTGTAATAAATAACTACATTTCCACCCATGACCACTGCAAGTAATCATAGATAAAGATGATAGTAATTTTTCTTAAATGAGGGCGTCATATCTTTCCACCTTTGCAGGTGTGCCATGATAGCCTGGGATTTAACAATTCAGCTCAAATTGACCTTCCAGGCTTTCTGCATTCCACCACAGTCAAACATTATTGTGGATAAGTTGTGTTGGGTTAGGATAGACCTTCAAGAATGGAAGCTGCACCTGGGATCTAACTGGAATTGATCCAACTATGGGGAACTCCTCAAATAGAGCTTTGTCTTCAGAACAGACAGTTAAAGAAATTCTGTTCCAGGAATCCTTGACTTCCTTTTGGCCCAGGCAACAGTGGTTCTTCTTTCTTTTGAAAATGGTTAAGGGGACTTACCATAGGCTTCCCTACAGGGTGGACTTAATCACACAAGATGGGAGCTGCTAGATGCACCCAATCCTGAAAATTGTTTACTTGACTTACTGGATGACAAAGTTTTAATACTTTTTAGGCATCTTCTGTACCAGGCTTTTTGGAAAGGAATGGACTCTAGAAGCATATTTGGGGGCAGCAACTTGGTCTTATGTAAATACTTATAAGATATTACTACAAACTGGATTCCTTTTCCAGGTCCAGAACAGGTTTTGCTAGAACTGTTGTCCAGGGACTCCTGAATCCTCATTCTTTTTCAACCCCACACCCCCCCAATCCTTGTAAGCTTTGATAATCTTTCCCATACAGCTTGGCTACTGTAACAGTAATCTAATGGTGAATATAGTACAATTATTCAAATAAATTTTGAATAATGTAGATATTCAAATAGAACACTATTGCAATAGGATGATCCTCCCTCCATCCCCCTTTTTTGTGTTACCTTTTTTGTCAGGGTGCAACATCTACTGTTATAGTAAGTTTGCTTATACAACTGTACTTTTGTTCCACTTAAATCACTGCCTTGCGTGAATAGGTTTGGCCAGGTATGCAAGTCATTTTAGAATTAGTTTGATCAAAGTGAAAGTTGGCCAAGTTGCTACAGGTCCTGGGGTTTAGCATACTTGGGTTTCACATATCACCTAGCTTTCATTGGTTAGTTTGTCTTCTACTGTTGTTTTTCCACTACACATAGCTGTGCTGAGCACAGAACTGCAATAGTAGTATTTCCATTGTGAGTGGAACACAGAAATAAAATTTTCTTTTATAGTACAGAAATGGTACCTTTGTATAATATCAGTGAGTTACTTATCCCTTTCGGCTTAGTCTGAGTTGTGCAGGCTTCTTTTAAGCTGTTCTGATCTGCACACATCATGAGTACCTGTTGCACTAAGCCATGTGGGTTTAGGCTGAGCATAAGCCAGTCCAACTAACCTCCTTAGCTCTAATGTTTCTCCAGGCCCTCTTCATCACCTCACTTACTTTAAATCTAGTTGCATTGGTCAGAATGGGGGAGTCTACCCCCCCCCCCCCATATAGCATATTAAATCCTGTATGGCATGCCACATATTCACTGATAATGATGTCTTATTAAACCCAAAGGACTCCTCTGTGAGAGGTGTAAATACGTAACTCCACTGGAGACATTTCTGTCTCAGCCAACTGCATGCAGGGTGTTTAACACTGTCTAACCCTTCCCTGCACATGTGCAATATCCACAGACTACAGTCTGTAAGCTGTCTTATCCTGATGCTGTTAAAAAAACTTTTCCAAGGCCTCCTAAGACTCTGGAGACTAGACATCAGGCAAAACTCTCAAAAATCCCTTCTGTATGCAACCCAGCATCAACAGTTTGTATCCATCATGCAGCTTACTCAGTCACTGTAGTAAGTACAGACACTTACAGGGGTCACTTAACTAACATGTAAAAGTCCTTAAGGCAGCAATAACAAGCTAATTCATCTGGCAACATCCTGGTTACAGATGCTCCAAAGGGTAGCTATTAACTGCCTGTCTGGTGCCAAGATATGTAACACCATTAAAGTCCTGAAGTCCCTTCAGGTACACACAAGACCTGATCATTGTGCTGTTATGAATGAATAACTTGTGATGCACCTCTTTGGCTGATACGAAGAGAGACCTAATGCAATTCTCAGAATATAGTGTTGAGCAGTATCATACATACCATGATGCCACAATACAAACAAAAGATAACAAACTTTAAATGTTGACTTAACTACTGGTAACATTCTAGGAGGATCCATTATGTATCAGACTGGTATGAGATTGTTGACAACCCTAGCTGCATTGCTAGGGATGGTCTCCATCTGTCTCCTCATGGCTTTGTATATTGGCCAAGACCTTTTCTTGCCCCATAATGGCTTCTTTAGGCATTGTCAGTCTTCTCAAATTGCCCATCTAGACAACCACAATCAAAATTATATATAAAAGTAGCACTGCTCAGTGCTAAAAAAAAAAAAAAAAAAAAAAGTGGCAGCTTTCCAGGCATTCCAAACCCTTGCAAATATTGATATATGTAAAATTACTGAAACATGTTTCCAGAACTGCAAAATCACCCCTGCAGAGTAGGGTTTTTTTTTTGTTCGTTTTGTTTTCACCTACCGTTAATTCAGACCCAGGACCAAATTGGATATTGTAGCTTGTGGTGGTGGGGGGGGGTATCTGTGTTCCTAAGATGTTTCACCTTCAGAGTTGAAATGTAGGACAATAACATTGAACTCTTCCACTTTTTTCTTACAATAAACAAAACCACATATTAGCCAACTACCATACCCCCTCTAGGACACCAGCAGACCCCCCCCCCGTCCTTGAGGCATATCTTAACAAATTGACATCAATTACAGCAGTGCCAGACACTATCTTTTTGGGTGACTTCAACTATCTTTCCATTAGTCAGGAAACCTACACTACCACAAATAAATATGCTCAGAGATTCTAGATTTCATTAATGCTAGCTCCTTTGACCAGCTAGTCCAAATGAGGGTCTCAAAAGTATTAAACATGGTCCCCACAAATGTAGCATGCCTGTGCTCAGAGCCCACAATTGCAGAATCACTGGTAAAATCTGACCATCATGCAATAACATATTACAGTAGGTGTGAGACCTGAGTCACCTCAAGACCCCTTCATCTTCAGAAACTTCTCCAAGGTAAATTTGCTCCAGCGAACTCATGTCATGATAAAATTCAAGCACCCTCCTCACGTAGTTGACTCTGCTTCATATGATGTAGTTCTCACAGATAAATTCTACACTCACATCTAAGCTAGTACTGAACCATTCCCATAAGGCATGTTGTACTTCCAAGTTTAGGAACAAATCACATGTGGTTGGATCCCACTGTCAACAAATTTTGCAGTGAGATGAAGAAACCCCTAGCCCATAAAAGCAAACTTAACATCCTGTCAGCTAGATATGGATTCAAACTAATCAACAAAGAAATTAGAATAACTCCTCCGGCTATGTTATGAAGCTAAGAAATAAGACCAGCAATACACAAGAGTTAATAGAAAATACATCAACACACAATTCCCAAGAACATTGTGTTGAATATGTCTGCTAATATGTCAGACTTTACCCACTATCTCCCCAAATTATTCTCAGCATCTTAACATGCTTATGCCTCCCCTAAAAAATGACCTCCAAGGAAGTCCTAAGCACTGTCTTTAAGGCTAAAAACACTAGCTGCATAGTCCCTTACAATATGCCAGGTTGTCTTGCTGTCAGCATCTAACATTGCATGGCTGACTCCTTATTACATCTTTTCAGTCTCAGCCTCTCCATTGGATTCATGCCAGACGTATGGAGAGCTGCTGTAGTTATACCACTGCACAAAGGGAGAGCCACAGCTAACTCTGGCAACTGTAAACCTATCGGTCTCACCAGCCATATCTGTTAAGGAAGTGGTGTGCTTCACTGTGAACCTCATAAATAAGGATATAGGTCCTATGTAACACAGCCACAAAACTAATACTGCCCTAAACACTTGTTGAAGAGACTTCAACTACCACCGAAACATCATTAGGACCTTTTGGTAGGATGAGAGATCTTTTGCTAAGAGTAGATCTTTTATGGAATAGATTCCCCTTAAAGGTATAACAGAGTATACAACAAAAGAGGGTAAATTTCTGAAATAATTTATGAAAATATTTGGTACTGAAGATGTGAATTCAGCACTAGGAACTCTAGGTGGGGGGGTTACATATTATTCCCCAAGGTACAATAACTGGGCTAGACTACACAGAAATTATATTCCACAGGAATATGTGCATTTAATTGAGAACTGTGACGCACATTCTATAACTACTTCAGATCATACGCCAATAGTTAACTAAGATAAAAAATGCAGGGTAGTGAAGTAAATATGAGACACTGGTGCTTCCCCACATACCTGTAAAAAGAGAGGCGTTTAAGGAAGGGGTAGCAGAAATTATTCAGGAGTTGTTAGGGAAGATAGAGAGTACTCCAGAAGTTACAGCTAGTAAGTGGTATAAAATGAATATGGAGTGTAAAATATGGTAAAAATGAAAGAAAAAGAGATGGTGAAGAAGAAAAAAAAATATTTAGATGGGCTGACAAAGGTTAAAGTATTACAGAATAAATGTAATCTTACAGAACAAGAAGAAGTGCAGTTGCAGAGTGGTAAAGAAAAAAATAGGGAGTACCTGGACTTGGACAGTATCAGAATACATGAGTTTAGAAAGACTGCTGTTAAGCAACTGCTTGAAAAACTTAGGGAGCCTATAACAAGAAAAATAACCATAGGTCCTGTAGATGTTTCAAAGTAAACCACAGGTCAGGAACACGAAGTTCAAAAAAACTTTTCTGCTTTAATCCACAGACTTAAAATACAATAAAAAGTTGCTTTTAATCCACAGACTCAAAAATCAGTAAGCGCTTTCATCCATCTCGGACTTCCTCAGACTGAATAATATAATAAAATACTTCTAGCTTAAAATACTACTAAAACAAACACATGACCATTTACTTATGATGTAACTTCCTCTTTTTTAAATATGCAACAAAATCAGACCTATCATTCATTCCAGGTGGATAGCATTCATTCAGTTTAACTTGCCAAACGTATTCCTTCCACCCGAGCTCATCTTCAGCATCAAATCTATTGTGCACATTTATCACTTCGTCTAACACAATAAACTTGAAATTCACATGACAACTTGCATTATTTTTATAATGTTTACCAAAAGCATTTTTTTCATCTTTCACAGATACTGCATATTTATGCTCATAAATGCGTCTGTTTTAATTCTCTAGTTGTCCTCCCCACATAAAATGAATTGCAGGACATACATATGCCTAAATAAACAATAAATCTCGATTTGCAGCTATATTTTCCTTGTATTGTTATCACATGCCCTCCCACTGTTAGTTGTTTAACATCCGTCATCAAGAAGTTACACACATTATAATTTAAACACTTATACATTCCTGTATTAATAACCCTATTCTGTGTGGGTAGAGAAATTGGGGGGGGGGGATTTAATCTAGCTTGAAATAAATTTTTAAAACTTCGTCCCTTTTTCTGTACAAATAATGGTCTATCTTCCACAACTTTCATCATCTCTGCATTTGGATTAAATAATTTCCAGTTATTAATAACAATATTTTTAATGGAAAAAGTATCTATGCTGTTTTCTGTCTGCATCGACGTCACAAAATCACTTTGTGTTTTATTAACATTTTCAGACACTTTTGGCTTGTGTCTATTACATCGACTTTCTTCTAGAGCTTCTGCTACGACTTTCTTTGGATACCCTCTACTCACAAAATTAGCACATAAAGCCTCACTTTCTCTGACAAAATCACTTTCCTTGTCAGTTAACCTATCTACCCTTTTCATTTGACTCTTAACTATATTATTCTTAGTTTTGTTTGGATGTAAACTATCGTAATGCAGATATGCATTATTTTGAAACTTTTTTATATATAGAGGTGCATAGACCCCCATCTTCCTTATAAATATTTAAATCCAAATAGTTGATACTCAATTTGTCACAGGCTGATGTAAATTTTAAATAAGAACATACCTCATTTAAATACTTAAGAAATAGATCAATACCATCCCCTCTCCAAACAAGAAAAACGTCATCAATAAAACGTTTTTAGAATATAATATTACACTTGTATATACTTTCATAAATATGAACACTCTCCCATCCCTGCATAAAAATATTTGCATAGCTCGGGGCCATTGCTGCCCCCATAGCTACACCATTCGTTTGTCTATATAGCTCACCATTAAATTTGAAGAAATTATAGCTTAAAATTAAATCGAACATTTCCATTATAAGCCCCACTGTATCATGTGAAAGCTTTCTAGCTTGTCCTGCAATTCATTTTATGTGGGTAGGACAACTAGAGAATTAAACAGACGCATTTATGAGCATAAATATGCAGCATCTGTGAAAGATGAAAAAAATGCTTTTGGTAAACATTATAAAAATAATGCAAGTTGTCATGTGAATTTCAAGTTTATTGTGTTAGAAGAAGTGATAAATGTGCACAATAGATTTGATGCTGAAGATGAGCTCGGGTGGAAGGAATATATTTGGCAAGTTAAACTGAATGCATGCTATCCACCTGGAATGAATGATCGGTCTGATTTTGTTGCATATTTAAAAAAGAGGAAGTTGCATCATAAGTAAATGGTCATGTGTTTGTTTTAGTAGTATTTTAAGCTAGTAGTATTTTACTATATTATTCAGTCTGAGGAAGTTAGAGTTGGATGAAAGCGCTTACTGATTTTTGAGTCTGTGGAGTAAAAGCAACTTTTTATTGTATTTTAAGTCTGTGGATTAAAGCAGAAAAGTTTTTTGAACTTCATGTTCCTGACCTGCGGTTTACTTTGAAATTTTACGTTGTTCTAGAGAGGTGTGTTTTTGGTGCTTGTTTTTTTTTACATGGAAAGGCAAGGAAGTTCAAGTTTTTTTAACTCTTACCCAAGGAGGTATATTAACTGATGCATCTAATGGTTCCATTGTTCTTAA
Organism: Protopterus annectens; assembly: GCF_019279795.1. Lineage (NCBI taxonomy): Eukaryota > Metazoa > Chordata > Ceratodontiformes > Protopteridae > Protopterus > Protopterus annectens. Next base: position 1,820,726,137 of record NC_056728.1, read on the forward strand.
TCAAGAAGGAAGAATGAAGTGTTATACTGCGTCAGCATTTCCCCGTTACCAACAAAGGGGGAACTTTTCAGAGATTTGATGAGGCACGTAATGGTTGGTTGGCGCCTCCATCTAATCCGTTTGATGGATTACAGTCTAATAACTTTTCAGCAATTCCTACTGTTAACTATAGTGAAATGTTTGGGCAGTTAGAAAAAGAGCTGCTTAAACTAAAAAGGTTGCAGTTGGACAATGCTTATTTTGACTGTTTAAAATCACAAGTGCCGAAGAGCTTGAGATGGTCTGTAATGCCAGCTGGGTCTAATTATCCCCCTGAGTTTCTAAACAAATGGGTGGAACTAAATCAACGAACTGGCTTACAGTATGTTGAACTGTTGCTGGAGTTTAACAAAAAGAAAATGGAAGATTTAAACAATAACATCAGAGTAGCTTTCTTTAAGCTGAAAGATTCACTGACTTCTGATAATTTTGAGTCTAAGCTGGGTTTGATTCAAGATAAACTGAATAAAGAGAACGAGGTGTTAAAGAAATGTAAAACTGGTAAATATTTGAGAGAGAAAGCAGATTATGAAGTTGTGAATGAAAAAAGACCCGCTGAAGTTCAAGGCGGAGCTAGTATGTCAGCAACAAGTGAGAGAACTGAAACAGAGGCTGTATCAGTGGGAGAAAATGGCCCAAGGAAATCTAAAAGGTTAGCACATAGAAGTGAAGCTGCTAGTATTTCTAATGAAATAAAAAGAGGAAGTTACATCATAAGTAAATGATCATGTGTTTGTTTTAGTAGTGTTTTACTATATTATTCAGTCTGAGGAAGTCCGAGTTGGATGAAAGTGCTTACTGGTTTTTGAGTCTGTGGATTAAAAGCAACTTTTTATTGTATTTTAAGCCTGTGGATTAAAGCAGAAAAGTTTTTTGAACTTCGTGTTCCTGACCTGTGGTTTACTTTGAAATTTTACGTTGTTCCAGAGGTGTGTTTTTGATCCTGTAGATGTGTTAGAGATATTTCTGAAATTTTATGAAAATTTGATTAAAGCAGAGAAGTGGGGAAATCAAGAAAAAGCACAAATGGAAATATTTTTGGAAGACTTAAATATACCAAGGTTAGAGGTGAATGAGGCTAACAATTAACATTTAAGATAGGAGGAGATAAGATGGTGATGTATAACCAATCGGCAGGAAAGTCTGCAGGAATAGATGGTATTCTGGTGGGAATTTGGAAGCTGGGAGGAAAAAAAATTATAAAGATATGGAAGGTTTTGTTTAATGGGCAACCTCCAACATCCTGGAAAAAAGATGTGGTGGCTGTAATACATAAAGACCCATGAGATCCAACTTCATGTAGGCCCATTTCAATTTTAAACGATGATTCCAGGTTTTCTCTGGATGTAAAGTTAATGAAGATAAAACAGAGGCTATATCTGTAAATTATGTACCCACACATTAATTAGCTCAGCAATATCCATATTTATGGGGACATGATAAAATGAAGTATTTAGGAGTATGGGTTAGAAAGGATTCTGTTATGGCAGCTAAGGATATGTGTGAAGAGACTAAAAAGATAATACAAAAACTGAGAAACTGGAAACGCTTGCCTGTGGATAGCAAGATACAAGAAGTAAAAATGTTTTAGTCCTTTCAGTTTTATACACAAGTCAGGCATATTTTTATCAACCAGATGAGAGGTTGTAGATGATAAAAAAAGAGTTGATGGATTTTATCTGAGAGGGAAAGAGGGTCAGAGTCAAGTGGGATAAATTGATCCTTCCAGTAGAACACAGAGCTTTGTGATTATCTTATTTGAAGGGATATTTTACAGCTACACAGCTAAGGCCGTTATACATAACCAAAGCAGAAAGCTACAATTCAAGGTGGAAAGGGTTGATGAAGCAAGAGGGTAGTTCAAGAAATGGGGAAGGGTGGGATTTTGGAAGCAGATACTGGAGTCATGCAAAATATTATATTCGTAAAGTAGCAGAAAGTATATAAGAACTAAATCAACATGAGAATGAAGACTGATGGGGATGACTGCAATTAGGGGTACAAAGAATTAGCAAGAGGGGACTGGAATTTGCTGGAAGAAGCTGGTAAAAGAACCAAGGTACTGGGAAACGAAAGATGTTATGTAGTCCTATCTCGCCGTAATTCTTGCTGGATGGGTTCAGAGGCGATCCTCGGCTCCGACTCGGCCGATACTAAAGCTTGAGAGCTTTTATTGGCTCGAGGCTATCCTCTATCCCATGGTGCACCAAGGCAATTCCCCAGATCTTGTTTGCCACGAAAGCTTCGAGGTTGTCTCCTTACTGGCTCGTTGGCTAAGTGAAATTTTTTTATTTATTTTTGAATATATTTCTTCACCTTTTTTCTTCTAACTAGTTTCTCCTTATTATCGGAGTGATTATTGTGAGTCTTTGCTTCCCCGTCCCCTTTTTCTTCAGGATTGTATGGCTTGTTTAAGTTACAGGGCCGTAGTTGCCCATGTAAATTAGAGGGTCTTTCCTCTCTGTGTGCTAGTCCTTCTCCTTAAAAAAAATATATATATATATATATATATATATATATATATATATCTATATATATCCCCACCTTTCTCTTCTCTTATAGTTGTACTATTAGATCTGAAGCCGGCAATCTTTCATAGCTTAGATCCTAGCTCCTCCCCTTCACCCATAATCCCCTGCCATCCCTGACTGACCGCAGATCTAGTTTGCAGCGCTTCTTGTCAGCAGCTAGGTTCTTGAGCTCCTGGTATCGCAGGGTTTTTGTAAGAGAGATTTCTCATTTTTCTTATCCCCTTTAACTGTGTGCGAGTGTTGTGTTCAGGTTCCTTTTTTGGTGTAAAATTTCCTAGTTTAAACTCTTTAGTTAAACTTTCCCCCCTTCCCCTTCGCTGGTCGTTAGTTTTGGTGTGTTGTGTGTTTGGGGCCTAACGAGTGGGTTTTCTTTAGGATGTCTGAGGCCCCAAAACCCAATGTGAGAGTGTTCAATCTCGCCGTTTGTTCTTACACCTGGGTTCGGAGCCGATCCTCGGCTCAGTGTCGGCCGCTTGGCAAAGCTCTGCATTGAGAAGAAGCTCGAGACCAACCTATCTCCCACAATCCCCCTCTGCCTTTACCTCAGATCTAGTTTGCCGCTGCAACGTTCGCATCATTTTTGATGAGCTCGGACCACCTCAAAGCTAAGATTGTTTTTATCTAATATTTTTTTGGATAAATTTTCTCTTCTTCCTTACTTAAAGTTAGTTGTGTGTGTGTGTGTGTAGTGTGTCGATGGTTTCTCGAGTACGTATATAAATTTTATATACTTATTTAAAGTTCGTTCCCTTGGGGCCTACCCCTCCCTTTAACTTTATACTCAGGATTTGACTTTAACAGGATTTGACTTTAACTGGATTTGACTTTAACTACCGGATTTGACTTTTATTACTGGATTTGACATTATTACTGGCTTTTACACTGTTTAACTTTTTGGATTTGACTGTACTGTTAACATGTCTGAAAAAGCTAAATCAGGCTTCAAACGGTGCCAATGTGGACAGAAAATGTCTGTCACAGATAATCATAGTTCCTGCGTCTACTGTCTTGGCCCTCTCCATCTGCAAGAAGACTGCTTCATCTGTCATTCTTTCAGTGGAAGGGTCATGACAGATAGGTGCAGGAAACTTATGGATAGAGGCCTTTTGAAGCCTGCATTCCAAGAGGCTCTGGATGCATCGGACCAGACATCTAAATCCTCGAAGGAATCGAAGACGTCAGAGCCCATGTCATCGGCTCCGAGCTCTTCATTTAAAGTTCGCTCACCGGTTCCACAGACCTCGGGGCCGAGTGTTGAACTTTTGTCAGTTACCGAGTCTCGAGTCTTGGAACCGGTGACGGAGCTTCCTCCTCCTGTACTTTTGAGGTCGGCTCCGTCTTCGATTCGTTTGACGCGTTCTTCTAGGCCCTTCTCCGACACCGATGTAGACCGCATGGTGCAGAAATTGATGGAGAATACGGCCTTGTCCAAACTCATCTCTGTCTCCTCCCAGTTGGTGTCGAGACTCGAAGGCCTTCCCTTATCTCCATCTGTTCCTCCTCCGAGGCCTATCCAGTCTTCGGAGCCGGGAGAGGCTGATCTGATGATTGTGGAGCCCTCGGTGCCGGAACCGTCTTTTTCTCGGTCGGCACCGTTCACCTCGACTCCGACGGACCCAGTACCGGAGTCCCGGAGCCGAAGATCCATCCTTGGATCGGGGACTGAGAGTCGGACCGACGTTTCGGTTCCGACTCTCCCTCTCGGAGCCTCGGCTCGGATCGACTCGGCTCCGTCCTCGGGGTCGATGCCATCGGTTCCTGTCTCGGGGATTCCTCAGTTTTCTTCGGAACCGAGGGATACCTCGACTCTGGACCCGGGGGCCTTCGACCTCATGAGGAAGGTGTTGTCGACTCAGACAACCACTTCAGCAGAGACAGCTTCTCCTTCCCATAAGGGTCCGTTATCCTCCTCTGCACCCGCGGCTACATCTAAGCGTCGAGCACCAGTGTCTCAGCCACCCCCAGAGGGTGCCCCCTCTTCCTCGGAGGCTTCCCCCGAAGAAGTTCCGAGGAAAAGATCGTGTAAGAGGAGACACTTGGATTCTCCACAAGAATCCTTGACATCGGACACTGACTTAGATGAGTCAGAAAGGTCCCAAAATCACCCTCAGAGGATGTCTCCTTTTCTGACATCCTGGAGATCCTAAAACAGAGAGGTGATTGGCAAGCCCTTCCCCCTTCTGAGGATGAGTCAGTCTTGCTGAAGGCATTCAGTGCTCGCCCTTCCTCCTCCTGGGTCACTTCGCCCTTCGATGAGTTGATGGAATTGATTGCTCGAAGGGCGTGGGAGACACCTGACACGGTGGAGCCAGTCCCTAGAAGGCCTAATAAATATATTACTGCCCCACAAGACAAGGCTTATCTCACAAAGGGAGTTCCAGTGGACGCTATGGTGGTGGCAGCGGCCACGAAAAAGATGTCTGAATCTTCCTCATCTGTCCATCCGCCTAACAGAGATTCTAGGACTATGGACAGGTATGGGAAGCGCATTTTTAGTTCAGCGGCTTTTTCCATGCGATCCCTGAACTATTTGACCCATTTCACACGCTTACAGAGGGATCTAATCAAAGAGTTGGGAGATACCCTCCAGGGTACTACAGATGCTGCTGTCTCGGAGAAAGTTACAGCACAACTCAATACCCTTACATCTATTGCGAACTCGTCCATGAGGCTGATCTCATACGCAGCCGAAGGATCGAGTAGGGCTACGGCTTCAGCGATTGCTCTTCGTAGACAATCCTGGATGCGCTTATGTTCCTTTGTGGAAGCCTTCAAGTCTTCCTTTACTAACGCCCCATTTGATGGTGCCACTCTCTTTGGCCCCAAAGTAAAGGAGACCCTTACCCAGTGTAAGCAAGAGGGAAAGACTCTGTCTGCTGTCGGAGTCCGTTTTTCCATTCCATTCAGACCGTACCCCAAAGGGCAACGTGGTGGAAAAATGTGGTTTCGAAAACCCCAAGGCTCTTTCCCAGGCACACAGGGTGATGCCCCCTCTAGAGGCAGAGGAGGGGGCAGAGGTGGAAGACGTCGCCCTGGAGGCAGAGGGGGTCCGCAAAACCAAGGTGACAGGGATACACTCCCCGGGAAACCTTTCCAGCACTCCTGAGAGGAGGCCCGACTGTCCTGCTCTGGAGGCAGTCGGGGGTCGCTTAGCTTTATACCCTCAGGCCTGGCAAAGTCTTACATCAGACAATTGGGTAAAAAGCATTGTTACCAGAGGTTACAGAATTCTTTCCTATTGCCCCCAATTCCGCAGAAAAGACTCCCAGATGTACCGCCCCATCTGCGAGGCCCTGAAGCTATAGAAATTTCAAAGCTGCTAGAAAAAAACAGTCATCCAACCAGTCCCAGTGGACCAAAGAGGATTCGGAACTTACTCAAGGTTCTTTTTAGTTCCAAAAAAGACAGGGGACTGGAGGCCAATTCTGGACCTAAGCAAACTCAATACCTTCATCAAGAAAGAAAAGTTCCGGATGGTCACGCTTCAATCGATCCTTCCATTCTTACAGAAGGATGACTGGATGTGCTCAATAGATCTAAAGGACGCATACTACCACATCAAAATGGCCAGGGCGTCCAGGGATCACTTGCGCTTCCGGCTGGGAGCCAGTCACTTTCAGTTTCGAGCCCTGCCCTTTGGTCTGACCTCAGCCCCCAGGGTTTTTACCAAATGTATGGCAGTGGTAGCGTCTCACTTGAGACGCCTGGGATTCCAGGTGTTTCCGTATCTGGACGACTGGCTCCTTTCTGCCACCACCGAGCGTCGACTGATTCAGGCCAGGGATTACACACTACAACTCTGTGTTCATCTCGGAATTTCCGTAAATTTCAAAAAATCTTTATTACAGCCATCACAGCATATCTCATTCATAGGAGCAGAATTGGATACGTGTTGCTTAATCCTAAGGCTTCCTCCAGAAAGAATAGCCTCCCTACAAAACCATATATCTCTTCTCCTATTATCCAAAAAATCCCCAGCAAAACTGGTTCTGAAGGTTTTGGGTCTCATGGCAGCTTCCCTCATTGCGATACCCTTGGGAAGCCTGCACATGAGAGTTCTTCAATGGCTACTGTTTGCACAATGGTCGTTCCAACAGTTACCCCTGACACACAAAATTCACATCACGAACATCTGCAAATCGCACCTGTCTTGGTGGCTTCAGACTTGCAATCTCTCCAGCGGAAGACCATTTGTGCTACCCACGCCGACAGCTACGGTGACCACGGACGCTTCCCTGATAAGGTGGGGGGGCATCTTTCAGGGACAGACAGTCCAAGGCGAATGGACCAAATTGGAGTACAATCTGCACATCAATGTTCTAGAGATGAGGGCAGTGTTTCTAGCGTTGCAACACTTTTCTCCCCTTCTTCCTCTAGGGACCATTGCAGTTCAGTCGGACAACATGTCTGTAGTTTGGTACATAAACAAACAAGGGGGAACCAAGTCTTATCAACTATGCAGAGAGGCCATGAGAATCTGGCAATGGGCAGAGTCCACGGGTCGCTTTCTGATGGCAACGCACATCCCGGGGTTATCCAACGTCATAGCGGACAGGTTGAGCAGAGCCATCCTGTTACCTCACGAGTGGTCCCTCAAACAATCAATTGCGAAGGAAATTTTTCGCAAGTGGGGCCAGCCTTGCTGCGATCTGTTTGCATCTCCAATGAACGCCAAATGCAGAAGCTATTTTGCCCTATTACCCCCTCCAGGGGAAGTCCCCAGGGACGCTCTGGTTCACAATTGACCCCCGGGTCTCCTGTACGCTTTTCCTCCTATTCCCCTGATTGCAAAATTTCTACAGAAAGCCAACAACCTGCAAAGGACAATAATCCTCATTGCCCCATTCTGGCCTCATCAAATTTGGTTTCCCTTTCTTCTAGCACACACTGGGAACCCTGGATCCTGGACCCGGAGCCGGATCTGCTGACCCACTCGTCAGGGGCTCCCCACCCGTCGCTACTCTCCCTCAGACTAGCAGCTTGGCTGCTCCGCTTCCCTTCTTAGCCAGGTCTGATCTTCTTTCCCCTGCAGTTCAAAATATTCTGGTGGCTTCTCATAAAGCTTCCACTACAAAGATTTAAACTAGTAAATGGAAGCGTTTTGTATACTGGGCAACTACACAACAATTTGATCCCGTAATAGCCCCACTTAACAGAGTCTTGGAGTTTTTAGCCGAACTATTCCACCAAGGAGCTTCTCCTGCCACTTTGAGAGTGCAATTGGCTGCCATTTCAAACTTTCATGTGGGAGAAAATGGGGCTCCTATTATGGCTCATAGACTTTGTAAGGCCTTTCTAAAAGGATCTTTCCATATTAGGCCACCAGTTAGAATTCCTACATCACCTTGGAATTTGAACCTTCTATTATCACAGCTAATGCTACCACCCTTTGAACCAGCCTCTTCCTGTTCCTTGAAGTTTTGTCATGGAAAACCCTTTTCTGGTAGCTATCACATCGGCCAGGCGGTATCGAACTTCAAGCTCTTTCCGTTAAACACCCATATTTGATCTTTCACCCTGATAGAGTATCTCTTCGCACTAATCCATCCTTTCTTCCCAAAGTTTGCTCCGTTAATAATATTAATCAGTCCATTGAGCTCCCCACTTTTTTCAAGAACCATTCCAATAAGTTGGAATATATGTTACACAAGTTAGATGTTCATAGACAACTCAGGTTTTACTTGGATAGAACAAAGGATCACAGGAAAACAGACCAGCTCTTTATAGCCTTTGCAGACAGCAGAAAGGGCATGGCAGTTACGAAACGAACCCTTTCCAAATGGATTTCCGATTGTATTATTTTTGTTTATACTGCCTCTGAGCAGAATTTACCTGTCAAGCCCAAAGGGCATTCTACAAGATCAATATCTACATCCCTGGCTCATGCAGCCCGCCTACCGTTGGACACTATTTGTGCGGCTGCCACTTGGTCTAAACCACATACATTCATTACTCATTACAAAGTAGATAGGATTTCCAGGGACAGGGCAACCTTTGGTTCCACTGTGCTCAGGAACGTTCTCCCGTGAGTTCCTCAGGAACATGGAGCTAGGGGCGCTACCCAGGTGTAAGAACAAACGGCGAGATTGAACACTCTCACATATAGAAGTTATGTCCTTACCATAATGTTCCATGTGGAGTGTTCATCTCGCCTTTGTTCTTACATTCCCACCCTCCCACCCTCAGGAAGAACGTCCAGTTTAGGTGTCTGGTTTGGTTCTCCCGCTTCTGCCTTTGTTCAGTTGTTGTGGCTGTGTTTCAGCTATGTTTTTGCATGAATGTGTTATATTCTCTTCCGTTGACTTCTGATTTGCTTGCAAACTAGATCTGAGGTAAAGGCAGAGGGGGATTGTGGGAGATAGGTTGGTCTCGAGCTTCTTCTCGATGCAGAGCTTTGCCAAGCGGCCAACACGGAGCCGAGGATCGGCTCCGAACCCAGGTGTAAGAACAAAGGCGAGATGAACACTCCACATGGAACATTATGGTAAGGACATAACTTCTATTTTTTTCTAAGTGCACCGAGTGTGGCCATAAGCTCTCCCCAGCGGATGGCCACACTCGGTGTGTACGGTGCCTTGGGGTTGAACATCTTTCTTCTGGGTGTTCTATCTGCGCGGTGTTCATCCCCAGGGCACTGAAGGACCGGAGGTCGAAGTTAATCCTAGCGGGACTTTTACCCCGGATTCAGCTTCGGCCTCCGGTGCTTCTGTGGCCCCCTCCCCAGCTTCGGCGGCGGCCACTCCTGCCTCTCTCTCTCCGGTCGGGACTCAAACTCCCGTTGCAGTGCTGGAGGAGAGGGAGGCTAGGAAAGAAAAAAGGAGGGAGAAGCACCACAAGCGGCGGGCCGAGGCCTCTCCTTCGGCCCCCCGGCTAAGCGGTCTTCTCCCTCCAGGGCTTCTGGGTCTCCTCCTTCTCGGCTCCGGTGTCCGTGCTTCTCACCAGGCCCCGAGGAGGAGGAGACCCAATCTCCGTCGAGGTCATCGAGGCGGCACTCCCGGCCAGCCTCGGTGGCCTCTTCGAGATCAACTCGCAGTCTTTCTGATGCAGATTTGGACCGGATGATGCGAAGGTTTCTCCAGGCCCAACTGCAGATGGGAGTGCTCCTGCCTCACCCCCCTCCGAGGGGGAGCGCTACACCCTTCTTTGCTCAGATAGCTCCTTCTCCGACCCGCTTCCCGGGTTCGGAGCTGAGCAGCCTTGGAGCTGGGTTTGGGTTGGCGCCGACAGTATCGGGTACTTCGGCGCCGACTCTTCCTTCGAGCCTGTCTTGTTCTTTTTTGTTGGATCCGGGCTCTTGGAGCCGTGGGCTGAGCGTCGGATCGGAGGGAATCAGTGTGTCTTCAGCTCCATCAAGGTCTGAGCACACTGGTCCGTCAGATCCAATGGCTTCGGCGCCGACCCCGATCCGTTCATCGGATCCGAGCGAGGGTTTGCTCTCGGATCCCAGAGAGAGCGGCTCTCCCTCGGCGTTCGATGTGGTGGAGAGGGCACTGTCGAGTTCTTCCAGGCCCCCCGGTCCTTGCTTCGGCTCCGCCCCGCACTCCCTCTCTGTTGGGTCCGGCTTCCATCACCCGGCCCCAGGGACAGCCTGCTTCGATGTCCCAGGTCATTCCCTTGGAACAGGACGTAGCTGGTGAGACATCCTCGGACAGCCCCCCCCCCCCCGAGGACGTCCCTCACAAGCGAAAGTGCAAGAGGAGGCACGTGGACTCCCCCGAGTCCTTGACAGATGACACGGATTTGCATGAAGGGGAAGGCTCCCCTAGGTCACCCCCCAAGGATGTCTCCTTCGGAGACATCATGGAAATGCTCGGGATAAGAGGGGGGTGGTCTGCCCCCAAGGCTTCCTCGGATGAATCTGTGTTCCTGGAGGCATTCGAAGCAGGCCCATCTAACTCTTGGGTGTCCCCTCCACTTGACCCCTTAGTGGACCTTATTACCACTAGGGCATGGAAGGAGCCGGACACTGTGGAGCCAGTCCCCAAACGCCTGGACAAGATGCTTAGTCCCCCCTGCGAGAGGTCCCATTGGAGCAAGGGTCCCCCCGTAGATGCCATGTTGGTGACGGCGGCCACCAAGAGGGAATTAGCTCAGGAGAGCCCCTCGGTCCATCCACCGAGCATGGAGTCCCGTTTGATGGACCGTTTAGGGAAGCGGGCTTTTAGTTCAGCGACCTTTTCGGTGAGTCTCTGAACTACATGGCACATGTTATTCGACTGCAGCGGGACCTTATCAAAGAGTATGCTGCGTCGCCCCCGGAGTCCATGTCGGTGGAGGACAAACAGTTGTACTCCACTCGAATGGCCACTCTCAGGTCCATATCTAACACCTCTATGCAGCTGTTGTCCCACGCCACAGAGGGAGCCGCTAGAGCCAGTGGAACAGGCCTCGTCATTCGGCATCAGGCCTGGCTCTGGCATTGCGATTTTGCGGAACCCTTCAAGGCATCATTTGCGAATGCCCCTTTTGATGGTTCTGCCCTGTGTGGCAAGACTGTTCGCGAGACTTTGGTCCAGAGCGAAAAGGACAGGAAGACGTTGTCTGCCGTCGGAGTCTGCTTCTCTGCTCCCCAGAGGTCCTTCTCCAAGAGCCAAAAGGGACAGAAGAAGATGTGGTTCCGAAAGTCGCAACAGTCCCAGTCCGCTCCGGACCCCCAGTCTTTCCATGGCAGAGGAGGACAGGGTGGACGCCGCCCTAGAGGCAGAGGGGGCCTGAGGAATGGTGGGTCCAGAGAAGCTTTCTCTGACCAGCCCACCCAGCGACCCTGAGGGGTTGCCCGACTGCTCCTCTCTGGAGGCAGTCGGGGGATGTTTTTCGAGGCACCTGGCAGCTTGGGAGTCCATCACAACAGACCGCTGGGCACTTCGCATCATATCCAGAAGATACCAAATTCCCTTTTCTCACATCCCTCACAACCCAAATGCCTCCCCGACGTCCCACCCGATCAGAGGGAGGCTGCAGTAGCTCTTAGGAAAAAGAGCCATCCAGCACGTCCCCCCAGTCCGGATCAGGTTACTACTCCAGGTTCTTTTTGGTGCCAAAAAAGACGGGGGACCTAAGGCCAATCCTCTATCTCTCCCTCCTGAACCTGTCAGTAACCAAAGAAAAGTTCCGGATGGTCACCCTTCAATCCATTCTCCCCCTGTTGCGGGAGAGTGACTGGATGTGCTCGATAGACCTCAAGGATGCGTATTACCATATATTGATGGACAAACGATCCAGGAGGCTTCTCCGCTTCTGGCTAGGAGCCAGTCATTATCAGTTCAAGGTCCTTCCCTTCGGTCTCATCTCAGCCCCCAGGGTGTTCACCAAGGTATTAGCAGTGATAGCGGCCCACCTGAGGCTTCAAGGAATGCAGGTGTTCCCATACCTAGACGACTGGCTCCTGACCACCCCAACAAGGCATCTACTCTGCTCAGCCAGGAATTACTTTCTCCACCTTGCTCCCCGGCTGGGGATCACCGTCAACACGGACAAATCCTTTCTCAACCCGACTCAGGTGATAGACTTTATCGGGGCCAGATTAGACACCAACAACTTGCTAGCCTTCTTAACCACTGAACGACTTCACACCCTGAGACTTCATGTGCGGGCCATTTTACTATCGTGGGCTCCCCTGGCGGGATTGGTCCTGAGGGCACTGGGCTCCATGGCGGCCACAATTACCCTGCTCCCCATGGCCCGCCTGCATATGAGGGTTTTGCAGTGGACTCTCCAAGTCCAATGGTCCTTCCGTCGATACCCTCTGTCACCCCATTCCCCTCAGCAAGGCTTGCAAAAGGGCTCTGGCATGGTGGCTACAATCACTGGACCTCCAAGCGGGACGCTCTTTCTCCATGGCCCCTCCTCTCGCCACGGTGACCATGGACGCCTCTCGCCTCGAGTGGGGGGGGGGGGCATTATGCGGGCAGGACGGTCCAAGGCACGTGGAACGATACAGAGACCTCATTGCATATAAATGTCCTAGAGATGAGGGCAGTGCTGTTGTCGTTGCAAGCACTTCAGAGCCTTCTTCCTACAGGAACAGTTGCAGTTCAGTCAGACAACATGTCGGCGGTCTGGTACATCAACAAACAGGGGGGAACCAGGTCCTACCCTCTCTGTCGAGAAGCTATGAGAGTGTGGGAATGGGCGATCTCCACCAACCGCTTTCTTATTGCAACGCACATTCCGGGACGGTCCAACATCCTGGTGGACAAACTCAGTCGCACCATTCTGTCTCCTTACGAGTGGTCTCTCAATCCCCAGGTAGCGAAGCGGATATTTGCTACTTCGCTCTAATTCCCCCCGCCAGGGAATTCCCGAGAGACGCTCTGGTGCATGCTTGGCCTCCCGGTCTACTCTATGCTTTCCCTCCTCTACCTCTGATGCTGAAGCTTCTACAGAAAGCCAGTCGGTTGGGGAGCAAAATGATCCTCATTGCCCCATTCTGGCCTCGTCAAGCTTGGTTCCCTTACCTCTGGTCTCATCTGGTGAATTCACCTTTGATTCTAGATCCCCTCCCGGATCTGATTTCTCACCCCCTAGGCCTCCCAGTCCCGAACCTGGACAATCTCAAGCTTACTGCTTGGTTGCTCCAGTTCCACTCGTAGCTAGGACTCCCGGTATCTCCTCCCCAGTTAAAGCTATCCTAGTAGCAGCACACAAGCCCTCTACTAGGAAAGTCTATAGGAGTAAATGGAAACATTTCGCTATTTGGGCGGAGCGTCAGAACCTGGACCCTTTCACAGCTCCGTTGCCCGCCGTCTTGGATTTCCTTTCAGGGCTTTTTCATCAGGGGGTTAGCTGTTCCACAGTCAAAGTTCAACTAGCATCTATCTCTCATTACCACATGGGACATGAATTGGGTCCATTGATCACCACGAAGTTATGTAAGACCTTTCTGAAGGGCACCTTCCTACTCAGACCTCCAATAAAGGAAGTAGTGCCTCCCTGGGATTTGACTTTAGTACTTCAGGCCTTAACAGCTCCCCCCTTTGAACCTGCAGCTTCAGCTGATCTCAAACATTTGTCATGGAAAACGGCCTTTCTCGTCGCTATTACTTCAGCTAGGAGGGTTTCTGAACTTCAAGCCCTATGTGTAAAGCCTCCTTACTTGACCTTCCACAAGAATAGGGTTTATCTCAGGACCAATCCCTCGTTCCTTCCTAAGATCGTTTCCGAGGCAAATATTAACCAATCCATTAATCTGCCAGTTTTCTTTCCTGAATACTAGAACAAAGGAGAATACAAACTACATTCTCTAGATGTGCATAGACAGCTGCATTTTTACATTCATAGAACGGCTGGTCATAGACAATCCGACCAGTTGTTCGTCTCCTTTGCAAAATTTAATTTAGGCAAATTGGTGTCGAAGGTCACCTTGTCGAGGTGGATTTCACAATGCATCCTTTTGGCTTATGAAAGTTCTGGCAGGCCCACACCTCAGGGAGTCCGTGCCCACTCTACTCGGTCCGTTTCTACTTCTGCTGCCTTTCGGTCTTGAGTACCCCTGGATGATATTTGCTCAGCAGCCACTTGGGCTTCACCTCATACCTTCATCAACCAATGTAAATTGGATATTATCTCTCGAGGGAGAGCATCCTTTGGCTCTGCAGTGCTCTGGAACATCCTTCCATGAAGGCCGCCCAAGGTACAGGTAGCTGGGGACTCTGTCCCAAAGGTGCTGACAAATGAAGTTAACTACTTCAGATTAAGAAGTTATGTACTCACCATAACGTTCCATCTGAGTAGGTAGACTTCATTTGTCTGCAGCCATCCCACCCTCCTTCCCCCTGACCTTCGGATGTTATTTGGCCAGAAGTTTTCATTCTGCCCTTTAAGGAAGGTAGTTAGTTTCCTTTTTCAGCCTTATTGGTTATGGGCAAACTTTATCTGAGGTCAGTCAGGGATGTTAGGGGATTATGGGTGAAGGGGAGGAGCTAGGAGGTCGGATCTAAGCTATGAAAGATTGCCGGCTCGGATCCGAGGCCAGATCCGATTCCCAAAGTTGCTGACAAATGAAGTCTACCTACTCAGATGGAACGTTATGGTGAGTACATAACTTCTTATTTTTGGTTATTTGTATTGTTATTTCTTCTCATAGAAATATGTCTAAGTATAAAGACAGAGAACATAAAGAACACCGCCCTTCTGGCTTTAAAAATATGCAACGTTCTCAAAAAGTTTCATTGACTGACAGTCACACCAATTGTGTATACTGTCTTGGAGAGGCTCATTTACAAGAACCCTGTGCTTTCTGTCATGCTTTCAGCACCAGGGTTCTTAATGAAAGGAAAAGGAAACTCATAGATAGGGGCCTTATGACTAGTTCCTTCCAAGAACAGCTGGAACAAGGTCAGACAGTTCCCAAAAGTCATAAAAGGAAGTCTCCATCAGTTCCAGCTTTGGAACCATCAAAGAAATGTAAAGCGATGGAGCCAAAGAGTTTTGACTCCGATTCTGCTTCTTCAGTCTCAGTGCCGTCTGTTTCATCGGTGCCAAGACAATCTTCTCTGCGGAGACACTCACCTACATTGGAACTGGTTTCACCAACCCTGAGCTCTCCGACATTGGAAAGGAGGAGATCTCCATCTATCTCCACCTGTTCCTCTAGGACACTTTCTGATGAGGATGTCAAGTGAGTGGTGAAGAGGCTGCTCTGTGACCCGGCACTGGAAAAAATTTTAGCTCCTCTGGACCCAAAGGCTTCAGAGCCATCCCATCTTCAGTCTACTGCTCCTCCTCTGACTGCTTTGCTCTCTGAGTCTAGTGCTTTGGGTCCTTTACTGCTGGAACCTTCGGTTCAGAGAATTCTTCCTGCTTCCTCTGAACCGATAACTCTGTCCTCATTGGCTCAGTCTGGAGTCGAAGGGTGCTCTAGGGTCAACTCCGAAAGGAATAGTCACCCTGGTTTTTCTTCGGAACCGACCCTCCCTCTCGGTGCTTCGGCTCGTATGAGCTCAGCTCCCACGTCCGCTTCGGTACCTGCCCCTCCTGCTTAGAGTCGACCCTCCATTTCCTTGGAGAGGAGGTCTTCTTTGGGGCTGGGTGGGAAGGCTTTCGAAGCCATAGAGAAAGCTTTGTCTAGTGCTAAAACCCTACCATTGGACCCGATATCCCTACAGCAGTTGGCAGCAACCTCTTCTCCCCCGCCTGCCCCTAAGCGTAGGGAACCAGAGGCCCAAGGAGCCCCCATTGGAGGTGTCCCCTCTTCTGAGACCTCCCCAGATTATCCCACAAGGAGATCTCTCGGAAGAGACTTTGTAAGAGGAAACACATTGACTCACCCGAGTCTGTCACTTCGGACAATGATTTGGGTGAGTCGGAAGGGTCCCCAAGATCCCCCTCTGAGGATGTCTCCTTCGCGGACATCCTTGAAATCCTTAGACAGAGGAGTGATTGGAAGACCTCCAACCCTACTGAGGATGAATCAGTGTACCTTGAGGCTTTTGGTTCCCAACTTTCCACCTCCTGGGTGACACCGCTATATGACCAACTGTTGGGGGTCATATCTCGGAAAGCTTAGACCTCTCCGGATACAGTGGAGCCTGTCCCAAGGAGGCCGAACAAATTTATCACTGCTCCAGAAGACAAATTATTTCTTACCAAGGGAGTACCTGTGGATGTTATGGTGGTAGCAGCAGCCACTAAGCAGGAGTTATCTGAGACATCCTCTACTATCCATCCTCCTAATAAAGATCTAGGACGATGGATAGGTATGGAAAGCGTACCTTTTCTTCAGTGGCCTTCACCTTACGATCGCTGAATTTACCTGTCCCATTTTACTAGGCTTCAAAGGGCTCTCCTAAAGAAGTTGGGAGATGCTCTTCAGGGTTCAGTAGCTTCGGGATCTGCTGACAAGGTATCTGCGCAACTCTCCACCCTTACCTCCATTGCTAACTCCACCATGAGGCTGATTTCCTATGCAGCTGACTGAGCGAACAGGGCGCCTGCAGCGGGCATCTCTATTAGGAGACATTCCTAGATGTGGCTATGCAATTTTACAGAATCCTTCAAGTCTTCCCTTACCAACGTCCCCTTTGATGGTTCAACTCTTTTTGGACCTCAGGTAAAAGAGACTTTAACCAGGTGCGAGAAGGAAGGGAAAACCTTATCTGCTGTCGGAGTTCGTTACTCCCTTCCTTCCAGACCCTTTCCCAAGGGTCATACAGAAGGGAAAATGTGGTTCCATAAATCCCAAAAAGGTTTCCCTCAAGCACAAGGTCAACCCTCCCCAAGAAGCTGAGGGGGAGGTTATAATAGAAGACGCCACGCTCGTGGCAGAGGGGGTCTGCAACACCAGGGTGATAGAGATACTTTCTCTGATCGACCCTTTCATCACCCCTGAGGGGTTGCCCAACTGTCTGTCTCTGGAGGCCGTTGGGGGTCATCTCTCACTGTACCCAAGCACCTGGCCACAAATTTCCCAAGATTAATGGGTACAAAATATAATTTCTGGAGGTTACCTCATTCCCTTTGTTTCCAATCCCCCTGCAAATCGATCTTTACCAGATGTGCCACCCAATCAAATAGACCGTGCAACATCAGAGGTCATCTTGTTGCTTCAAAAAAGAGTCATCCAACAAGTCCTCACAGATCAAATAGGATCCAGAACTTACAATTCTTTATAGTTCCAAAAAAGACTGAGGACTGGAGATCAATTCTAGATCTAAGCAAGCTAAACAAGTCTGTAAAAAATCGAAGTTCCGTATGATCACTCTGCAGTCAATTTTTCCGTTTATCGGAAAAGACGGTTGTGCTGTATAGATCTTCAGGATGCGTACTATCATATCAAAATGGACAGGCGCTCCAGAAGACATCTACGCTTTCGGCTGGGAGCCAGTCATTTTCATAGGTTCATAGGTAGATACTAGGCTATCTGCCCGAAGGTATTTATAAGCCTAGCCGGAATGTGTTGGCTTTCGCCGCCCCCTTAGATAAGTTCCCTGTGCCTCTGTCCAGCAGATTCATTGAAGTGATCCCCGGGGTAAACTTTGAGTTTCCCATCTACTCATCAAGGTTTCTCTTGAGGGTTAGCGAGGAGCTCTGCCTAATGTAGATTGGAATTTTGTTCCAGAGCATGGGAAGTCTCTGTGACAAGAATCTATCCCTCCAGCACGTCCTATTTATTGTTGTGGTGAGGTTTAGATCCCTAGAGCGTTTGGCTCGAAGGGATATGGTTTTCTTTAGGTGGAGCATGTCCATCAATTTTGGGTTGGACATGGCCTTGTATGTCAGGCAGAGATCACCTCTGAGTAGGCGGTATGCAACCGAGTACAGCTGGAGTTTCTTCAGTCGAGCTGCATAGGGCATCTGTTTGAGGCCAGTGATCCTCTTGGTGAGGTACTTCTGTCGTCTTTCCAGCTGTTGCAGGTGTCTTGTAAGGTACATCCCACATGGGACGTTGTACTCTATGATGGGTCTGATGAGTGATGAGTAGAGGGGCGCAATGACCTCTTTTGATCTGGATGCGAACCCTTTTGTGATTAGGTGGGCCACATAGAAGGATTTTCTAACCACTTTGGCAATGTGCTTATCAAAGGAGAGATTACTATCTACTTGGTCCCCAGATCCCTTATTACGTCTTCCGTATTTAGGGGACTACCACCTATGTGGTAGTTTATGGGTACTTTGTTTTTTCCAAAGGGGATGACTATGCACTTTTTGGCATTTAGCTTGAGGCCATGATTTTGACACCAGGTATCTGTCTCACTGAGACCCTTTTGGAGGATGTCTGTGTCAGCCGGAGAGTCAATTATAGCCCCTAGGTTGCAGTAGTCTGCGAACTTGGTCAGCCATGTTCCTCCTGTGCTTGCATGTACCTCTGAGAAGTATATGCTGAACAGGAGGGGTCCTAGGACTGAGCCCTGGGGAACGCCACTTGTAACAGGTTTAGAGTCAGACCTAGCTCCTGCAACTCTCACGATGTGGGTTCTGTCAGTGAGCCAGTTGGCAACTCATCTTGTGATGTAGAGGTTTATGTTCAGGCTGGTGAGCTTGTCTATAATACCAGAATGGGGAATGGCGTCGAAGGCCTTTGCGAGGTCTAGGTAGGCTGTGTGTACCACCTTTCCCTCATCTATTGCCTTGGTAACTGTGTCAAAGAAGTCCACCAGGTTTAGGAGGCATGATCTGCCCTTAACAAAGCTGAACTGGGTAGGGTCCAGTGTTTGGAGGTTCCCAATGTCTCTGTTAATGAGTTCCATGATGATGTGCTCCATAGCCTTGCAGACCAAGCTAATCAGGCTTATAAGGCGATAGTTCCCGTGGTCTGTTGTGGGTCCACCTTTGTGGAGCGGAATAACCGTTGCTGTGCACCACTTTATGGGTATGTAGCCTGTGAAGAGGCTGAGTTTGAACAATGTGTTTTGGTGAGGGGTTAGTTCATCTTTGAGCTTGTGTAGGAGGCAGCCTGAGACACCATCCAGTTCCATTGATGCTGTGTGTTTGGCTTTGGAGAGGGCTGTTTTACCTGAGTGTCTGTGATTTCAGGGGCTCTACATTCTTCTGGTATGGTTATGGGTCCTTTTATGGGTGAGAGGGGGGTGACGTTTGCACTGAACCTGTCTGCCAGGATGTTGGCGATATCGGTTGGTTCGGTGTATTTTCTGCCATTCTGCACTAACTCGGAGAAGATCTGAGCTTTGCCACTTAGATTCTTGACATAGCTAGAAGAATGCCTTGTGGTTCTCTTTGGAGTCCTTGGCAATTTTTCTTTCAAAGCTCACCTTGGATGATTTTATGAGGGATCGTAGTTTCTTGCTGATACTGATCAGGGATGTCTTCCCTTCTTGGGAGAGAAAGTTGATGCAGTAAACTTATTAATAAGGAGTGAAGTGTTTTGTATAGTTCGGGTCAATGGGCAATCCACTGAGCTCAAAGTAGGCACTGGATCACAGTGCAATGTTATATCAGCAGACACATTTGCAAAAGTGAGAACTAACGAACAACTCAATGTAACCAGCAGTGCGAGGCGTGTTGCATACGGAGGTGAAGAAATTCAAACCAAAGGTTCAGTAATACTTTCATGTTATTTGGCTGAGAACTGTTATAACTTATTATTCTACATAGTCTGATGACCAGTGCAATCTTTACTGAGTCTCAAAGATCGTTTGAGAATCAGTCTTCTTTCTTTTGCTAAAGAAGTTCATCATGTGAGTGCAGTTCCAAGTTCAAGTTTTTCAGAAGCCATTTTCTTAGAGTATGCTGATGTTTTCGATGACAAATTGGGCAAGCTTCCAGTTGTGTATTCTATGAAGTTAGATCCCAAGGTCACTCCAGTAGTCAAGCCAGCAAGAAGAGTTCCAACAGCAATGCAAAATAAAGTCAAAGCTCAGTTGGACAAGATCGTGCAGCAAGGTGTGATTTGTCTGTCACAGAACCAACTGAATGGGTGTCGTCCATGGTAGCCTCTGATAAGATAGGCTCATACAAAATCAGAATATGCATTGATCCTTAAGATTTGAACAAAGCATTAAAAAAGCCATATCATCCAGTGTGCACAGTTGAGGAAGTTGCACCTCTAATAATGAATGCCACTGTCTTTTCTGTTTTGGATGCAGAGAGTTCATTTTGGCCAGTGATGCTTGATCGTAAATCCTCATTTCTAACTACTGTCAGTACTCCATTTGGCAGATACAGATTCCTAAGGATGCCATTTGGAATAAATTCTGCAAGTGAAGTTTTTCAGCCTGCAATGGAACAGATTTGTTCAAGTTATCCTTGTGCCATAATAGTAGATGATCTATTAGTTGGAGGCAGTGGCGAAGCAGAGCATGACAGAAACCTCAAGAAAGTTCTACACCGAGCACGTGAAGTAAACTTGAAGCCCAATCCTCTGAAGTGCAAATTCAGACTTCCAGATGTAACCTATGTAGGACATTTGTTCACAAGTACAGGTGTAAGACCTGACCCAACCAAACAGCACCATATAATGTGCAAGGCTTACAGTGTTTTCTGGGCATGGTCAACTATTTAGGCAAGTTTATACCAGATTTTAGTGAGTTGACAGCACCTGTGAGAGAGCTTACACGCAAAAATGTTGTATGGTCATAGCTGCAACATCATCAAAAGGTGTTTGATGACCTTAAGCAGAAAATTGCCACCCCATCTAAGTTAAGTTACTATGATGTGAATAAACAACTCCTATTCTGTGATGCTTCAAATTTTGGTCTTGGTGCAGTTATTCTTTAAGAGGGTGGACCAGTAGCATATACATCTAGGACACTTAAACTGAGATGCATTATGCTCAAATTGAGAAAGCGTTTGGTGATAGTTTTCGCATGTTCTAAGTTTAGCGATTATATTTATGGTCGAGCTATCCGATTGAAAGTAATAATCAGCCTCTAGTTACCATTCTGTAGAAGCCAATGCATTCTGCTTCGGCAAGATTACAAAGAATAATGCTCAGATTGCAAAAGTACAATTTCAAAATGGTGTACACTAAAGGTAAACTGCTCTATCTGGCTGATACCTTGTCCAGATCACCTAGAAGTACAACAGAACAGCTTGATGCTGAAACTTTTGATTTTGGTGTAATGTCAGTGCATAATTTTTCCACCACTAAACTTGATGAGTTGAGAGATCACACAGACTGATCTAATTTCACAAAAGCGTAATCACTATATCAATGTCGGATGGCTGTCAAAGCAATCTAGTGTATCACCTGAAGTGCAATCATATTTTCTTTGCAGAGATGAATTGTTTATGGAAGATGGCATTATTTTCAAAGGTCCTAAAATTGTTGTTTCTGCTTCCATACAGCAAAAATATATTCAGATTTTGCATCGGGGTCAACCAGATTTGTTATCCACTAAGAGAAGGGCAAGATCACTTGTATTTTGGCCTTCATTATCAAAAGACATTGATAGTGTTCTTTCTTCTTGTTCAGTATGTAATAGTACCAGAGCGCATTTGCAAAGAGAACCACTTCAGCTAAATCCAATACCTGAACTATCTTGGTCTACTGTAGCAACTAATATCTTTGAGTGGGACAATCAAAATATTTGGTTTTAGTAGACTTGTTACTCAATTTGGTTTGAGATTGATCTGCTACCATATTTAACATCAACAACTGTGATCACTAAGCTAAAATGTCATTTCTCAGTTAATGGTAGTCCACACAGACTTTATTCTGACAATGTTACTCTGTTTATTAGCCAGTTGTTTCAGGAATTTGAAAGAGAATGGGACTTTGTACATGTCACTAGTAGTCCTGAATATCCTCAGTCCAATGGTCTAGCTGAACAAGCAGTACAGAGTGCAAAGCAATTACTTGAAAAGTTAAAGCGTGACAATACCGATGTATTCTTGAATTTACTTAATCTCAGAAACATACCTCGTGATGATATTCTTGGCTCACCTGCTCAAAGACTACTTTCCAGACAAATGTGAACTACACTTCCTATTTCATCAGGTTTGTTACCACCTAACTGTAAGAAATAAAAACATCAAGGCTCAGTTGTTGAAGCGTAATATCCAGAAGTCTAGTTATGACAGATCAAGCAGATTGCTTCATTCGTTGTGGGAAGGAGAGACTGTACAAATTCAGACAACAAAAGGTTTTGATCAAATAAGATAGATTGCAGGCATCTGTGCTGAGCCAAGATCCTATTGGGTAATCTCCAAGGGTGTGACATCTTCTTCCTGTACCAGAATCATCATCATTGCGATCATAACATTGTATCTGTGATGCAAACTCTAAATCAAAAGAATGAGTCAGACATTGTTTCCAGACTAGAATATGTTTTCCGGAGAGTAATTTGAATATTCCACAAGTCAACCATTTTGCAGAGACTGTCCCAGTTGATAATTCTGATTCACAATATTATGTCACGATATGGAAGAGTTTCTAAGCCTAGTGTGAAATACACAGCAACATGGACTTGATTGTGTATTTTTATATATATATATATATATATATATATATATATATATATGTGTGTGTGTATACATGTGTGTGTACTTAGTATTGTATAATGTATGTCTTTAGATTGTGTGATTTTTGCATGCTAAATAATCTCATGACAAATTGCATGATCTATTTTTCGAAGTGGGAGGATGTAGGACAAAGTGTAATGTGTGTGTGCTATGTTTATAAGAAGTATGTGAGGCTGTGCGTGCACATATAAATTCCAGACACGTGTAATTCCTAGTGCCATTTTGTAGAAGCAGCCAGTGAGTGAGTATGTATGATCCCAATAGTTAGTTTGTATACAAGTTACTTAGTCATAGTCAATAAGCCTCTACAGTGATCTGTTTGTATAGAATAAAGCTGCTTAAACAGAACCCATGAAGACTCAATTTATTTGTGTACCAACACGAAAGCAACAGGTCCATCACAGTGGAGTCTGGCAATGCCCTGTATGCCAGGCATAGATCTCCCCTAAAAAGCCTGTATGATACAGAATACAAGCATAGGGCTTTGAGGCGGTCTGCAAAGGACATTTTACTTAAGCCCTGTATACTTTTAGTGAGGAACCTCTGTGGACATTCCAGTTGTTGGATATGCCTGGTTAGGTATATACCAAAGGGAGCATTGTACTCAATGATAAGTCTGATGAATGACAAATACAGTGGAACACTGACTTCCTTGGACTTAGATGCAATACATTTCTTTATAGGTTGCTCAACATAGAATGATTTCCTCACTGCTGTAGACATGTGATGGCTAGATTACTATCTGTGTGTATCCCTAAGTCCCTGACTACTGAGTCAACTCTATGTAGGGGGGTGTTATCAATATGATAGTTACCAGGGGTGGATGACTTCCCAAAGGATACTATTATGCATTTCTTGGCATTTCGTTTTAGTCCATGGTCCTGATACCAGTTTTATCTGATCAGCCCCTCCTGGAGAGCATTTGTGTCAGTGTGGGATTCAATGACCGTTCCTAATTTACAATCATCTGCAAATTTAGTCAGCCAGACACCACTGACATTGGCCATGCCTTCAGAGAAGTAAATGCCAAAAAGGAGCGGTACAAAGACTGATCCCTGAGGGACTCCACTTATGACTGGCCTCTTTGTAGAGGTGGACTCCCCAGTACTAACTTCCTGGGTCCTGTCTGTGAGCCATTTGGCTGTCCACCGGGTGACTTACTAGTTTCTAACCTCTTGAGTTTGTCAACAGTGCCCAAGTGGGTATTGTGTCAAATGCCTTGACCTGGTCAAGGTAGGTAGTATGAACCATTTTTCCCTCATCCATTGCTTTGTTTACCTTTTTAAAGATATCCACCAGGTTAAGTAGGCATGATCTGCCCTTGACGAAAACAAACTGGGTTGGCTCCAGTGGCTGGAGGTTTACTGTATCTCTGTTGATCATTTCCATGATAGTTCTTTCCATGGCTTTACATACAAAGTGAGACTTATGGGTCTTTAGTTTCCAGGGTCTGTAGATGGCCCACCTTTGTGCAGAAGGATGAATGTTGTTGCTCTCCATTCATGAGGCATGAAGTCTGTTTGGAGGCTACAGCTAAACAGTAATTCCAGAGGTCCTGATAGGTCATGTTTCATACTATTTAGAAGGTATCCTGGGATATTGTCTGGAGTCATTAATGCAGTGTTCTTAGTCTTAGAGCATTAAGGACCTGTTCCCTAGTGATAGTAGGGGGAGTTATAGTTGATGGTATTTCTTGAGGGAAGGTTAAGGAGGAGAGAGGAGTAAAGCTTGAGCTGAATTTATCATCCAGGAGGTTTGCTATATCTTCTTGCTCATTATAGGTGCTTCCATTTACAATGAGCTCTGCATACAACTGTGTATTGCCTGTAAGGGTTCAGACATAGCTAAAGATTGCTTTGTGGTTGTCCTTGGCCTGGGAGGTCAAAATTACCTCAAATTTGGCTTTGGTAGGCTATTTGTCCTCTGAGTTGTTTAGTTTGATGAGGGTGCTTTTATCCTGATGAGTGCTGCACTTCCAAACTTTTGCCATGATTTTCTTCCTTCTGTTATACAGCCTATTGATTTTGTGATTCCACCAGGGTGGCTTGTTTTTTGAGTTAGTTCTATGCTTCTTCCTGGTGGGTACAGCTGCCTCTATGCAGCTGTTAACATGCTTGTACAGGGTTTCTGTGAACAGTTCTGCATAGGCACCAATGTTCACTGGGTTTATGGATTTCTGTGAACAGTTCTGCATAGGTGCCAATGTTCTCAGGGTTTATGGGGGCTTGAAATGTTGCCAGGTTATCACTTAATAGCAGGAGGTTAACCTTAGAGTAGTTCCTGAATGTTCCAAGTTTAGCTGGGGTTCCATGTTTTACTTTTACTTCAAAGGAGACCATTTTGTAGTATGACCTTACCAGGGAAGACATAACAGTAGGGGGTTTGCAGCACCCTCCCATATTAGTGAGGACTAGATCCAGTATGGTTGCACACCTGGTTGGTATATTGACTGTCTGGTCCAGGAAGTTTGTGTTTACAAAATCCAGGAATCTCTGGGCCTGTACGTCTAGTGTTGTATAGGATTCCCAGTTAATAGTGGAGTAATAGTCACCCATGAATATGGTATTTGGTTGGATGGTTAGTGTTTCTAATAAGTTTAAATACATGGTATGGGTTTCCTGAGTCATAGAGGGAGGCCTATAACTTGCAAAGAAGTGGTATTGGATTTTGCCTATGGTGATTTGCACATGGATCAGTTCAAGTGCATTGTCCTGTTTGACCAGCCTTTAAGTATATTTATTTTGATGCAAGTAGAGACACCTCCACCTTTAGTCCCCGCCTTTGAAGTAGCTGGTCTGAATGTGTGAAAGGCATTATAACCTTGCACTGTTGATGTGCTCTCCCTGGCTTTAAACAACGTCTCGGTGGCCACACAGACGCCAGCATTTTCTAGGGTGAAAAGAGCTTCTAGGGAGTGGAGTTTTTTGTTTAGACTCCTAGCATTGAGCAGTAACATCTTTATAGATTGTCTTGGTTTTGATTTGCTATGTTGAAAGTACTTTCAGTTTGGCATTGCCTGAAAAAGGCACTATGGGGGAAGACACTGTTTTAGCTAATATTGGAAAGCCTAGAGGGGGATAGGTGCAGATCATCCCTGGCAAAGCAGTGTGGTCTGTTGACCATTTCCTTCCATACTGACAAATACTGCACCCCCTTAGAATGACACCAGAAACTAAACCAATTATTAAAGTCAATCATCTTTTGTTTGTATTGTGGCATCATCCTTGGAGAAGGTAAAATGTTGCTCAATGCTAGGCTCATACCAGCCTGAGACACACATTCTGAGAGCTCCATGATGTCTGTCTTCATATAGTCTTGGGGGGGTACGTCTCACGTCATTTACTCCCACATGGACTTTGGGTCATATTGGTGCTTATGATCCTGTGACCTGAGTGTGTGCATGATCCTAGTCCCTGATAAGCAACTGATGGTGACTTTTTCCTTACTCAGTCTGGTGAGAGGGACATCAGTGTGTCTTATGATGGAGTCTCCTATGACTAGAATGTTGGATTGTGTTGCGGCTTGCCTTATGGGCTTAGAGGTAGAGGCTCTATGAGATGTAGCTCTATGTGTTGATGTGGGTGTTGTTTTGAAAGTGTCCATGTCAGGCTGCTGAGGGTATTTGTTATGTGTACTTCATCTAGCAGGCATTTGTGGTTTAGGAAGGTTGCATTTATTTGCTTTGAACTGTGTGTGATGGATGCAGCATGTGTACTACTGACAACCTTATTGACATTAGGAGTACTTTTATGTGAGAGCCTTGCCTCCAGTTACATTGTGTAAATGCATCTCTCACATACCATATCACTTTACCTGAGAATTAACTGATGGTCATAGGTTGGTATTAGGCTATCAGCCCTAGGGCCTATACAAGCCTAGCCATAACAATTCCCTGGCTATTTCTTCCCACATTATTTACTTTCCTGGACCCCTGTCTAGCAGGGCGACTGACGTGATGCCTGGGGTGAATTTCCTTTCTCCCATCCAATCGTCAAGGTTCCTCTTGAAGAGGTCCAAAGAGGCACTCTGCTTGACATGTATGGGCAATCTATTCCAGAGTCTGGGGAGTCTCTGGGTCAGGAACCTATCCCTCCAGCATGTTTTTTTTATTGTGATGACAAGGTTTAGATCCCTGGAGCATGTAGCTCTGAGGGATTGGGATTTCTTTAAGTGTAGCGTGTCCAACAGCTCTGGGTTTGACATGGCCTTGTATGTTAAGCAGAGATCACCTCTGAGTAGACGATATGCGACAGAGTATAGCTGGAGTTTTTTAAGGCGGTCAGCGTAGGGCATCTGCTTTAGGCCTGTGATTCTTTTAGTGAGGTATTTCTGAGGCCTTTCCAGTTGTTGCAGATGTCTTGAGAGGTACATACCAAATGGGGCATTGTATTCTATAATGGGTCTAATGAGGGATGAGTACAGTGGGACAATGACCTTCTTTTTTCTAAATGAAAAGCCCTTCGTGATGAGGTGTGCCACATAGAAGGATTTCCTGACTGTTGTGGCGATGTGGTTATCGAAGGTGAGACCACTGTCCACCTGTGTCCCTAAGTCTCTTATCACACTTTCTGTGTTTAGTGTACTGCCACCTATATGGTAATTCATGGATACATGTTTTTTCCCAAAGGGGATAACAATACATTTCTTGGCATTGAGCTTGAGCCCATGGCTCTGGCACCAAGCATCTGTTTCTGTAAGGCCCTTTTGTAGAGTATCCACATCATTTGGGGATTCATTAATGGCTCCCAGTTTGCAGTCATCTGCAAACTTTGTTAGCCAGAGTCCCTTAGTGTTGACTTGTACTTCAGAGAAGTAGATGCCAAACAAGAGCGGCCCCAGGACTGAACCCTGAGGTACTCCACTTGTCACTTGTCTGGAGCTGGATTTGGAGTCGGTTACTTTTACAGTGTGGGTTCTATCAGTAAGCCATTTAGCAACCCATTGGTTGACATAGAGATTAATGCCCAACTTAGTAAGTTTATCTATGATTCCAGAGTGGGGGATGGTGTCAAAGGCCTTGGCAAGGTCTAGATAGGCTGTGTGGACCACCTTACCCTTATCCATGGCTCTGGAGACCGATTCAAAGAAGTCAATCAGGTTCAGGAGACAAGATCGGCCCTTCACAAACCCAAACTGGGTGGGGTCCAGTGTTTGAAGGTTGCCAATAACTTTGTTTATAAGTTCCATGATAATACGCTCCATGGCCTTGCAGATAAGGCTTGTCAGACTGAGGGACGGTAGTTTCCAGGATCCAAGATGGATCCCCCCTTGTGGATTGGGATAACTGTAGCTCTGCGCCACTCAGTGGGCACGAAACCTGAGGTGAGGCTATGATTAAACATGACACTTAGGTGAGGTGCCAGTTCATATTGTAGTTCTTGTAGTACACAGCCCAGGATGTCATCTGGTCCCATGGATGCTGTATTCTTGGCTTTAGAGAGTGCGTTTTGTACCTGTGTGGCCATTATTACTGGAATTTGGAAATCTTCCGGTATTGAGATGGGCCATTTAGGGGGTGAGAGGGGGGTGAAGTTGGCACTGAATCGATCGGCCAGGATATTGGCAATATCCTTCAGATCAGTATATTTAATGCCATTCTGTTTTAGCTCAGAGCAGATCTGAGCATTGCCATTAAGATTCTTGACATAGTTATGGAATGCTTTGTGGTTGTCTTTGGAATCTTTGGCAATTTTATTTTCGTAACTAGCTTTGGAGGATTTTATGAGGCATCTCAGTTTCTTACTGAGGCTAGTAAGGGAGTTTTTTGCATCCTGGGATTTTCCTCTTTTCTGCAAAAGTTTCTGCCTTTTGTTGTAAAGTTTGTTTATGGCAGGGGACCACCAGATTGGCTTCCTTTTTTTGGATGAGAGCATTTTGGTTCTATTTGGGATGGCACGATTCATGCATGAGTGGATGTGCTCGTACAGTGCCTTAGTGTAGGATTCAGCAGTTGAACTTTCAGTTCCCGTCTGCATGGGTGTCATGAAGTTTGTCACTTCTGACTTGAGTAGCATGAAGTTGGCTTTGGAGAAGTTTTTTATGGTGGTTTCTTTACTGGGGGATGGGGGTGGGATGTGGATGTTAAGGGTGATTAGTTTATGGTCAGACCTGACTAACGAGGGGGTGACCATAGGTATGGAGCATTGATTTCCCATGTTGGTAATGACCAGGTCTAGGATATTGGAGCCCTTGGTGGGACTATGGATTAGTTGATCCAGGGCGTTGGAATTTATGAATTCCAAGAACCGTTCTTGCAAAGGTGTTGGGACAGGAGTAGTTTTCCCAGTTAATGGCAGGGTAGTTAAAAATCACCCAGTATTAGGGTGTTTGGTTCTATCTTAATATTTTCCAGTATGTTTAGAAAGGTGTAGTGAGAATCTTGGGGTATGGTGGGGGATCTGTAGCAAGCTACAATTTGGATTGCAGTCTTACCTAGTGTTAGTTGCACTTGGAGAATTTCAGACACATTGTGTTGGCCAACTAGCCTGGTGGTGTGAATATCCTTGGTGAATATTGACACTCCTCCACCTTTAGTGTTTCGGTCCTGGTTTGGTGGCGAAAAGTGTGGTAAGAGTTGTAGCCTGGTATTGCAGGGGTGCTCTCTGGAGCCTTGAACCAGGTCTCAGTTACTGCACAGATATCGATGTTCTCCATTTTAGGAGTGCCTCGAGAGAGTGCATTTTGAGGTTTAGACTTCTAGCATTGAGTAGCATTACCTTCAGATTTTGCATGCTTGTACCTGTTACGGTGGTGGTTTTGTCCTTTGAAGTTTGCTTAAAAAAGGCACTATAGGGGTGGCAAGAGCCTTAGCCAGTAACCTGAATCCCAGGGGCGGCAGGTGCAGACCATCTCTGGCAAAGCATCGTGGTCTGTCAATCATGTCATCCCAGGCAGACAGATACTGGATCCCCTTTGAATGACACCATAAGCTTAGCCAATTGTTGAAGTCAATCATTTTATCCTTATATTGTGGTATCATTCTGGGCGAAGGCAGGATGCTACTCAGGGTTAGGGTCATACCTGCCTGGGCCACATGATCTGAGAGATCTTCCATGTCTCTTTTCATGTAGTCCAGGGAGGTACGTCTCAAGTCATTCACTCCAACATGGACAATGACAGAGTCATATTTGTACTTGTTGTGGAGTGACTTGAGTGCATGCGTTATGTGGCGGATCCTGGCACCCGACAGGCAGCTGACTAATTTTCTCATTATTCAACCTGGTGAGAGGGACATCAGTGTGCCGGACTATAGAGTCACCTATGACTAAAGTGTTAGGTACATTGTCTTGCCTTAGGGGCTGTTGCTGGGTGGCACACTGGTGTTGTGAACTATGTGACACATTGGCTGTGATTGGTGTTTGTTTGCGTTTCAGCTTCAGTGGTCTTTGTTGCTGGGCAGGTTACAGTTAAGGTCCTCTGCATATGTGGATTTAGTGTTGCTATATGTGGGTGTTGGTGGTGCAGGTTTAGAAGGGCTATGTGTTGCTTGAGGTGTAGTGTGGGTGTTAACCTTCTCCTCTTGACTGTTTAGCACAATCTTGGGTGGAGAGAGCTTTGCTTCCATTTTGGCTATGCAAGTGCATCTCTCACAGGTTGTAGTGTTGGGTGGTAGGAGGAGAGGGTTGTCTGTGTACATGAGGCAATTGCTGCATTGCCCCAGTATGCCCAGATTCACCAGGTGGACAGGAGAAATCACCGGAAGCTGACCCTTGGACATGCCTGGTTTGGGGCTTTTTTTTTTTTTCTTTGTAAAGTATAGGAGCTGTTTCCTTAGCAAGGTCAGTAAACATGAGGCAGTTTCTACATTGCCTCAGGATGCTCGTATCCACCAAGCTGGTAACGGAGACAGTGGGAAAGTTCATATCCATGGCAACAGATTCTTTTTTTATTGATTAGACAGTTGGAGTGAGAATATCAATGTCAGGACTATCTAGTTTGCAACTATAGAGACAGTTGTCCTGTGTGCAACTAGGTATTGGAGAAATTTCAGTCGTGCTTTTACAGGAAAAATGTCACTCAAGGTGTCGATGAGTCTGCACAGAGCACTGCCAAACACTTGAGGGGAAACTACTACATAGACCTTGAATTTTTAAGGATGAAGTATTTAGGCAGATATTCTAAAGGGGGTTAGAAACAAATCGAGCAGTACTTACTGAAAACAAAGAATTAGCTTTGTCAAGAATGCTGAAAAGAGGGGAGTCACATGAATGGCTACTGCCTGGCTGCTACTAGTGCTGGTTTCACCACAATTTCACTCTGCTGAGATACAATGCTCCTTTGCTTCTTCTCTCACCAGAAGCAAAACGTTAGTACCAATCCCAAGATAAGAAGCAGGCCACAGCCTGTTTAGTGATCAGTCTCATCCCAGATGTTGCAAGGGTCTGTATGCATATTGTAGCCTTTTCCTGGTAGATACCTTGGATAGCAACCAGACCAATCAGGAATATTAAGCACAGACACTCGCTGTCCAACCGGAAACTGTGAGGAAATCAATGCATTGTGCTCCTTCTCACCAGGAGCAGAATATAAGCACAAATTCCAAGGTGTCACCTATAAAGCAGTTATTAGGCTTTCTGTTGGTCAGCAGTCTCCAGGGAATAATGTCCCTGTGCTCCTTCTCTCAAGAGAGAAAACAGAAACAGTAATCCCAAGATGACTACTGAGAGGCAGAATGTAGGATGTCCAGTCACTGGTGGTCTTGCAATAGATGTTTAAAGGTAAGATGAAAAAATGTGTTAATATCCTAAATACTGCATATTGCACTAAGCAGTTAGATATGAAAGGGGGTAACTTAAGTTTTAGCTGTCTAAGTGGAGAGACACTAATTTTAAAAAAGCAAGATAGACTGAAAGGGAGTGGGCACTTTTGTGTTCTGGTTCTATGGAATACAGTGGGATGTGATTTCACAAAATGATAATTTTGTCCTTACTCCCGCCAGCCAGTGAAAGGGGAGAAGGAAGGATATATTTGGTCAATTAACATAAGGGGGCAGCCAACTAAAAAGACAGTTGTGTTTAAGAACACAACATAAACAATGTGGGAAGGTGGGAAAATTCTGTCTAATTCACAAGAGACACAGCTGTGGTCTGTTCCGATTTTTAATATGCAGGTAAAAGCAAAATACAAGTAAAACACAATATAAAGAAAGCAAATCACAGTATAGAAAATAGAAAAAAAGGCAATAAAGTAATACAAAATGCAACAAATCAAAAGCAAACTAACCTTTCCCTTACAGAAAGCTATGGCAGAGACTGAGTGAGCTTTTCCAGGATCTAGACTGTGCCTGTGCTGGCATCCTTCCCTACACCCAAGGCCTTAACTCTCATTTCCTTTTTTCAGACTCCTTTTCCTTTGGCCACTGTAACAGCCAGGGAGTTTCTGAGAGCTCTGGGATCCATGGCTTCCACCATTCCTTTGCTTCCTCTGGCCAAATTCCACATGAGAAAGTTTCAATGGCTTCTGAAGTCAGTTTGGCTTCCAACATGCGCATCTCCTAGAGTTTGAAGTTCCTCTTCTACCTTGTCTCAAGAAGGAACTTCAGTGGTGGATTCATCAGCTGACTCTAAATCCAGGCTCTCTTTTCATCCCCCTCTTCCATCTCAGGAGCTATTCACAGATGCTTCGGGCATGGGATGGGAAGCAGCTTTTAGGTCCCTAAAGATGCAGGGACTGTGGTTGTCTCATCTACTGAAAGAGCACATCAGTGTCAAAGAGATGAGTGTTCTTCTGCTGGCTCTTCAGGCTTTTCATCCACTCTTCTCCCAGGGGCCTCTCAAGGTGTTTATAGACAGTACCACAGTGATGTGATATGTAAACAAATGAGGTGTGGGGGGGGGGCAATATCTTATCTTTTTTGCTGTTTGGCACTCCTGGTGTGGGAACATGCTATTCAGTATCAAATGACTCTTAAGGCTGTTTATTCCCACAGGTCAAAATATTGTGGCAGAGTCTCTGAGCAAGTCTTTAACTTAGTCCCACAAATGGATGCTTCACAGGGATGTGTTTCTGGACATTGTCCACCAGTGGGGTACTCCTCAAATAGTTTTTGCCTCCCCTCTGAACAGACTTCTTTTTTGTGCCGGAGTCCTATTTCCTCTGGTTTGGAAGGTGGATGCCCTATATTTCTTGGAAAGGGATGCTTCTTTATGCTTTCCCTCCCCTTCCCCTCATTCTAAAAGTCCTGTTCATAATTCAACAGGATGCTCCTAAAATCTTGTTGGTGACTCCCTTTTTCTCTAAGACAGCATTGGTTCCCCTCCTCTTTTGCATTTAGCCAAGGGCAATCATCACAAGTTACCTCACAGGGTGGGCTTACTCACACAAGACAAGGGATCTCTCATCCATCCCCACCTGTCCAATCTTCAGCTGATACTGTGAGTGATTGAATTTTGATTCCACATAGACACCTTTTTTTCTGAGGACATGCTTAGGGTCCTACAGAAGGTCAGAAGGTCAGAAAACCCAATACTAGGAAATCTTACTTATCCAAATAGAAGAGGTTTTCTGTTTGGTGTCTTTCTCATAACCTGGATCCACTTTGTTTTTGTTCTTTTGGTTTCCTCTTATCTGTGTGAATTGCTCAAAGCTAGGTTGGCTTATTCCTGTTAAGGCCCACTTATCAGCTCCCTCTGCTTGTCTGCCTTTATCTCACTCCTGTAGCTTCTAGATTTGAAGCTAAACAATTCCTTAGAGGCATCCTTCATATTAGGCATCTCAGGAAGCCTGTTCCTCCTCTTTGGGAGCTTAATTTTGTTAAGACTACTTTTGTTAGCCCTTACTTCTGACAGACTGGTGTCTAAACTTCAAGCCCTTATGGCTTGTCCTCCTTTTTTGGTGTTTCATAAGAACAGGGTGTCCTTGTGAACTAATCCTTCTTTTATGCCCAAGGTGGTAAATGAGTTGTCCTTGAATCAGTCTATTCATATGCCCACTTTTTTCCCTTCTCCATAATCTGCCAGTGAGAAGGAGCTGCACACGTTGGATGTGCATAGACAACTCAGATTTTATTTGGATAAAACTGTTAGGAAATCTGATTAACGTTTTGTTTCCTTTCATCCTAGGCCCTTGCGATTAGCTGTGTCCAAACAGACTATTTCTTCTTGGATTTGTCCTTTCATTGTAAGAGCCTTCCTTCTTATGTTAAAGCTCATTCTACTTAAAGCTGTGGCTTCTTCTGGTGCTTTTTTCAAGGGTTTGGATGCTAACTCTGTTTTTAAGGCAGCTACCTGGAGTTCTTTGCATACCTTTACCAAGCACTACAAGTTGGATGGAATTTCCAGAGCTAGAGCTGGTTTGCTACAGCCATCCTTCATGGCTTCCTAGAGAGCCTTGCTGGTCCTTCCTCCTCCCTCTCTTCTTCCTGAGCTTTGGCACTATCCCTGTTGTAATGAATACTGCAACAGTGAAATGGAAGGACATAGTACAGTTGTGTAAAATCATACTATAATGGTAGCTGTCCTGTTGCAGTATTCACTCCCACCCTCTGCCCCCTGGTCCATTTCTCTTCTGGATATACTGATTACCTCTCTTCTCTTTGAACTGGTATTCCTACTGGGGCTCTCAGTTCTGAGGATGGTATGTCCAGATGTCACCTTTATGCCCTATGCTAAGCGAGGAGCATACATGTGACATACGGTCTGCATTAAAACAACCTAAAGGCTTTGGTATACTGGACGGATGTCGGACTGCCCTTGGTGGGAGATCCCTATTGTAATGAATACTACAACAGTGAAGAGAAGGATATCTACTGTTATGGTAAGATTTTACACGGTTGTACTTTATGGTGAGTACCCAATGTCTTTTTTTGTCTTATTCAACATGTTGAACAGATTCTCAAGCTACTCGACGGGAACCTGGGTGGTCTCAAGGAAGAATATTCCTGGAATGGCAGAACTGAAAGATCTGCACATCCTGGACTGTACATCTAATTTATAGTGAGACACAAAAGTATGAGTTGATGACCAAGTTGCTGCTGCACAGATGCCACTGATAGGAACTCGTCTAGTAAAGATTGTAGATGTTGCCATAGCTCTTGCAGAATGCGATTTAAACTTTGATTGTAGAGGTTTGCGTAGTGAATCATAGACCAAGGAATTGCAATTAGCTAGCCACCTTCAAAGTGTAACTTTAGAA
Organism: Protopterus annectens; assembly: GCF_019279795.1. NCBI lineage: Eukaryota > Metazoa > Chordata > Ceratodontiformes > Protopteridae > Protopterus > Protopterus annectens. The sequence continues at coordinate 1,820,760,759 of NC_056728.1, forward strand.
ACAGATTGACCCAACTTTTTCTTGGAGAAGGATATGAACAATTGGTCTGATTTTCTGAAGTACAGTGGAGGTAAAACCTGAGTTGTCTCTGCACAACTGGTGTATGTAATGTATGTTATCCTTTATTTGAGAAATTGGGGAAGAAAACTGGCAACTGAATTTGTTGATTTTAATTTGATTCGGAATCCACTTTTGGAAAAAAAGTACAGGTTTGCCCTCAATAACACTCTTATCTTTATAAAATATCAGGAAGGTAGCATTGCATGAAAATGCCTGAAATTCCAATACTCACTTGGCATGGGTGATGGCAACCAAAAATATTGTCTTCCATGATAGAAATTTCATATCTGTGGATGCTGCAAGTTCAAAGGGTTTCTGAGTTAAGGACTGTTGCAAAATAGTAATATCCCAAGGGAGAGATTTGATCACAAACTGGAGGCCTTAATAAAAAGGTAACTTTAAAAAGGGCTTTAGTGATTCTGAGAGAAGCAGTGGAAGTGATGTTGAATCCAACACGAAAGTCAGAGATGGTCAATTGTACTTCATTTGATGAATAACTAGACCCAGACATGAAAACTTCTGAATGGATTTCAAGGATTTTTGGAAGAGGTGTAGAAAGAGGTCTAAACAGTTATGAGATGCCCAGGTAAAAAAAGCATTTCCATTTTCTCTGTAAGCCTTTTTAGTATAATTCCTCTGAGAGGATGAAATGATTTGTACTACTGGAGAAGAAAGCCTGGCATCTCTGGCAATTGTTAAACTGGAGAAACCATGCTGTCAGTTTTAGGGTCTACAGATCCAGTAGCGGCATGCCAGTCGGGTGTGTGTGGAGATTTGTCCCACTCCTCATTTCTTGATGCACTGGAAAATATTAGAGTACAACCCAGCATACTAATAATGGGCGATTTCAACTACTCCACCATTAACTGGGAAAACTACTCATGTACCAATTATTTTGCTCAATGTTTTCTGGAATTCATAAATTCCAATGCCTTGGATCAACTTATCCACACCCCCACCAGGGGCAGCAATATCCTAGACCTAGTCAATGGGTGACCAGTGTTTCACACCAAAAGTCAATTGCTCGGTCAGATCCGACCACAAGCTAATCACCCTAGACATCCACATCCCGCCCGCACCCCTCATTAGGGAAACTACCATGAAATAATTCTCCAAAGCCAACTTCACGCTTCTTAAGACAGAAGTGGCAAACTTCACGACACCCATGCAGACGGACAATGGAGGTACGACTGCTGAATCCTTCACAATTGCACTTTATAAGCACTTACACAAGTGCATGGATCGTGCTGTCCCTAACAGAACCAAGATGCTATCCTCTAAAAAAAAAAAAAAATGAAGCCAATGTGGTGGTCCCCTGCAGTAAACAAACTTTACAACAAAAGAAAGAAACTGTTGCAAAAAAAAAGAGTACAATCCCATGATTGGAGAAACTGCCTGGTCAGCCTCAGTAAGAAGCTGAGATCCCTCATAAAATCCTCCAAAACTAGTTACGAAAACAAAATCGCCAGTGATTCTAAAGACAACCACAAAGCATTCTATAGCTATGTCAAGAATCTCAATGGCAACACTCAGATCTGCTGAGTTACAGCACAATGGCACTAAATATACAGAGCTAACAGATATTGCCAACATCCTGGCAGATAGATTCAGTGCTAACTTTACCCCCCCCCTCTCACCCCTTAAAGGGCTCATCTCTGTACCGGAAGAATGTAAAGTTCCTGTAATCACAGCTGCACAGGTAAAAACCACACTTGCCAAAGCCAAGAACACAGCATCCATGGGACCTGACAACATCCCAGGCTGCATTCTACATGGACTACAGAATGAACTGGCACCCCACCTAAGTACCATGTTCAGTCATAGCCTCACCTCAGGCTTTGTGTCCACTGAATGGCGCACAGCAGTGGTTATCCCACTCCACAAAGGGGGATCCACCACGGACCCCGGGAACTACCGCCCTATTAGCCTGACGAACCTGGTCTATAAAGCCATGAAACGTATCATCATGGAACTTATAAACAAAGACACTGGTTATCTCCAAAGTCTGGACCCCACCCAGTTCGGGTTTGTAAGATCATGTCTCCTAAACCTGATAGACTTCTTTGAAGCAATCACCAAAGCCGTATACGAGAGTAAGGTGGTTCACACAGCCTATCTAGATCTCGCCAAGGCTTTCGACACCATCCCCCAATCTGGTATTATATATAAACTCACTAGCTAGGTATAAATCCCTATGTCACAAGATGGGTTGCCAACTGGCTCACTGACAGAACCCACACTGTGAAAGTAGCAGACTCCAAATCCGACTTCAGACCAATGACAAGTGGAGTACCACAAGGTTCAGCCCTGGGTCCTCTCCTGTTTGGTATCTACCTCTCTGAAGTACAGGCTAACACAGAAGGTCTTTGGCTAACTAAGTTTGCAGATGATTGCAAACTAGGAGCCATAATCGAAACTCCTAATGATGTGGACATCCTACAAAATGGCCTCACTGAGAAAGATGCCTGGTGTCAAAGCCATGGCCTCAAGCTCACTGCCAAAAAGTGCATGGTCATCCCCTTTGGTAAAAACTCTATACCCATGAACTACCACTTAGGCGGTAGTAAACTTAACACTGAAAGTGTGATGAGACCTTGGGACACAGGTGGACAGTAGTCTCTCCTTTGATAATCACATTGCCACAGTAATAAGGAAATCCTTCTACGTGGCACACCTCATCACAAAAGGTTTCACATCCAGGAAAAAAGAGATAATTGTTCCCCTCTACTCGTCACTCATTAGACCCATTATAGAATACAACGCCCTTTTCGTATGTACCTCACAAGACAGCTACAACAACTGGAAAGGCCGCAGAAATACCTAACAAAAAGGATTACCGGCCTCAAACAGATGCCCTGTGCAGACCGTCTCAAGAATCTCAAGCTTACTCCGTTGCATATCGCCTACTCAGAGGCGATCTCTGCCTAATATACAAAGCTACGTCAAACCCAGAGCTGTTGGACATGCTCCACTTAAAGAAATCCCAATCCCTCTGAGGTACACGCTGTAGGGACCTAAACCTTGTCACCACAATAAACAGAACATGCTGGAGGGATAGATTCCTGTCCCAGAGACTTCCCATACTCTGGAGCAAACTACCTATCTATATCAAACAACGCTCCTCATTAGCAATGTTCAAGAAAAATCTTGATGATTGGATGGGAAATAGGAAATTCACCCTGGGGATCATTTCTGTGGCTCTGCTCGACAGTGGCACAGGAAAATAATTTTCCTGGGTGATGAAAGCCAGGGTACCTTTTTGACTAGGCTTATATAGGCCCTAGGGCCAATAGCCTAGTACCTACCTATGAATCCAGCAGCCATGGTGGGTGAACCAAGTGCGACCAAAGAAAGGGGAAACATACCTGTTGAGGCCAGAAGGGGGCAATGAAGATTCCTATGGTCTTGCACACCATTGCTTTGTGAATGACTTTAGGAAAAAGGGGAATGGGGGGAAGCATAAAGAAGACCTTGTGGGGCCAAGGATAGACTAGAGTATTTCTCAGTGACCAACTCTCTGGAGGGATGAGGGCAAATTAGCTTCTGCATTTGTTGCTTAGATATGAAGCAAAAAGGTCACAGCGAGGTTCACCCCAACGGCTGAAAATCTCTATTGCCACTGTGTTGTTAAAAAATCACGCCTGAGGCATTAATACAGTTCTGTTGAGCTTGCCATCTAGGATTTTGTATGTTCCAGGTGTATACATTGCTATTGGAAAATGGTTCAAAGATCTTGCCCCACTGCTAGATTCTCATTGCATGGCTTCTTGACAAATAGGGTATGATCTGGTTCCACTCTGGGTTCCACCCTGTTTGTTGAAGTACCAAACTGCTGACATGTTGTCTGAATGTATAGCAATCATATCCTTGGGTAGATGTCCTGAAGTGTCTGCATTGCACAGAGGACTGATCTTAACTCAAAGACATCAAGGTGAAGGTTGGCTTCTAATGAGGACCATGTTCCTTGGACTGTTATCCTTTCAAAGCCCCCCCCAACCCAAGAAGGGAGGTGCCTGTGGCTTTGGGTATTGGAGGAGAGAAGTGTCTGCATCAGATGTAATCCACTACTGGATATGGTTCTTGCATACCCTTGTGAGTCATATTTTTGGTGAAGGGGATGAAATCTCTGGGACTACTATACCACCAATGTCCACTGTAGAATGCTTGTGGTAGCTCTGGCCAATGGGGCCATCTCTGTGGATGAAGCCATTAGCCCTAGAAATCTTAATATCAGTCGAGTCTGAGATGTGGGTGATTTATAACTTGGAGTCACTGACCTTATTGAGTTGATCCACGATGATATCCTTACTATTTCACAAAAAGTGTCTATCTGGCAGCCTATGAATTCTATGCATTGAGTAAGCTGTGATTTGCTCTTCTTTATGTTGATGGAACTACATGGGGTGGACAGTAGTTCTAGCAGGAATGACTGGTATGTTAGAAGTAGATCCCTAGAGGTAGCAGTTAAAAGCCAGTTGTCCAGATATGTCCCTTGAAGCTTGAGGAAAGGCCGTCACCACTGCCATTATCTTGAACACCTGGGGGAGCTGTGGTGAGACCAAAAGGCAGCGCTCTGAATTTGAAGTGATTGGCTCCCAGTCAGAAATGGAGAACTCTCCTTGACTGCCTATGGCTCTTTATGTGATAGTGGGCATCTTGGAGATCTGTAGAACACATCCATTCATCCTTTCTGAGAAGAGGCCAAATGGACTGTACCATGACCATCTGGAATTTTGTCTGTTTTAAATAGATTTAATTTGCAGAGGTCCAAAAATTGTCTCAGGTCCCCTGTCTTTTTTGGAAGTAAAAAGATCTGTGAGTAGACTCCAGATTCTAACTGGTCATGGAGGACCAGTTGGATGACTCTTTTGACCAAAAACTTTTGCACTTCTGTTGCTGCAGATTCCAATCAAGTGTAATTTTGGCACTCTTTTGTTTCATTCTTGGAGTTTCTAAAAAAGGAGATGTATAACCTCTGGAAATGATCCTTAGTACCCATGAATCTCGAGTTATGTATTGCCAGGCTAGAAGGTGTAAGGAGAAGCGTCTTCCAACTGCTTACAGAGTTCAGCAGCTGGGCAAGCATTCGGGGATGCTGGAAAAGCTTCTCTGTTAATGGACCACGGAAACCTTGATTTTGTGGACTGCTTCTACCTCTGGGGTGGCATCCTGTGGAGTTATCTCTACCTCTGCGAGACTGCCCAGAAGTGTCCTGGTAAAAGCCTTGAGTTTTTTGAACCACATCTTCCTACCCCCTCTTCGATTCCTGGAGAAAGATCTCTGAGAGGCTGAAAAACTGATTGCAGTGGCAGACAGTGTCTTACCATCCTGTTCACTTCTGGTAAGTGTGACCTTGACTTTCGGGTGGAAGCGTCATAAGGGGACATTGATGAAGGATGTTCTGCAGCTTTCTGCACAGTCACATAGCTGCATCCAGGCATGATGATGCATCGTAATGCCGGTACTGGCTGCATGGGCTGCACCATCCGCTGCATTGGAAAGCAGTCTCATGGATACATTTGTAATAGCTTACACATTCGTAATAGCTTGAAGGGTTGACAACTGGGACTCCTTGTTTTTTTGGATGTCTGCTGGTAAGTTACCCACCAAAGAATTCGAAAGTTTCTTAACCAAATCCCTCTGGAAACATGATAACCGAGCCATATAATTCAGCACATAAATAGAGAAAGTGGCTGAAGCTTATGTCCATTTCCCCAATCTGTCCAAAGCTTGGACTCCCTGTTAGGGGAATGAATGGAGGAACTCTCTCTGGACAGTTCCTTTTTCGTGGCTGCTGCTACCACCATGGCATTTACAGGGGGACCCTTAGCCCAGAATTTCCTATCTGTTGGAGCAGCTGAGAGTCTTTAGGAATGGGTTGTGCCAGATCAGGCTCCTTTCAAACTTTTTGAATAAAAAGGTCAATAAGTAGGTCAGGAGGAGGAAGTACCTAGGAAGTTAAAGGGCTGGAACCAAAAGCTGTGAGAAACACTGATCGGAAAAAGGGACTTCGGTGGCCCATACCCCCACATTGTTTCATCAATTGTAGGATGTCTCCAAAGGAGACATCTTCAGGAGGGGTCTTGGGACCTTCTCCCTCATCTAGGTCAGTGTTTTCAGTGACAGACTCAAGAGAAGAGTCGATGCCCTTCTTCTTACAAGTCCTTTTCCAAGAAATGTGCCTTGCAACACCCAAAGGAGACACATTGGAAACGGTCAGGAGACTTGAGGGTTGAGCAGTCTCTAAGCCTAATGGATCCATCTTTCCCTGTCTGCCAGAATGAGAGGACGAGACTACAGTCTCCAGAAGGGGGTCTGGATGGATCCCAGCTCTGGGAATGTACTATACGTCTTCATCCAGCCAAGGCCATTTCCACAGCCTTGAAGGCCTATCCAGCCATTGGAGCCATGCAAACTGGAAAAGTTGGAAGCCCTCTCGAATCTAATGGCTGAAAGCTCCAAGGAGGATCTCAGAACTGAGCTGTCATGAGTCAAGGCCCAGAGTGACAGAGACTGTTCTTAAAGTCTCTGAATCGACTCAATCGCTAGAGCCCCAACACAGATGGCCTGGATCCAGGACTGTGCTGGACCTGAAGGCATCAGAGTCTAGTGAGTGAGGGAAGAAGTCAAAGCTGAATTCTCGAGAGTTGTCAATTCCAGCTCTGGTACTGTAGGAAGACTATGCCCAATATACACTGCCTCTGGGAATGTCGACAGGGTAAAAAGCTAAGAAGACTGAATAGCCAAGAAGGGAGGGACGTATCCCAGATCTTTCATTAGGGACAGAGCTGGGAGGACTCCCTTCTGAATCGGAGTCCTCAGAAATCTCCTCATCAACCGGTAGGCATCATACTCCATGAGTCTTCTAGTAAAACAGCCAGATCTGGCAGATGATGTTATTGAAGCAGGCTTTGAACATCCTTTCTGCAAAATTGGAAAATGGAGCATAGGACTGATCAGAGTGGGAGTAAAAGAAGACTTTTTGGAGACTGAATCTGCATCTGAGAAATAATCTAATCCAAATGTCTCGGAACCTTCAATGTTGAATCCTCAATAACTGTGGGGTCTAGAGACCTTTTTTTGGTTCTTTCCTGAAGAACTTCAGGCAACTTGGATTTTTCTTTAGATTTCTCTCACTCTTTCTCTTTAGATGTAGCCCACTCTTCATCTGTCTTCTTGTCAGAGGGAGAAGAGGAAGTGGACACCTTTGGCTGTGTGGGCATAATAGACCCTGTCTAGAGAGAAAGAAGGTTTTTTAGTATAAGTTTTTATTTATGCCCTTGAATGGCTCTTGAGACGAAGGCAGCACAAATAGAGCAGGAAGCTTGAAAGTGCGATGGCCCCAAGCAGTATACATACTGAGTGTGTGGCTCTTGGGGGGGATAGTTTATGCTCTCAGGAAGAGCACTTTTTGAAGCCTGAGAACATGAGACTTAACTAACCATACTTACTAGAAAAACACTATTGCACTAAGAAAAAACTCTAATCTAAATCTAACTACGCAAACACACTAACACATGTAGAAGAAAGAACTGCACAAAATGTATAAGATCACCAAGTCTACTCTAAGCACACTTTAAGTCCTAAGTTAACAAGTGTTTTTAATGAGGGAAGAAGAAAAAAATATTCACTTATCGTGAATTAAAGGTGAGCTCTAAAGTGAACTCTCTCAGTCCACACATCTGGCTTTCACAGGCAGCAAATGAGATCTGGGGTGGCTCAGGCAGGACAAGGAACTGCAGATAGGGGAGGAGTTGGAGCTCTCGTATCTAATGCTTTGGCACAAGGTGCTGAGGTAGGATCTGATCGACTACCCACATGTTAAATCAAGCAAAAAAGGCATCTTCAGGTCAAATAATTAGAGACTGAAAGATATCAGAATGGGAAGAGGCCATGAAGACATTTGGACTACGGGCTAGAGATTGCCTCCCCTCTCAGGGATTGATACGAGAGTATAGGCAAAGAGAAAGGGATAGGAGAATCCTAAATGAAAGACTTGGACTGGTTGAGTTTTTCGTTGAATCTCAAACAAAAGCTGTTAAAAAAAAGGAATAATTAGTACGAAATATAAAATATTGCACAATAACTGTAGGAATCAATTAGAGGAGGTCAGAAAAGATTGGCAAGTGAGATTAGCTAAGCAATTCACAAATAAACAATGGGAGGACATACATGTGGCACCAAAGTATGCAACAAAATCTAGAAGATTTAGGATTTTTCCCTGAAGTGTTTGCATAGGTACTTTTATACCCCAGACAGACTACAAATAATTTTTCCTCAGTGAGATGGCAAATGTTGGAGGTGTAATGGGGAAGAAAGTTGTTCCTGGGAGCATATGCTCTCCAGGTGTAATGAGATGGCAGACAAAAAATTCCCATAGAATACTCTGCCAAGAATGCTGAGTAAGCAAATGAGTGTAACTAAGGAAAGCTGTGATACAGTATTTTTATTGCCTAGACATTGTAATTCATTGCTAAGTTTAATTCTGGTGGCTGCCAGAAAATGGAAATCAAAGTTTAAACCAACCATACCTATAGTAGTGAATATTGTAACGGAGATAAAAAAAAACAGGAAGTGGGATCTTCAGAAAATAGTAGAAGTAATTTTATATAGTAAAAAATGAAAATTGTGGGAGCGATACATAACAGAAAAATGTTTTGGAGGAGGAATGAGGTTGAGAAGGCAGGAAGTGAGCAATTTATATAATGTTTGATTATATTGTATAAAACAATATGGTGTAATCTTTGTAAATGTGAACTTGTTAATATGATTTAATTACGGCTGTATAAACATAAGTCCTGTTGCTGTGATCTCTCTTGAAATTACCTTTACCTCTTTGCCAGCTGTTACTTTTATTCATTATCTTCATTTTTCCTTTCCTGTCTATTGTGGCAGAAGTTATGCATTTTCACGGCAATGTTTTAAGGAACTTTAATGTGCATGATCTTTTTGGCTTTTTTCATGGTGACAAAATGAGTCTATTTGGCAGACTTTAAAGGCTGTCATTGTTTTTGTATCAGGGGGATGCTTATATTAAGAGAATTGTGCCATCCAGCTACAGTCTTCATGTGTTTTTTTTTTTGTTTTTTATTCTCCTGCAGAAATGTGTTCCAGGATGTCATGCAGAAAGATGAGTTAGTAAAGTCATTTCTGGATCAGGTATCCTTTATAATTTTGTATTAGTACTGCATGATTGCATGCTAGCTGAAGTTCTGTGTAATACCTAGAATAAAAGAGCTGAAATGTATCTAAAAAGTCACTTATTTTAGTCTTGTCATCCACCAGACTCACTTTTTGGTTTTTAATTACCCCAGTTTTAGGTGTAAGCAAAAGAATACTTATTCTAATGGGTAAGAAGGGAGAAGGTTTTTCTTAGATGCACATTCTTAACAACCGATCTGAAGTTGTTGTCTTCATTTGCTCTTCAACCTGTGGGAACACGGATCCAGGATGGATCCGACTCAGCCGCATTTATCCAGCATTGGATCCAAGTTCCAAGGTCCTCCCCTACCCATAAGGGCCCTGTTTCCTTCCTCCCTTCAGATCTGGTTTGCAGCACTCTTTCAAGCATCGTGGTCCACTGCTCCAGGCTTTTTGTTGGGTGAGTTAGTCAAATCTAAATTTCCATCCTCATCTTTCTATCTAAATTTTTTTCTTTTCTTTTCTTTACCTACCCCTACCTTTTTGCGCTCAGGCATCTGTCTATAGTAAAAAAAAAAAAAAAAAAAAAAAAAAAAAAAACCTCTCCTTACTCTCGCTTTCTCTGTCCTATCTCTAAGTGTGTGTGTGCGTGTGAGACTTCTCTTGGGTTTTCTCTTTGCTGCAATGTCAGAGACACCCAAACCAGGTTTCTGTAAGTGCACAGAGTGAGGCCATAAGCTTTCCCCAGCAGATGGCCACACTCTGTATAGGTTCATAGGTTGATACTAGGCTATCTGCCCTAGGGCATTTATAAGCCTAGCCAGAGTGTGTTTGGCTTTTGCCACCCTTTTAGATTAGTTGACTGTGCCTCTGTATAGTAGGTCACAGAAGATAGCCCTTTTGAGGTTAGTTTACTGTGCCTCTGTCTAGTATTGCTTAGGGGTCCCTCATCTCAATTCCTCCTGTTTGATCTGCACGGCATTCAATCCCCATGCATTGATCGACAAGAGGAATAAACTTGTACTCAAGAGCCTTCTCCCTCCACCTACTACGGAGGCCCAGTCTACCCCCTCCATTTCTATTTCTGTCTTCAACCCGGCCTCTGGGACCCAACCTCCTGCTAAGAGGACTGGGGACGGAGAGAAGCACAGGCACTGAGACAGGCCAAGGAAGCAGTCCCCCAAAAGCTCTTCCTCAGCTGACCCACCAGATAAATTCCAATCTGCTCCTAGTACTGATTCTTCCCAACTCCGTTCTTCTTGTTTTTCCCTGGAGCCGTAGGTGCCTCGGAGCTGTTCCCAGGTATCGGCTTCATCTTATCGGCTCTCTAGGCTGGTGTCGGTGGCCTCTTCCTCCAGATCCACCCACAGCCTTTCCATAGCCGGGGTGAACAAGGATGATGCAGAGATTCATCCTCACTCAGATAACAGATGGGAGTCTTTCCTGTCCCCTCTCCTTCCGGAGTGGGGGGCATGCAAGTCCGCCTTCATACCGGTCAATCCTTCTCTGATCCAACCCCCAGTTTCGGATTCCTCGGGTCCAAGGGCTCTCGGTATCGAGTGATCGGCGCCAGTGGTACCTGGTACTTCGCCAACCATTGCCTTGAGCGGGTTGGCTCCAATGAGCTCGGAGCCGTAGCCTCTGCAACAGATCCAAGAGGGTGGCTTGGGCTCCGGGTTTTTGGAGCTGAGCATGCCAGTCGGGAGTCTCTGTGCCTGGAGGTTCGGCTCCAGTTCCCCCATTGATCCAGAGGATTACGGACCCGAACATGACCAGCTCAGAGGGTTTGTTCTTCTTCTGCCTTTACATAGTGGAGTGGGTTTTCTCTATCCCATCCTCTGAATCCGTCCTGGCTCTCCTCTATTTCTGGTCTGGATTCTGCCACCTCAGGGGACATCCTGATGCCTCTCTGCCCCAGGAAGTTCCCACACGGGAACAGCTGGATGTTTTCAAGTCCACCCCAGAGACCCCTCCCCCGAGGAGGTTCCTCGAAAACACATGTGTAAAAGGAGGCACTTAGACTCCCTGCCTGAGTCTCTCATGAAGGACACTGATTTGGAGGAAGGGGATCCCCCCCCCGATCACCCCCAGAGGATGATTCATTTGGGGACATCATGGAGATCCTGCGGAAGCGTGGGGGGTGGTCTGTTTTCTGGAAGCATTTGGCGCAGGACGCTCTACTTCCTGGGTGTCCCCTCCCACAGAGCCAGTGGTGGATCTTGTTACATCTCAGGTGTGGAAGGAGCCCAACATGGTGGAGCCGGTCCCTCAGTGCCCCTTCTGATAAACCACACTGGTTAAAGGGGACCCCCTCTCGATGCCATGGTGGTGGCGGTGGCAGCGGCCACCTAGAAGGATCTCGCACAGGAGAGCTTCCACGGTCCACCCACTGGACCGATAGTCTAGGACCTTGGACCATTTTGGGAAGCAGGCCTATGCTTCTGCAGTGTTCTCTGTACGTGTGCTGAACTACATGGCACACATTGTTAGGCTTCAGCGAGACCTAGTGAAGGAGGTCGCCGAGTCTACCCCCAGGGTCCATGTCGGTGGAGGATAGGAAGGTTTTCTTCTCTGGAATGGCCACCCTGCCCTCCATAGCCTCTATGCGGCTTCTCTCTCTCACTACTGAGGGCACTGCCAGAACTGCTGGAGCAAGCATGGCTCTGACTTTGTGCCTTCTCAGAGCCCTTCAAGGCATCCTTTACAAACACCCCATACAATGGTTCCACTCTCTTTGGAAGACTGTATGAGAGACACTGGTCCAGAGCGAGAAAGACTGGAAGACTGTCTGCCGTTGGAATCCACTTCTCAACCCATCAACGATCCTTCTCCAGGAATCAGTGGGGGGGGGGGGGCGAAGAAGATGTAGTTCCGGAGGTCTCAGGGTTATTCCCAGGACGCTCGGGACTCGCCCTCCCCCAGAGGCAGAGGGGGATATGACAGACACCCTCATGGCAGAGGGGGCCCGAAAAACCAAGGGATTTTGGGATTCCTTCTCAGACAGGCCCGTACAGCAGCCCTGAAGGGGTGCCTGGCTGCTCATCTCTAGAGGCAATCGGGGGGGGGGGGGGTCGACTTTCGCAATACCCAACAGCCTGGGAGTCAGTTACAGAAAATCAGTGGGTGTTGTGAATCATATCCAGAGGATATTCAATCCCCTTCGAAGGCAAGTTTCGGCCAAACAACTCCTGGACATTCCACCCCGCACAAAGGGAGGCAGCAGCACAGGAAATTTCCAAGCTACTAGAAAAACAAGTCATCCAGCCCATCCCCTCAGACCAGTCTAGATTAGGCATCTATTCTAGGTTCTTTTTAGTGTCAAAGAAACGGGGGACTTGAGGCCAATTCTAGTTCTCTCTACCCTGAACTTGTCAGTTGCAAAGATGAAATTCTGGATGGTCACACTCGAATCTGTCCTGCCCTTCCTGCAGGAGAGCAACTGCATGTGCTCAGTAGACCTTCAAGATGCGTACTATCCCATCAAAATGGACAAGACCGTCTTGGAGATTTCTCCACTTCCAGCTGTGGACCAGTCATTACCAATTCAGAGCGCTACCCTTTGGTCTCACCATAGCCCACAGGGTGTTCACCAAAATGATGGCAGTGGTAGCAGCTCACCTCTGGCTGCAGGGTTTCCAGGTCTTCCCCTGCCTGTGCGATTGGCTCCTTTCCACCTCCTCCAGGCATTGACTCTGTCAAGCCAGGGATTTCCTTATCCAAACCGCCCACCAGTTGAGCATCACCATAAATCTCAACAAATCCCTCTTAGAACCGGATCAAGTTCTGGACTTCATTGGAGCCCGGTTAGACACCATTCAGACCAAGGTTTTTCTGACACCAGACAGATTTCAGTCCTTCAAACATCATGTCTTGCACATTCCTCAAGTTCCATCTCCTCCAGCGGAGTTTGTTTTAAGGGAGGTGGGGTCCATGGCGGCCACGATCACCCTTGTTCCCACAGCTTGCTTACACATGAGGGTGCTCTAAAGGACTGTGGTGGTCCAGTGGTTGTTTCTAGATCTACCATTGTCACATCCTGTTAGTCTGTCACAAGCATGCACAGATTCTCTTCTGTGGTGGATTCAGTCCCTGGAACTTCTTCCCTGTCATCTGTCGTCCATTTATTCTTCCCTCCCCACTTACCACAGTGACCGCGGACGCCTCCCTACTCAGGTGGGGGTATTTCTTGGGAAGGGCAGTTCAAGGCACGTGGTCATCCCTAGAGACCCAGTTGCATATCAACGTCCTGGAGATGAGGATGGTGCTATTAGCATTGCAAGCTCTTTATGCCCATCTTCCCCTAGGGACGATTGCCAATCCAGACAGACAACATGTCGGTAGTCTATTATATCAACAAACAGGGAGAAACCAGGTCTTATCCCCTTTGCCACAAAGCCATGAGATTGTGGGAGTGGGTGATCTCCACCAGCCGTTTTCTGGTGGCAGCACACATTCCAGGGAGGTACAACATTCTAGCAGACCGGCTCAGCAGACAGGCTCAGCAGGTCTATCCTGATGCCTTACGAGTGGTCTCTGAATACTTCAGTAGTGAAACAGATCTTTTAAAGTGGAGTCAGCCTTGCTGCGATCTCGTCACCTCTCCTTCCAATGCGAAGTGCAGCGAGTTCTTTGCTCTGAACCCCCCTCTGGGGGAGCCCCCCAGAGATGCTGTAGTTCATGCTTGGCCCTCTGGTCTTCTCTATGCTTCTTCCACTTCCCCTGATCCCAAAACTCATTCAGAAAGCACAGTGGCTGGGGAGCTCAGTCATCCTCATTGCCCCCCTTCTGGCCTCACCATGTATGGTTCCCTTCTCTGTGGTCTCATGTAGTGTGTCCTCCCTGAATGTTGGATCCAGTTCGGATCTGATTTCACATCCCTCAAGGATTCCACATTCAGATCTGGCCAGTGTGAAGCTCACCGCTTGGCTGCTCCAGTTCCCATGTTAGTTAGGACTCCTGGGCTTTCTTCTCCAGTTAAGAAGTTTTTGTAAATGGCTCATAGATCTTCCATGAGGAAGGTTTATTCAAGTAAGTAGAAACGTTTCTCAGTTTAGGCATCTCAACGTGATTTGGATCCCTTCATCACTGCTCCAGTTCCTGTTATGTTAGAGTTTCTGGCAGGCAGTTTTCAACAGGGTGCCAGCTTCTCTATGGTTTCAGCTGGGAGCTAGTTCTGATTTCCACATAGGGGATAATTCAGCTTCTCTAGCGTCTTCTAAGCTCTGTAATGCTTTTCTGAAGGGTACTTTTGTTCTTAGGCCACTGATCAAGGACCCTGTGCCTCCTTGGGACCTTACTTTTGGTCCTTTAAGCCTTGGTTTCTTCCACCTTTGAACCCACTGCTTCAGTGGATCTGCAGTTCTTGTCTTAAAAGACCGCTTTTCTGATTGCTATTAGTGTCGGAGCCTCAGGCCTTACTGATTAAGCCTCCTTTCATGATCTTCCATAAAGACAGGGTATCTTTGCTCACTAATTCTTCTTTTCTGCCTAAAGTTGCCTCAGAATCAAACATCAATCAGGTTATCAACCTCCCTGTCTTCTTTCCGAATTTTCAGAATAAGGGAAGAGTATAAATTGCACCTGCTGGATGTTCATAAACAATTGCATTTTTACTTGCACAGAACAAAGGCCTTTCGCAAGTCTAATCAACTTTTCATTTCTACTCTAAGCCTTTTTTAGGGAAACCTGTATCAAAGGTCACCATTGTTTGTTGGATTTCTCAGTGTATACTCTAGGTGTATTCAACCAAAGTATTGTCTCAGTCAGGTCAAGTTAAGGCACATTCTCCTAGGTCTGTGGTACTTCAGCTGCCTTTTGGTCCAGAGTTTCCTTGGATGACATTTGCTCTGCAGCTACCTGAGCATCTTCACATACTTTTATCTCCCATTACAAGTTGAACCGTCTCTCCAGAAGTAGGACATCCTTTGGCTCTGCTGTGTTACAGAATATCCTTCCATGAGGCCCTCCTAGGTATTTGGTAGCTGGGGACTCTATCCCACAGGTTGAAGAGCAAATGAAGACAACAACTTCAGATAAAGAAGTTATATACTCACCATAGCATATCATCTGAGTTGTTGCTCTTCATTTGTCTTCAACCATCCCTCCCTCCTTCCCCCCTGCCTTATATGGGCTGTGTGATGGTCTAGCTGGAAAAGACATGGTCTTTTCTTTGGCATAAATGGTTATTCCTTATGATACTATATCTGGGTTACTGTGCCAAGAGGTAAGGAATTGTGTCAGGTTGAGTTGCTATGGTGGGCAGCAAACTTTATCTGAAGGGAGGAAGGGAGACAGGAGCATTATGGGTAGGGGAGGAGCTTGGAGTTCGGATCTGATGCTGGAGAAATGTGGCTGAGTCTAATCCATCCCAGATCCGTGTTCCCACAGGTTGAAGACAAATGAAGACCAGCAACTCAGATGGAACATTATGGTGAGTACATAACTTCTTTGTCATGGCATTAAATTATGTCTTTATTGTTAATCATATTAAACAATCATCATAGTCCGTTTTGCTTGCAGAATGAAATGTTGCTTAACACAATTGTGATAATTTGAGATTTTTTTAAATGCAAAGTTTTTGCATTATTTTTTGCTCTTTCAGAGTTTTTTCTTCTGCATAGTTTTGCACTGTTACATAAAAGATCTCATATTCTGTGACAGATGCTTTTCATACAGATTGTGTGTGTAAACTCTTCAAGCTTAATTTCATTTGCTGACCATAAGTGGATATGTGTCACTTTAAGCAGTATTTATAACTAGCAGAAATGTATTTGTATAGTAGAATTGTGCAGCTGGATATGTACTACTGCACAAAATACAGTAAAATCTTCAAGCCTCCGTAGTGTTACCAAAACCAAAATTCAGGATGACACAAGTCAATACTGTATCAGTCTCCCGGGCACTCATCAAAACAATCCAAAGCTTTTCTGGTCATCATTAAAAATTTGTTCTGGGGGAAAAAATCTAACCTTCCATTACCTGATAGCATGCCATAAAGGGATTGCATCAGAATTTAACTTGTGCTTCATTCTAATAAAGTAATTTACACAGTAGGCCAAATACTTTAACAAGCAAGCAACAATTCGGCCACTCTCACATTGTAAGCAGTATCAACCTGCTCTATATTAAAAATAAATAATAGATAACATCTACAAAAACTAATATCCACTACTCTTAAATCAAACAGAGTATTGCAAGTTGGCCCCATATACTATAGCCTAGATTCATCAGTGAGTACCATACCCTGTCGCTTTGAGGGGAAAAATCTAACATTCTTCCACTACATAAGGGCAGAAACTTTGCTGATTTCAAAAACTTTAGGCCAGTTGCAGTGCTCCTTTGTCCATAATCCTAGAAAAATGTGATCACAAATTCAATACCTCCTTGACCATCAGCTTCTCACCCTTATTCAGAATGGCTTTCAACCAGGACATGGTACTGTCACTGCACATCTGAACTTTGTCAACATCAGGAAGCAATCAAGAAACAATGGTAGCTTGGTTTCTGTTATGTTTATTGAGTTATCATAAGCCTTTGATACTGTCTCTCATCCTAGACAACTTCAACAGCTATGTTCTCTCGGTCTATTACCCCTATCCCTACAATGGTTCACTAGCTACTTATTGGAACAGTAAGTCTGGCAAATGGCAAACTGTCTATTCAGTTTTCGTACCTGTTCCTATCAGGGTCCTCTGAGGATCTATATTGCATCTTCTTCTTTTTAATATTTTCATTAACAAACTCCATACCACTTTAAAACACTCCTCCATAATCCAGTACGTCACCAACTCAGTCTTCATACGTACTGTCCAAACTGTGCCATCTTCAGCATATAACCCTGCAACCTTTTACCTCCATTTAATCCTGGGTTAGTAGCACTGAGCACTTAACTAAACCCAAAGAAAACAGAGCTACTCATATTCCTTCCCTAAACACCCAATCTGGGACAGGGCTCCCTTCACTATTATGATTTCCTAAATAACACAAAAACATAAATAGTCTCACATTCACAACTATTAAGGGTCATTATAGATGACAACTTGAAATTCAAATTGCACATTCATCAGACCATCAAAAAGGCCTGCCTGAAATTCTGGACACATCAAACACTGAAAAGCAGCTCCAAAAAAAAAAAATATATATATATATATATATACACATCTACCTTCCCCTTAACTTCCCTAATATATAGTTATCCAATCTTGATAAATCTGCAGGCCACATTTGCATCTAAACTAGAAGAGTGCTATAATAAAGCGGCAACATTTGCATCAAGTCTACCTTATAGGTCATACCAGTATATTGTCATGAAACAACTAAATTAGCTTAATTGTCTCATTACCTCACTTATTCTCAGCTAATCATACCCCAAAGTGTAGTCCACAATCCACAAAAATGCCCAGTTCTGACAGGACTCATTCATCATTAGCACAATCAAGACAATTACATTCACAACACAAGCTAGTTAACATTCACAAGTACAACAGCGCAGCAAGAGATGCCTTATACTCAACTTACATCACTAAAATATGGAATGTAATCCCACTCCCACTGAGGTTAACTAATAACCAACTCGCCTTCAAAACTGATCTTAAGAAATACCCATCTGATTGTTGGCTTTGCTCTTGCTCAGCTTATGGGTAACTTCTCGCAGCTTCAGCATCATTTCTGACTGATACCTGGTAACTAAACTGGCATAAATGTTTTTGACTCTTATGATTCAACTAAACTACTTGTATATATTGCAAATATCCCTACCCCATTTCCAGTATAGTATTTAAGTTAATTGTATTCTCTAATTTAACAACTTTGTCCCTCATCAGTTCACTATCTGTAGCTTAAAAAAACTTTTCCTTACCCTGTCGCTCATTTTCTCTTTCTTTCCACCCTTAATTTCATGTCTCTCTCTTTGACCATCAGTTTCTTCTCAGGATGTCTCTATTAACTAACAAGAAACAGAGTAAATAGTGTTAATTCTGTCTACTCCACTACCACTTTTTCATGCAAGTGCATGTACTTACTGCTAAAAACCGTCTGCTTCCTGTCTGCTGTAGTGTGCCATACACTCTCAAACCTCCTTGCCTGTGTAATACAACCTATTTTTTTAATCTCTCGCCTTCTGAACAATTCTTGACCTCTCTGTCTATCTCTGAACTTTAGTGTACGATTATTTTTGTTATATTTATGGTTCTCCTGTTCAACTCTCGGCTGAAGTGCCTTCTGTGTGGAGTCTGCATGTCCTCCCCGCAGTCGAGTGTTGTTCGAAAGACATGCATGAATGGGCGTGCCTTTGCTGAAGGTTGGGCGTCGGGCTGGCAACTCAGCACCATAAAAAATCTACTGCCAATCATTAGCGGACTGGAATTCCGCTGTGGCGACCCCTAACCGGGAAAAGACAAACAACATTATTTGTAAATTTTCAATGTCTTGATTCTGTGCAATTTATGTACATGTGAAACCATTAATATCATTCATTATGGATTCATGTTTTATTTATTATCTCTGTGGACCTTTTGTCCCAGGGCCTCCACTGAAAAGCTTTTTTCCACCCATTTGAACAATCCGAGTAAATAAATGTTAATAAATAAACTACACTTAATTTAGTAGTATTAAAATACTGAACCAGTGGTAGAGACACCGTGTGCAATATAAGAAAAAAACAGACATGGCATCTATAAAAGTTAGAAAATCCATTAACATTTTGAAAATCCGTGAAGTAGTACAAAAAAAAAAAAAGTTGGTCAAATGATTCAGAGTAATCAACACCCATGTGGTGTGGAATGTTGCACCTCTAGCAGCCCACACACACATTTTGCATTCCAGAGCATTTTTGAAAATAAATTTAAAAAGGGTAAAATAGACAAATGTAAATATTTTGTAAACTACAAAAGCTATTAAACTCTACAAATAGCAGTATTATTAGTAAGAAGTATTCTTTACAGTGGTAGTAGTGCATTCATAGTTTTTTTTCCATAAATACTGTAGTATGTTATAATGCACACAAACACCAAATTATATTTTTTTACTAAACTTTCATACATTGTCTTGGAAACTGTACAGCCTGGACACATGTAGTTAGAGCACTTTTGTTAGCCTGACTTAAGCTTTCCCATGACAACAAGAAATTACTCTACAAGTGTATTTTTGAGATATTTACAGAAATATGAAAATACACATTTAATTGTATTATTAGCAATGCAAATAATACTAGATACAGCTCAAGACGTGCAGCTTACAGTGCAAGTATTAAAGACAGTTTTTTCAGTGTCTTTAAGGTTTCACCTTATACCATGCAGCAGTTTATAAATCACTTGTTTTTTCACGTATTAAGCATATATGAAAGTATTGCTTATTTTCATATTTACTAACAAACAACTAGCAATATTTCCAGTATACTTTGATATAAACCAGCATTTTCAGTGAATTTTCTTGTCTCCCACATTGGTGTTTCACACCTTGCACCTCAATAAAATATAGGTCTCTCAGTTATGAAAATATGAATGTAAATATGAATAAGTGGCAAACAAGGATTAATTTCTGTACTGCAAGACATCCTAGACTAACAGTCTACTGTCATTTTGTTAACTCCTTGCCCTTTCTAATACTATGTATTATTAGCTTGTAAGTCACTTAGTTAAAGAAGACTGAACCAGAAAAATTCTAGATGCCATAAAGTGGTATGGGTATGAACTGGAGGGATACAATAAAGGAGTTTTAGGCTTGAGTTAACTCATAGATTTGCATAATGGTTAAGGTCTTCACTTCATAGACACAAGGTACAGGGTTTGATTCTAACCTAGGGTTGTTGGCTAGGCTTGAAATGGCCCTTCAGGGCAGTTAGTCTAGAATTCTCCTATGAACTCTTCAGGACTACTTATCATAGGCCCAGTGGCTTACCTTCAGGCAGTATATAGTTCAGTGTAACACGTGTTCTTGCTTTTGTTTACTGGATGGGTAGGCTGATCTTTAGCAAACCCTTTTCTGTCACAACCCAACTGAAAGAACAGAATATGTAAAAAAAAATAAATAAATAAATAAATAAATAATAAAATAAAATAAAAAAATAAAAATAAAATTCCGAAAGCATTAAGCAGAAAATACTACTAAACTATGTGTAACTGTACAGTAAAATAGTCATTTTAGGTTTATATTGGTGCCATTCTGAGGTGTAAAGCCCTGAGTATGGCCAGGCAACCCAAGATTGACTAACATTTCAGGTCTTTGTTGGCAAAAGAGGAAGGGTGAGCATGCTTACCCAGGAGAAGAGGGTGCATGCTGGGCTGTCTTTTGCTGAGGGCAGAGCTCAATAGCAATCTCCAGGCTGATGGGGTTGGTAGTGGAGCCAAGTAGATGTGGCTGTTGTATGGGCTAAGGGTGGAGCACATGTTCAGGCCAGTCCTCCAAGTCTGACGTATACATCACCATGCTGGGAGAGGGAGATAGGGCTAGGAAAAATACTACACCTGATGACATACCACTTTAAGTAGTTTGACCCTCACCTCTAGGGCCAACAGAAGTACAAAGCAGAGAAAGTAGTACCATTGACCTAGTTAAGCAAATGGGCACTTGAGCAGCAGTAGGAGGGGCTTGAAGGTCAGAAGTGGCTCCGGACCAAAAATTGTTGACATTTTAACGATAAATCAGTGTTGTCTAGTTTGTCCTTTGTCTTCTTCTCACCCCCTTCCCCGTGTCTTACGGCATTTGATATTTTTAACACTTGGACTACTCTAGCTGACTTAGACTTGGCCTTGGCTTCTTGAGATTCCTTGTCAAGACCTGTTTTTTTCTGCTGGTTTACTCATTCCTCTCTCAAACACTGAATACTTGCCTTTTTACCTTGTGGGCAAACTCAATCTGAGGTAGATCGTCCAAAATGAAGGATTATGGATAAGGAGATGTTCCTGAGCACCATATCCAAAAGCGTGAAAGTGGCCGAAGTCTGATCTGACTTGGATTCGAAGACTGGTATGTTGAGGAAGGATGGAAACAGACAAAACACACGTATTCTCATGGTGAGTACATAACTTTAGTTTTAGCTACTGGGAAAATGAGTAGATGTCAGCATACCAAGACATCTAAGCTTAAATCATCTTCAAATTTAACAGCCTTTAAAGTTGGAATGTGTAGAAATAACATCAAGAGCAGGACTTCCAGCACTGGTAACCTGTTGCATACCATTGGTGATCAGTATTCAGGGGCTTTACCCTTGACAAGTGCACATATTCTTCTTCCACACTAGTATTCAGGGGCTTTACCCTTGACAAGTGCACATATTCTTCTTCCACACTACCAATTTGCAGCCCATACTGTCAAATGAGTGCATAGGTCCTGCAAACAATACACAGTACCACAGTGAAGGGTAACATCAGTGACCGTACCCAAATTCAGATAACCCCTTTGGCATTTACATCCAAAATGGAACTTACGGTCTCAGAAAGACAGTAACATTAGTAAGGAATGATGTCTCTTTGAAAAGTCTACATTGATTCATAGCTGAGATAACTATATAGCTACCCTGGTTTAATGATTTTTGGTTAACAATATTTCCATTACTTTATATGACACAGTGGTTTTACTAATACTGTCTGAAGTCGCTTGCAGTGGTCTTACTGCCTTTTTTGCGACTTGGGGAGACTGTGCGCCAGTTTCCAAGTGCTGGGAGCATGACCAAATAATAAATAAAAATTGTAAAGGTACATAGGTTCATAAGTGTTTACTAGGCTGATGACCACAATGGCCCTTTTAAGCCTAGCCATGCATCCCAAATCTCTGACTATTTCTGACAGCCTTGATAAGTGTAGGCAGGGACTTGGGAGATGAAGCATTTACAAGCAGGGGCCTGGAAGATGAACCATTTACAGGCTGCCAGTGTCCATTACAGACATAGGTGCCAAACCAGGGATGTATTTCCTGTTTCCCATCCAATTGCTCAAGTTAAAGTTAAATTGGATTAGGGAAAAACTCTACTTCACAAGAATGTGGAGCCTTTTCCAGAGAGGGGATAGTCTCTGGGATATATACCTGTCTCTCCAGCAGGTCCTGTTTATATCACAGTCAAGGTTTAACTCTTTAGAATCCTAGGGTAACTCTGGTGATGTTTGTTTTGCGGATATTCAGGCAGTTGATCAGACTGGGGTCTGATTAAAGGTTAGTAAAGAATGCTTTGCAAACAAAAGAGCAGATTATTAGTTCTGGTTGATTGTAAATCCTTAAGCTTACTAAGAATAAAATGACATTTTATGTTTTGATCACTGGGTACTGCATTTGCTGAAAATATTTCCTGATTATTTTACAGCTGAAGAATGGTAAGATTCAAAGATTTTTACACTAGATGCTGGCAGTCTGTTAGGCATAAACTAGGAAGCCATATTCTAGTAAACCATAGCCACTGACATTAGTGTCTTGAATGTTCTTGCATATTAGGAAAAAGGTTCTGCTATCTTTAATATTCTGTCCTTCATATACTCATAAGTGTATACCAGGCAGTCTGTCTGAGAGACCATTGTAACTTTCCCACTTCATAGAGAGAGAGAGAGAGAGAAATGTATCTACCAACAGTATAGGTTTAGGTCCTTAGGTTGGGCGGTTTTGGCATTTCCAGTGATTGAGCATGTGGGATGTTAAGCCTTATAGGCCAAGCAGAGATCTCACTGTAGAAGTGTGTAAGAGACTGAACAGAATGATAGACATTTTAATTTCTTTGTAAAACTTTATAGGGATCATGTTTGGTTGGTTGTTTGTTTGGTAGTTTTGTTTGTTGTGATTAAACATTGCATTATTTTTCTGCTTGGACCATATGATTGGATTGATACATGCCAAATGGGGTATTGAGTTTTAATGCGAACTTGGTAAGGGAGGTGTGCAGAGAGATAGTAACTTCCTTGGATCTGAAGAATGTGCTGTTAGTACTTAATTGGCCTAGGTGAAAAGATTTCCTAATAAGAGCTGAATTGTGGTGCTTCAAGGAGTGTTCATTTTCCATGGTTATGCCAGTGTCTGTAATGACTGTATCTATTTTGAGGGGGTGACATGTATGTGGTAGGTGCAGGGCTATTACTTCCCAAAGAGTACAATACTATGCATTTTGTATTAAACTGTAGTCCATGGTCCTTATACTATGATATTGTACAGGTAAGGCCCTTTTGGTGGATATAGATATTCTAGAGTGTTGATGATGGCCCCAAGATTACATGTTTCAGCAAATATGATCAGAGACCTTTGGCATCAACTTTGACATCAGTGATGTCTATGCGCAAAAGTGGTGGCACCAGAAAAGAGCAGTGAGGGATACCACTAGTAGTAAGGCTTTTTGAAGGAGGTCTGCCACCAAGTCTGAGTGTATGTTTAGTTAGCCAGTTCACTATCCAGCAAGTCACATAAGGATTTGTATTTAGTTGCAACAGTTTTCCAGTAATGCCTGAATTGGGGGATGGTGTTGAAAGTCTTGTCTAACTGGTGTTGTATACTAATTTGTCTTCATCCAGTGCTTCTGTGGACGCTTTCAAAAAAGTCAACCAGGTTAAGTAGGCAGAATCTGCCCTTCACAAATCCACATTGGTTTGGTCAAGTGATTATCAATTAGAATACTTGTTGCTTACAAATTCTTTGATAAGTCCCATTACCATACAGATGAGGCTAATCAGTCTGTAGTTCCCAGAGTCAGTCTTGTGGAGGCTTAACCATAAGAGCTGATGTTCATCATACTGATCACTGCTGCAGTTGCCATAGCTACATGGTTTATATCCTGGTAAGGCTATAACAGCTGACCAGCTTCCAAAGCTTAAGGGCATGTTCCACGCACCTAAACCATTAATTGACTCGAGCTGAAGGAGGATGGGTCTGGGAGGCAAGCTCTTTGGAGTTTTGTTGTCATTGAACAACACTACTGTATCAGGCTTTCAAGGATCAATGGTTAGCTAACGTAGTTCAGTTGCTGGGCAGATAAGTTCACTTTGAGAAAAACTTCCACTTTATCATAATGCAGAAACTGAACTTATTATGTGAAATTTATCACTTTAAGCTAGGAAAAAGTGATTTTACAGCCTGACACATCCAGTTTATGAACTTTTATTCAGGAGAGCTACTTTTTGCTTTTGTGGGGGAAAAGTTGCTAAAACTAAGTTAAAACTAGCTTCCTTGGTAAAAGTTGTGCTATTTTACTTTTTAGGAGCCAAGTAAATGTTTAAAGTGCTTTTCACTGTGCTGTTTGGTGGAAAAATAGAGTTTTTTTAATAATTACTTGTTTGGCAGACTAGGGCTTCCCCAGGTATCTGGCAACAACTTCAGCTTTACCATGGAACAACCTGCCAGTTCCTTGGTTCTTCTTTCTTCCAGCCTCTAAAAGAAAAAAAAATTAACAATCAGCTTTTGCCACTTCGGCAGGCTACTAAAGTGCCTCATTCACAGATGGGTGAGACTGCTGTGGCCAATTCTGGTTCCTCAGAACATTCATTTTTTTCCCTGGCACCATCTGGTGTAGCCTATACTGCCACCATGGACCTGAGGTTAGACAGGTCCTCTATGGCTGTTGGCATGCCCTTGTTGGTCTTGGAAGAAGGAACAGGGAATTACTCTCTGCCTAGCCAGACTGGAATGCCTGTTGCTAGGGAAGTTTTGCTTGTCAAAAGTAGATCTTTATCTTCTGAAATTCTTGTCAAAAACCAGTAATATGTTAAACGTATGTCTTTACCTGCTTGAGTTGTTGTGGGCAAGAGTGATTTATTGGGCTTAGTTTAGGCTCTGGACCCTGCAAGTTCTGCCATTTCTGGTAAAAGAAAAAGGGACATTCTAGGGAAATCCAGCATGATAGCATACAAATTGAGCAGGTCCATTTTATTCAGTCATGAGTAGCCTCTCAACAAGAGGGCTCTGGAAAAGTCTGTCAGTGAGGCCAACCTTGCTGTGAACTCTTTGCATCTCCTCTCAACAACAAGTGCAGGAGGTTTTTTGTCCTGATCCTCCCACCAAGGGAATGACTGAGAGATGCTCTCCTCCACACCTGGCCCTTTGGTCTCCTCTGTGCTTACCCCAACCCATTTAATCCCCATGTTTCTACAGAACATATCTCAGTCGAAGAGCAGTTATCCTTGTTGCCCTTTATTGACCTTGTAATATTTGATTCCCCTTTCTTTGGTGTCATCTAGTTCATCCACTATGAATTCTGGATCCAATTCCAGATCTCCTGTCTCACCTGACAGATGTGATTCACTTGAACATTGTAGGCCTAAAGTTGGCCACATGGTTTTTCGGGTCTATATTAAAATCTCGAAGTCTGACAATATCGAATACGATATTGTCAACACGAGAATACCGAAAGCGCACTACATCGAACGTTTAAATGGAAAATCTCGGTAGGGGGAGATTTCCATTTACTTCAATGTAGTGTGTTCTCAGAGTTGGTATATTTAAGTAGGGGAGGTGTGGGGAGTGCATGGGGGCTTGCCCTCCTGCCTACACACTATTTATTTATTTTTTTTTAATTTAGTATATATTTTTTATTGGTTTCGATATTTTAAAACTTCGATCACTAAAGTTCGATCTTTAGTGATTCGAAGTTTTAAACCTTCGAGATTATAATATATACCCTGTTTTTCTACTTCAATTGATAGCTGGAAAACCCAAGCTCTTCTCCCATGTTTGTCACATTCTTTTATTTCCCATAAAGCTTTCACTAGGAAGATTTACAGAAGTAAATGGAAAAGATTTGTTTTGGGGTACAAAAGAAAGACACTGGCCATTTTTCAGTACCAATACATAAAGTTTTCAACTTTTTGGCTACAATTTTTAATGAAGGGGCAAACTCCTCAAGTACAACTAGCTGCCATTCCTAATTTTCATACAGGAGTTAAGAATTCCACCTTGGCTTTATCATAACTTTGTAAGGCCCTTATAAGAGGAACCTTTCTTCTTAAAGCCTCTTTTAAAGATTAGTCTTACAAGCTTTAACTCAATCTCCATTTGAACCATCACAGATTGTGAACTAAAAGTTTGAACCTGGAAAACTATCTTTTTGGCAGCTATAACATCAGCTCTAAGGGTCTCTGAACTTCAAGTATTATCTTCTAAGCCTCCTTATTTAATTTTACATAAAGATAGGGTTGCATTATGAACCAAGCCTTTTTTCTTTATAAGGTGGTGACAGAATCCAACATCAATCCATCTATTAATCTTTCAATTTTCTTTACAAATTTCAGGAACAGAGAATACTTTTGTTACATTTGTTGGATGGTCACTGTTACGTTTCTCTTTGCATAGAACAAATCAATTATTTGTTTTTTTTTTGCAGAATCGCAATTGGGCAAGCCAGTTAAAAAAGTGACTTTAGCCAAATGGTTAACTGATTGTATTTCCTTTGCCTATAACAAATTGAGTTTGTCTTTACCAAAACCTTTAAGAGCCAGTTCAGGTAGGTCCATGGCAACTTCATCAGTATTTTTATCTAGGTCCTCCATGGACGATAACTGTCCAACTGCAACTTTGGCTAATCCTCATACTTTTATTACTCGTTACAAATTAGATCTGTTTTCAAGGGGAAGTGCAGCCTTCAGCTCAACAGTGCTTAGGCATATACCTTTCTTAGAGTCCTCCCAGGATTGAGGTAGCTGGGGACTGTGTCCCACTTGTTGAGGAATGAATGAAGATTGACAACATCAGATAAAGAAGTTATGTACCATAACATTCCTTCTGTGTTGTCCATTTTCATTCTTCCTCAACTTCCCTCCCTCCAAACCCCTACTAGTTGCTTTGTGACTTCTGGAAGAATGAGAAGGTAATAAGGGAACTAATGTTCCTGCCTTTGAGCTCCAGATATTGGTTTCTTATGCTAGTAGTATTTCTAATTTTCTTTGAAACTATAAGGCTAGCAAACAAGATCTGAGGCATGGTAGGAGACTAGAGCATTATGGGTAAGGAATGAGCTCGAGAGTTTCCAGTATCCACGAGCTGTAAAAAGCAGCTGAGTCAAATCCATGGGTTGGATCTGCACCCACTTGTTGAGGAAGAATGAAAATGGACAACACAGATGGAACATTATGGTGAGTACAATACTCAGCTAGACTTTTCATTTAATCCTCTGATTTCTGCAGTTTTATCAATTAATCTGACTAGCTAGTTAAAGCTTCTATTTTTTCCAATCTTTTGCTGTTTTAGTTGATACATTCCTTCAGCTTTTCATTTGCTTTAATCCTCTCTAAGTACACTTGATTTTTTTCCCTAAATTACTGGAAGCCATCTCTTGTACCAAAGCTGAAGCCTGAGCTGCTTTTTGCTGAATACCTGCATGAGTCTTCCCAGCCAGTGTTTTCTTTCACCTTTTCTGGCTGATTTTCTTTCAGGTTCTTTAAATTTCTTTGCTGGCATCCAGGCAGTGTGCTTACTAGCCAGTAACTTAATTTTACTTGAGCTGACAATATCCCTGGCTGTTATTTCTGTTTTTTTTTTTATTTTCACAGTGGGAGAGATGAAATTAAGCTGTTGATCAGTCTGCAGCCTTCTTGTAAATCCTGTAAGGATAGCAATAAGATTATGTCTCGATGATAAAGCATAACATTTTTTAAATTTAGTGTCTTAGGAAAGTTGATTGGCATATTGACAAGTGCTTTAAGTTAAAATGATCTCTAAATGGAATTTTAATGACTGATCACATTTGTGAGCATTTTCATTTTTTTTTTATGTGCTGAAGAAGACCCATAAATGTGGGGACGAAAGTGCTTAACATTTTTTGTGAATAAAATGAGTGTTGTACCCAGGAGTCCCTGAGGAGTTTTTTTCCTAAAAAGTTGAACGTTTTTGAATTCCATGTTGTCTGAATACAGTATTGCAATAATTAACTCTGCTGTAGCCAGTAGTGTTTCACCTGTTTTTTTTTTCTAGCCTGTCTGGCAAAATTCCTGCCATAGGTTTTCTTATGGACAGTAAATTTTAAAGAATCGTGATGCAAGTTTCTTCATTCCAATTTATGGCTTAAATCTCATATTCTTTCAGTATCTAACATTGTAAAATATTCAGACAGTTATGAATGTAATCATATGTCCCAGTTATGTTGACAGTTTTAAGTCTCCTAAACTCAAAGCACTTTTGCCTTCCTGAAGTATTCTGAATGCTACAGAGATGTAAAGAAAACTTCAGAATTAGAAGAGAGAGCTCTGCAACAGACTGTTCTCGTAAAGTGTGAATCACATACGTTGATGTTACTTTGATTTTAGGCTCAATATCATTTACATCATGTGACTGTACGAGTCTTTGTATCTGCAATAAGTAGATGTTCTTCCATTTCACTGCTGCAGTATTCATTACAATAGGGATCCCCTGCCAAGGGCGGCCCGACATCCGGCCAGTATACCAAAGCCTTTAAGTTGCTTTAAGGTATGCGTATGTCACACGTATGTTCCTCACATAGCATAAGGGATAAAGGTGATGTTCAAACGTACCATCCTCAGAACTTATTTGGTGCCAGTCCTAACGCCATCTCTTGATCATCAGTCTGAATGCCTGTTCTGTTGCTGGTTCGCCTTGCTGTTGCAGATAAGTTTTCCATTGGGGTTTGTTGTATCTTTTCTTCTTTTTGTTTTATTGCTTGTGGGGTTTCATGTCCTACAAGAAGGGTAAAAGCCAGTGTGGGAAACCGATTCCCCATAAAGACCGTCGTGAGCAGTGCTGGTTTTGCCTTGGTGCTTCCCAAGACCATACATCCTGTTCAGTCTGGTCAGGCTTTTGTTCCCAAAATCCTCCATACTAGGCCTTTTTCTTTGGCTTTGTACCTGGAGAATCAACATCTTAAGCTTTTAGCTAAAGACACTGTGGAAAGAACTTCCTGCTTTGAGGGGCAGCCATATATGAAGAACAAGGCCAAGAAGTCTAGGCTAGATTCTTCTACTGTAAAGCCTCCGTCAGACATCTCTCCCAAGGGAGTGAAAGCCCGGAGGTTCGCCCAGCTCCATTGTTGGATTCTTTGGCCATGACCATTGTAGAGGCTGGTGGGGATCCGACCTTAGGCACGTCCTTGGAGGCCTTGCAGACGTCTCCACTGGACGTTCAGGGGGAACAGCAACTGATTATTTCCGAGGGGCCTAGAGGTGTTCCTTAAATTTTAGTCAGAGAAGAAGTTCCTGCCACAATTACTGAATGCCATCTGGGTTTGGAACTTTCTACATTTCAAAAGGCAGATGTCCCTTAAAGAAAAGGCAGAAAACTGAATACATTACTCCAGCTCCTTAAGGACTCAGAGTGAATAGCAAAATCTCACTCCGGGACTGTTTAATGCTTTGATGGCTTTAAAACTCTTCAGGGTGTTTCTGTTCCAGCTCCTCCTTGGTCCTCTACTCCCCTTAAAAGACCCAAGGAGCAGGATTCTCTGAAGAGGAGGCAGATTAAGATGAGAAATCCCTTGCCTACTCCTCTCCGATTCCCTCTCCTTTAGATTATGGGTCTGAGAAAGCAATCTACTAGTCCTGATACTCCTTTTTGAGAAAATTTCTTTTGGGCACAATCTCTAGAATGATGGAGTTTTTTAAATAAGATTGTGCTCAACTTTCTGAGGTGCTGAAAAGGTATTATGATCTCCTGCAGATGGACTCTCCCTGGCCTTCTGCTGTACCTCCTGTTTTGACTGCATTGTTTGATGCCTTTTCTAAGGCTTCTGACTGCCAGCCCTAAGAAACCCGATAGGTTTTATAGGGTGCCTGAGGACTGTAAATTTCTTCATAAGTGATCTTCTGCTGATCCTTCAGTGGTGTCTGTAACTTCTGACAAGCCATCTCAGTTGCTTCCTTTTTCTAAGTTACTGCCTTCTGATAAAGATGGCAGAACCATGGAAAAGTTGGGGAAAAAGATTTACACTTCTGCTACTTTAGCTTTTAGGGCTGTCAGTTATCAGACCCATATATCCGGATGTTTGTTGGATCTTCTTTCCCAGGCCTATAAGATAATTTCTGATCTTCCAGACTCTGAAATGAAGACTTCTGCTCTTTCTTTGTCAGGGACTTCCTCCCAGGTGGCTCTTCTTTCCATCAAGTGTAGTTATGATGCAGTAGATGCTTCCTCTAGGGCTGCTGCCTTTGGGTCTCTGATGAGGAGATATTCACGGTTTTAGCTGTATTCTCTCTCTGATGATATTAAGGCTAAGTTGATGGATGCTCCTCTGGATAATTAACAGTTGATGTTATGTTGTCCTTATCTCACCTTCATTCATTGCTGGATGGGTTTGGAACCAGAATCGGTTCTGACTCAGCCTATATTAAAGCTCGAGAGCTTCCACCATCTCGAGGCTATACCCTATCCCATCATGCCTTGGGAATATTTTGTTTGCCACTAAACAAGATCGGGAGCTTCCTACCAGGCTCCAGGCTAAGTGGAATCTTTCTTCATTTATAGAATTTTTTCCTCTAAATAGTGTGTTGGATAATTCATATTAGTATGTTAGACAAAAGCCTTTCCAGTTCCGTTGTGATTTTTGTTGTACTGTTTGTGGCTGTCCATCATCTTTCGCTAGGCCGTTTATCTTTTCACCCTATCCCGGTCCCAAACTCTATTAAGTTAGTGAGTTTTTTGAGTCCTTAGTTTTTTTTTTTTTTTATAAAGGACAACAATCTTGCTCATCTTACCCCGTTGTCATTAGGTAGTCTGCTTGAGTTAGAGGGCTCCTTTCAGCCCATTTAACTTAGAGGGCTCTCCTACTTTCCCCCTTCCGTTTTTTTCCTGTGAGGAGTTTGTCATTTAAATTAAAGACTTCTCCTCTGACTGTGAGGAGACTGTCATTTAAGTTAGAGACTTCTCCTCTGGCTACTTTTTGTTTCTTCTTGTAGTTGCTTGTTGATTAAAAAAGTTGTTCTTGTTGGTTCCTAGTAGAGTTCTTACTTGTTTGACTTGTTGTTGCTTAGTCATGTGTAAAGATGCTAAAGAAGCAAAGCCCTTTGGCTTTAACAAATGTGATCGATGCAGCCAGAAAATGTCCTTGATAGATGGACACACCAGTTGTGTGTATTATTTAGGTGCTGTCCATCTTCAAGAGACATGCTTCTTTTGCCATGCATTCAGTTCCAGAGTGTTGTTGGAGAGGAAAGATAAGTTGATTGCTAGGGGATTGTTGAAAGTTCCTTTTTCTGAGGCTCTAGAAGGGAAACAGAGTTCTCCAAAATTCTCATTAGTCAGTCTCAATCTCCTAGGTCGGAGAAGTCTTCAGAGACCTTCTTCCACTGCTCCATCTTCAGAACCGTCAAAGAAGAATGAAAGAGTAATCCACGGACCTGAAGGCTTTTTGGCACGAAAAAGCTACCTGTTCGGCTCCCACAGTTATTTCGGAGCCAACAGAGTTCCATATTCAGAGCCGGTCCCCAGTTCTGGAACTGGTCTCTTCAGTATTGCATTCACATATCCTGAAATCAGTCAGATCATTGACCACGTCCGCTCGGTCCTCCTGGAGTCTTTCAGATGACAATGTAGAGCAGGTGGTCAAGAGGCTGTTATGGATGCCGGTGCTGGCCAGTATTCTGTTGACCCCAACCCAGAAGGATTCGGGACCGGCAACCATCACTTCCCCATCATTGATTCCTCCTCTGACCCATGTTGTGGCTTCGGAGCCAGAGTGCTTGGATCCAGTTGTAATGGAACCATCAGGGCCAAGACCTGCTCCAGGATCTTCGGTCCCAACTACTTCTCCGACCTCCTTGGTTCCATCGTCTGTTGAGGGGGTCTAGGGGCCAACGCTCTCCTGTCTGATCCGGAGAGGAGAGTCGAGTTGAACAATTATCTGACCCAAATCTACCTCTCAGGGCTTCGGCACAGGTGAGACCGTTGCCTACATCGGCCTCTGAGTCCACTGCCTTAGCTCGAGGGGAGTCTTCTGGTTCCTCGGAGCCAGGAGCTCTCTTGGAGCAGGGTCGTGGTACTTTCAAGGTCATGAGGAGAGTGCTGTTGCCCCAGATGGCTCCACTGTCGGATCCAAACACTCTTCCCTCAAAAGCACCAGAGTCTGTCTCTTTACCATCTCTCCCTCCCAAGAATGGAGACCCAAAGTTCCAGGATGTCCCACTGGGCGATACTATCTCTTCCAAAACCTCTCCTGAGTACCCCTCTGAAGAGGTCCTGCGGAAGAGGTTATATAAGAGGAAACATCTAGACTCCCCTGAGGAGTCCATCACTTCAGACATGGACCTCGATGATTCAAAAGGGTCCTCACGGTCACCCTCTGAGGATGTCTCCTTTGCGGACATCCTAGAGATCTTTAAACAGAGAGGTGGCTGGAAGTCCATCAGTCCTTCTGAGACTGAGTCCGTGTAGCTGGAGGCTTTTGGGTAAATAGCTTCATAGGCTGGTAGTAAGCCATCGGCCCTAGGGCCTATACAAGCCTAGCCATAACAATTCCCTGGCTATTTCTTCCCACAGTATTTACTTCCCTGGACCCCTGTCTAGCAGGGTAACTGACATGATCCCCGGGGTGAATTTCCTTTCTCCCATCCAATCATCAAGGTTCCTTTTTAAGAGGGCCAAAGAGGCGCTGTGCTTGACATGTATGGGCATTCTGTTCCAGAGTCTGGGGAGTCTCTGAGTCAGGAACCTATACCTCCAGCATGTTTTGTTTATTGTGATGACAAGGTTTAGATCCCTGGAGCATGTGGCTCTGAGGGATTGGGATTTCTTTAAGTGTAGCATGCCCAGCAGCTCTGGGTTTGACCTGGCCTTGTATGTTAAGCAGAGATCACCTCGGAGTAGACAGTATGCGACAGAGTATAGCTGGAGTTTTTTAATGTGGTCAGCATAGGGCATCTGCTTTAGGCCTGTGATTATTTTAGTGAGGTAGTTCTCCGGCGTTTCCAGTTGTTGCAGATGTCTTGAGAGGTACATACCAAATGGGGCGTTGTATTCTACAATGGGTCTAATGAGGGATGAGTACAGTGGGACAATGACCTCCTTTTTTCTGGATGAAAAGCCCTTAGTGATAAGGTGTGCCACATAGAAGGATTTCGTGACTGTTGTGGCGATGTGGTTATTGAAGGTGAGCCCACTGTCCACCTGTGTCCCTAAGTCCCTTATCGCACTTTCGGTGTTTAGTGTACTGCGTCCTATGTGGTAATTCACGGGTACATGTTTTTTCCCAAAGGGGATAACTATACATTTCATGGCATTGAGCTTGAGCCCATGGCTCTGGCACCAAGCATCTGTTTCTGTAAGGCCCTTTTGTAGAGTATCCACATCATTTGGGGATTCAGTAATGGCTCCCAGTTTGCAGTCATCTACGAACTTTCTTAGCCAGAGTCCCATAGTGTTGGCCTGTACTTCAGAGAAGTAGATGCCAAACAACAGAGGTCCCAGGACTGAACCTGAGGCACTCCACTTGTCTGGAGCTGGATTTGGAGTCAGCTATGTTTGCAGTGTGGGTTCTGTCATTAAGCCAGTTGGCAGCCCATCGAGTGACATAGGGATTAATGCCCAGCTTAGTACATTTATCTATGATTCCAGGGTGGGGGATGGTGTCAAAGGCCTTGGTGAGGTCCAGATAGGCTCTGTGGACTGCCTTACCCTCGTCCGCAGCTCTGGAGACGGATTTGAAGAAGTCAGTCAGGTTCAGGAGAAAAGATCGGCCCATCACAAACCCAAACTGAGTGGGGTCCAGTGTTTGAAGGTTGCCAATGTCTTTGTTTATAAGTTCCATGACAATACGTTCCATGGCCTTGCAGATCAGCCTCATCAGACTGATGAGGCGATAGTTCCCGGAATCCAAGGTGGATCCCCCCTCGTGGAGTGGGATAACTGTAGCTGTGCACCACTCAGTGGGCACCAAGCCTGAGGCTGAGGGTATGATTAAACATGACACTTAGTTGAGGTGCCAGTCCATTTTGTAGTTCTTGTAGTACACAGCCCAGGATGTCATCTGGTCCCATGGATGCTGTATTCTTAGCTTTGGAGAGTGCATTTTTACCTTTGTGGCCATTATTACCGGAATTTGGCAATCTTCCGGTATTGAGATGGGCCATTTAGGGGGTGAGAGGGGGGTGAAGTTGGCACTGAATCGATCTGCCAGAATATTGGCAATATCCCTGGGATCAGTATATTTAATGCCATTCTGTTGTAGCTCAGAGCAGATCTGAGCATTGCCATTTAGATTCTTGACTTAGTTATAGAATGCCTTGTGGTTGTCTTTGGAATCTTTGACAATTTTATTTTCGTAACTAGCTTTGGAGGATTTTATGAGGGATCTCAGCTTCTTACTGAGGCTGGTAAGGGAGTTTCTCCAATCATGGGATTTTACTCTTTTTTTGCAACAGTTTTTTTCTTCTGTTGTAGAGTTTGTTTATTACAGGGGACCACCACATTGGCTTCATTTTTTTGGAGGAGAGCATCTTGGTTCTATTTGGAATGGCACGTTTCATGCATGAGTGGATGTGCTCGTACAGTGCCTTAGTGTAGGACTCAGCAGTCGAACTTTCAGTTCCCGTCTGCATGGGTGTCATGAAGTTTGTAACTTCTGACTTGAGTAGCATTGGCTTTGGAGAAGTTTTTTATGGAGGTTTCCTTACTGGGGGGTGGGGGTGGGATGTGGATGTTAAGGGTGATTAGCTTATGGTCTGACCTGACCAACGAGGGGGTGACCATAGGTGTGGAGCATCGATTTCCCATGTTTGTAATGACCAGGTCTAGGATATTGGAGCCCCTGTTGGGACTATGGATTAGTTGATCCAGGGCATTGGAATTTATGAATTCCAAGAACTGTTGGGCAAAGGTGTTGGTACACAACTAGTTTTACCAGTTAATGCCAGGGTAGTTGAAATCACCCAGTATTAGGGTGTTTGGTTGTATATTAATTTTTTCCAGTATGTTTAGAAAGGTGTAGTGAGAATCTTGGGGCATGGTGGGGGGTCTGTAGCATGCTACAATTTGGATTGCAGTCTTACCTAGTGTTAGTTGCACCTGGAGAATTTCAGATGCATTGTGTTGGGCAACTGACCTGGTGGTGTGAATATCCTTGGTGAATATGGACACTCCTCCACCTTAAGCGTTTCACTCCTGGTTTGGTGGCCAAAAAGTGTGGTAAGAGTTGTAGCCTGATATTGCAGAGGTGCTCTCTGGAGCCTTGAATCAGGTCTCAGTTACTGCACAGATATCGATGTTCTCCATTTTTAGGAGTGCCTCGAGAGAGTGCATTTTGAGGTTTAGACTTCTAGCATTGCGTAGCATTACCTTCAGATTTTGTATGCTTGTACCTGTTACGGTGGTGGTTTTGTCCTTTTAACTTTGCCTAAAAAAGGCACTATAGAGGTGGCAAGAGCCTTAGCCAGTAACCTGAATCCCAGAGGTGACTGCTGCAGACAATCTCTGGCAAAGCATCGTGGTCTATCAATCATATTGTCCCAGGCAGACAGTCTCACCCCTCCACCTCTTGGGTGGCTCTGCCTTTCCACCAGCTCCTGAATGCAGTCATTCGGAAGGCGTGGGGCTCCCCAGAGTTGGTGGAACCTGTTACAAGAAGGCCAAATAAATATATTACAGCGCTCTCTGATAAAGAGTTCCTCACAAAAGGCGTCCCAGTAGATGCTGTGGTGGTGGCAGCGGCAGCCACCAAAAGGAATTGTCTGAGACTTCCTTATCTGTCATCTACCGAATAAAGAATCCCGCACAATGGACAGATACGGAAAGCATATGTTTACGTTAGCTTCCTTCACCCGTAGGTCGCTGAACTATTTGACCCATTTTACTAGGCTTCAGAGGGATCTCCTGAAAGAGCTAGGTGATACCCTCCAAGGTTTTACAGCTGTGGGGGATTCAGACAAGATGACCTCTCAGCTTTCCACCTTAAATTCTGTGGTAAACTCCTCCATGTGACTTATCTCTTATCTGGCCGATGGAGTGAGTAGGGCAGCGGGTACAGGAATCTCGTTAAGGAGGCATTCCTGGATGCGCTTATGCGAGTTTGCAGAGCCCTTCAAGTCTTCCTTTATTAGCGCCCCTTTTGATGGCTCGTACTTGTTCGGGCCAAAACTGAAAGAGACTCTGAACAGATGCAAGCAAGAAGGAGTCCATTTTTCCCTTCCTACCAGGCCTTACCCCAAAGGCCAGAAGGGGGGGGGTGTGGTTCTGCAAGTCCCAGAGAGCCTTTCCGGATGCATGTGGTGATTCTTCCCTCAGGGGCAGAGGGGGAAATAACAATGGAAGATGCCGACCACAAGGTAGAGAGGGTCCACAAAATCAGGGTGACAGGAATACGTTCCTTGGTAGGCCCTTTCAGCTCTCCTGAAAGGAGGCCCATATGTCCACCTCTGGAGACCGTCGCGGGTCTCTTGTCACTGTACCCAAATGCCTGGCTAAAAATAGACAAATGGGTACAAGAGATCATATCCACAGGCTGCTGTATCCCTTTTTCCTCTCTCACTTTAGAAAAAAGTCCTGGATGTTCCACCCAGTCAGGGAGACCAGGCAGCCCTAGAGGTACAACGGTTGCTAGAAAAAAGAGTTGTCCAAAACGTCCCAGCAGAATAAATTGGATCCGGAATTTATTTGAGGATTTTTTTTAGTTCCAAAAAAGACAGAGGACTGGAGACACATTCTGGATCTCAGCAGGCTAAACAAGTCCATAAGAAAGTCAAAGTTCTAGATGGTGACACTGCAGTCAATACTCCCCTTTCTGGGGAAAGGCAACTGGATGGGCTCAATAGATCTCCAGGATGCGTCCTACCATGTAAAGATGGACAACCAATCCAGGAGTCATTTGCGCTTTCGGCTGGGAGCCAGTCATTACCAATTCCGAGCTCTGTCCTTTGGTCTCACTACAGCTGTCAGAGTTTTCACCAAATGCATGGCAGTAGTCATGGCTTACTTGAGGCGTCTAGGATTCCGGGTGTTTCTGTACTTGGACAACTGTCTGCTAACTACCACCACTGAGCATCTACTAACCAGAGCAAGAGACACCACCATCCACCTTTGCTCTCTACTGGGCATCACAATATACTTTGAAAAGTCTGCCTTGTTGCCAAGTTGCTGCTGATTTGTTTAAGTCCTTTCAGTGTAAGGACTAGGGTTTACAGGAACTTAAACAATGTTTTGTTTCTCCTGTACCTAAGTTTCAGAGAAATTACCTCAGTAAGCCAGCCCCTGTTTGTAGGCAATCTCGTCCTTCCCCAAGGGCAAGAAAGGTGGGATGCGTGCTCCACCTGCTAATGCTACTCAGACTTTTGTGCCTCAGAGGTTTCTGATCAACAGAGTGCTGTCTGACTATCCTATTCTTCCCAGTCATATTCCTTTTTCTCTTCGCCTTTCTGTCTTTCCCGTTTGGCTAAAGATTATTCAGGACTCCTAGGGTATTTGGAAAAGTTGTCCTTTCCAGGAGTGCTTCCAGATGTCGTGACTCAGTGTACTATTCAAGAAGTTCCAGTTTCCCAAAGGGGAGGGGTTTTACTCCAGAATGTTCCTAGTACCCGGCAAAGAGGGTACTTTGAGACCAGTTTTAGACTTCTCTCATCTAAATACATTTCTGAAAGTTCTTGCTTTTCAAATGTTGTCCCTTCAGACTTTGTTCACTCTTTTGCTTCTTCAGACTTATTTGGTGTCTCTGTATCTCAACGATGTAGATCTCCATGTCCCAGTTCATCTCTTTTCAGGCAGTTTTTATGTTTCTCTGTTGCTTCCTGTCATTTTCAGTTCTCTGCTTTGCACTTTGGCCTTTCTACTGCCGCAAGGCTGTTCACCAAATGCCTTGCTCCTATGGCCTTTCTACTGCCGCAAGGCTGTTCACCAAATGCCTTGCTCCTATGATTGCTTTTTGCAGGCTACAGGGGGATCCAAGTCTTTCCCTACTTGGACAACCTTCTGTTTCAGGTATCTTCTCTAGAGACTTCATTGCAAAATCTCCATTTTGCTGTTCCCCTTCTGCAAAGTCTGGGGTTCACTATAAATTTCAAAAGGTTCTTTATGACTCCTGTGATGCCCATGCACTGGCCCAGTAATCAAGGAGCCTCAGTTCTTACCACTGGCAACAGCTAGGGGACGTACACATTGGGAGATAACAAGTACACACATACAGTAAAGTACAATTTCCCTTAAAAGCACACACAGATCACAGTCAGTCTGGGGCTGGTTTCTTCCTCTTTCTCCAGATCCCCAATAAGACTCTCCACTGGCACAGCTATAGGGTTGACATCTCAGCTGAGCGGTCAAGCCAAAACCTCCAGCACTCTCTCTGTCCAACCAGTGCTTCGTGTCCCTGCCCAAGTAGCGCGCACACACACACACACACACACACACACACACACACACACACACACACACTTTGAGATTTGATTGATACACAAGCGTGCACACACCTGAGAAAGGCTGGCACAGGTTTCCTAGCTATGCCCACTTTTGCCCAGACTATAAGGTAGTTGCAGCTGTCACCAGCCAAGTCTTTATCAGACACTTTTAAGACCCTTAACAAAGGGTGTCCAATCATACTGTGTAATGTTACTAATAATCCAAATGGTAGTTTTGACCAAGCACCAAGCTATTAGGAGTGGCCTATACAGAGTCACCAAATGCATATGCCAGTACTCTGAGCTTAAATATGTCTCACAAATATCAGCCACAAAGATGGATTTGAATATATTTAATAATAAATAATAAAAGAACAAGTCAATACTCGGAAAACAAGCACAGTTACTTCAGAGTTCAAAATCACAGGAAATATTTTACAACAACATTGCAAGACAGTCTCAAATAAATACAGAAAACATCTAAACTAATCTTTACTATATTCCTAACTATGTCTAAAAGAGATACTATGCCTTAAATTTTACAAAAGGTGATGATGAGTGGTTGTCCTTGCTAGGTCCAAGACAAAATACAAAATGCACAGTCTCTCTCTGAGAGTTCTTAAATCAATGTAACATTTTACTGCTGGGTTAGTCTGAATGACATCACTTTTTGTCACCTGACTTCAGTTCCTAGTCTAAACAGAAACTTAACAGAATTTAACATCTCTGTGTGAGAAATACATATCTCTCAGATCTTTGCAGATCTTGGAAGTCGTAAAACAATAAAACACATACAGAACAATGCAGAGGCTACCCTAGTTCTATACATCTTATCCTCTTGCATTGAAACTAACTTTTATAACGCAATCCTAAAACACTTCAATGTGAACTTATTTTCTTGAAGTTTTCAAGTCAACTCTGCATGTTCCAGTTTCTGCTGTTAAAACATACAATTGCACAGGTATATAGTTTATGTACATTTGTGTTCTAAGCCAGCAGAGCATGCTGTGGTTACATTTTAGCTCAGTACATGACATACAGTTCTGTATAAATCATATCAGTATTCACAAATGACATAGAATTATTTACAAAATTGCAGATAGCTGGGGTGGCGATATTTCCCGATATCACACCTCCTTCTCAGGATCATGTCTTTCTGAAGTGTATAATCCAGACTGTGCTTATGCTGGCATCCCTGCCTCTTCCTAAGGCCCTCTCATTTCCTTTTTTTCATTTCCATCTTCTTCTTCTTTCTTCACTAAGCCAGGGAATTTCTGAGAGCTGCAGGGTTCATGGCCTTCACCATTCCTATACTCCCTCTGATCAAACTCCAAATGAGAAAGTTCAGTGGTTTCTGAAGTCGGT
Source organism: Protopterus annectens (assembly GCF_019279795.1). Lineage (NCBI taxonomy): Eukaryota > Metazoa > Chordata > Ceratodontiformes > Protopteridae > Protopterus > Protopterus annectens. The sequence continues at coordinate 1,820,800,541 of NC_056728.1, forward strand.
TTGGCTTCTACATGCTCTTCCCTAAGAATTTGTAGCTCCTCTTCTGCCTTGTCTCAAGAAGGAACTTCAGTGGTGGATTCAGCAGTTGACTCTCAACCCCCCAGGGCTCACTTTTTATCCACCTCTTCACTCTCAGCAGCTGTTCGCAGACGCTTCAGACTTGGGATGGGAGGCAGCATTTGGTTCCCCAAAGGTGCAGTGGTTCTGGTCACCTCATCAACAGGAAGAACACATCAGTGTCAAAGAAATGAGAGCTCTTCTGCTGGCTCTTCAGGGTTTTCATCCTCTCTTCTCTCCAGGACCTCTCAAGGTATTTACAAACAATTGCATAGTGATGTGGTATGTAAACAGATGGGGGTGCAAGGTCTTATCTTCTTTGCTGGTTGGCACTCCTAGAGTTGGAACTTGTTGTTCAATATCAACTGACTCTTCAGGCAATTTACATTCCCTCAGGTCAAAACATTGTGGAAGATTCTCTGAGCAGGTCCATAACTCAATCCCACAAATGGATGCTTCACAGGGATGTGTTTCTGGACATTGTCCACCAGTAGGGTACTCCTCAAATAGATCTTTTTGCCTCCCCTCTAAGCAGACAGGTCCTCTGGCTTGGAAGGTGGGACACCCTATGGAAGGTGGGACACCCTATCTTTTTCTTGGAAGATGTTTCTTTATGCTTTCCATCCCCTTCCTTTTATTCCAAAAGTTATGTTTTAGAATTAAACAGGATGCTCCCAAAATATTGCTGGTGACTCCCTTTTGGCCAAGACACCATTGGTTCCCTTTCCTTCTGCATTTAGCTAAGGGCAGTCATCACAAGTTGCATCACAGGGTGGACCTACTCACACAAGAAAATGAATCTCTTATCCATCCCCACCTGTCCACTCTTAACTGAGTGATAGGATTTTGATTCCACATAGGCACCCTTTTTATGAGGACATGCTTAGAGTCCTGCCAGGAGGTCAGGAAGCCCAGTACTAGGAAATCCCACTTATCCAAATGGAAGAGGCTTTCTGTTTGGTGTCTTTCTCATAACCTGGATCCAGTTTTTGTGGATGTTCCTTTGGTTCTTTCTGATCTGTGTGAACTGTTCAATGCTGGGCTGGCTTATTTTTCTGTTAAGGCCTGCTTATCAGCTATCTCTGCTTGTCTGCATTTATCACCTCCTTTAACTTCTAGATTTGAAGCCAAACAATTTCTTAAAGGTGTCCTACATATTAGGCTTCCCAGGAAGCCTGTTCCTCCTCCCTGGGATCTGAATTTTGTTTTGGAAAAATTGACCCAGGGCCTCTTTTGAGTCTGCTGCATTGCTGTTGGAAGACAGCTGTCTGAGCTTTGGGCACTTTTGGCTTGTCCTCCTTTTTTGTTTTTTTCGCAAGTACAGGGTGTCCCCCTCATACTAAACCTTCTTTTATGCCCAAGGTGATAAATGAGTTGTTCCTTAATCAGTCTATTCATTTGCCCACTTATTTTCCCTTCTCCACAATCAGCTAGTGAGAAGATCCTGCATACATTGGGCAACTCGGATTTTATTTGGATAAGACTAAGACTTTTTGTAAATTTGATCAAATGTTTGTTTCCTTTCATCCTAGGTCTTTAGGATTGGCTGTGTCCAAGCAAAGTATTTCTTCTTAGTTTTTGAAGCCATTTATTTTTGGTGTTCCTTTCATATGAAGAGCATTACTTCTTCTATTAAGGCTCACTCTGCTAAAGATATGGCTTGTTCTGGTGCTTTCTCTAAGGGGCTGCATACTTGGCTGTATTCTTGAGGCAGCTACCTGGAGTTTTGTGCATACATTCACTAAGCACTACAAGTTGGATGGAATTTCCAGAGCTGGAGATGGTTTTGCTAAAGCAATACTTCATGGTTTCCTAGAGAGCACCGCTGGCTGGTACTTCCTCCTTCCTCTCTTCTTCCAGAGCTTTGGCACTCTCCCTATTATGAAACCTGCAACAGTGAAATGGAAGGACACAATACAGTTGTGTAAAATCTTACTGTAATGGTAGCTGTCCTTCTCTTCACTGTTGCAGTATTCGCTCCCTCCTCCACCTGGTCCATTTCTCTTCTGGATGTGCTGTTTATCTCTCTCCTCCTTGGACTGGTGCTCCTCCTGGGGCTCTCAGTTCTGAGGATGGTATGTTGATATATCACCTTTATACCCTGCGCTAGCTGAAAAGCATACACATGAAGTATAGAGTACCTTAAAGCAACCTAAGGCTTTGGTATACTGGGTGAACATCAGGCCGCCCTTGACAGGGGACCCCTTTTGTTATGAATACTGCAACAGTGAAGAGAGGGACATCTACCATTATGGTAAGATTTTACATAACTGTACTTAAGAATGATATTTTCAGTTCCTCCTTGGACAAGGATGTAGTTTTGGATCTTCTGCTGCAGAGGTCATCAGTAGGTGTGATAAGAGGGGAAAACTGATTCAGAGAATCTCTCAGATTTTTCATCCCTCCCTCCTTCCCCAAGTTTTGCAAGGGGTTCTCTGCTCCCTTTAACTTTAACAAAAACAAACACTCCCAGGAGAAGTCCTGGAAGTAAATGTTTAAAAAGCAGTGGGAGGGTTGTTATGGTTAAGGTGTTTGACTTGTTAGATACAAGGTAAAGTGTTTGATTCTCACCTTCGGGAGGGAAATTGGCTAGGCTTAGAATGGCCCATTAAGAAAGCTAGCATAGTAATTAGCTATGAACCTAAGCAATGGCAGGAAGGTTCAGGGACTAGCTACTTCCCCCAGCAGTCCTGTAAACCTCCCAAAAAAGTCTGAATCTCCATTCTGTCTTTGGCAACAGATTGTTCAGACAAATGGATCCTGAATGTGATCCAGTGAGGCTAGAGGCTAAAAGAGAGCAGTGGGAGGCTTCCGCTCCTTTTCAGGAAATTCCTCCTCATCTGCCAGACCATATTTTTCTCTTTCCTCTTGTCCTACAACACATGCTTTCTCAGAATTCAGTTTTGGATCTTTCTTTCCTGGGTCAGTTTGTGATAATGCCCAAGTTCAAAATTCTTTCAGTGCACAGCCTGCTATTTCTTCCTTTGAGATGTTCTTTTGTTTCACTGTTGCAGTCCTGAATCCAAAATATACAGTAAACGCAAACCACAGACTGAGACGAACTGCCTAGGACCATTAAAGACTCCCAATTCCACAAATGTCACAGCATAAAAGATAATTTATTCAAAATGATTGAGCGCTTTCATCCTGTTAACAGGACTTCATCAGAATCTAAAATCCATACTTAATGAATGACCTTGTATGGCATGAATCTTTCTCAGTTAACCAATTACTGCAACTTATTGAAAAATTAAAAGGGCAAGCAACAGAGTTTGTCACTAAATCACCACAAACACTGTGGATACACATAAATTATTCTAAAAACACTTATTTAAAAAAACATGTCACTTCTGACAATGCATATATAAATTTATGGTATACAGGTGCACCAGTACCATAAATATCCTATGTAATATTCTTAATGGTTAAAAAAACTTAAAAACTATTTGGCTCTGAGTTGTAAAACAGGTTTCAAAGGATTTTCATTAATACCTGGGGGGGGGGGGGGGTAGAGGCATTCAACATCACCTGCCACTTCACCTCTTTTTCTTCAAGTAAAACTGTGATTGCCACCCCTAGAATTAACTGATAATTTTTCCGGTATGCCAAATTTAAATGTATGGCATCCTGGACTACTGGATAAGTGTCTTTATAAAGCATTGCTGGTATTGTAGTTCCTGATCTGTATGCTCATAAATTCTATTGTTTAACGCTCTGTCAGTTTTCCCAACATAAAATGCTGGACAGGACATGCACACAGCTAGATATATAATACATGTAGTTTTGCAATTACCATTTTTAAAGGAAATCCTAGTTTTATTAATGTTTTCTAGTTGTAACTCAGCATTCTCAAAAATGTAAGAGCATTGACTACATGAGCCACATTTCTGAGTGCCAGGATTTACCATGGCTTTTGGATAAATTTTTATATTTTCTAAATTATTTTTCAAATTGACTCCTGTTTTATGTACAAAACACAGATGTTCTCCTAGGAGATTAAATATCTCTCCGTTACTTCTAAGTAAATTCCAATTTCTAATGAACATGTCCTTAATCTGTTTTGTATATGGACTATATTCTAATACCAGTGCCCTATTGTAGTTATTGTCATTCTTATTGACTACTGGAAGCTTGAAATGTTGCCCCAAGAGAGGTCTATACTTGTTACTCGATTGGGATAAAACGTATTCCACTGTGTCTTTAACTTTGGTGGATACCCCCTCTCAAGAAGCAGACATCCTACCGTGTCTAGCTCCTTTACCACCTCCGCATAAGTAGATGCCATCCAGGTCGCTCTGATGCATTGTCCTTTCAGGATACTTTTTTATGGCTAAATGGATGACAGCTACTGTATTCAAGGTAGGAATTCCTAAAGGTGGGCTTACGATAATTTGATTTAAACCATTTATTGGAATGGGGATATATATGTATCTAAGTATGAAACACCAGTACAATCATAAGTGTACGTGAATTTGAAAAAAGTAGTAACATTGTTCAACTAGTTCATAAAGTTGTCAATTTCTATGGTACTCCCTTTCCAGAGAATAAAGACGGAAAACGTACATATAACTTCAAATTGCCTGAGAATTCACTACTGAAAACGTGTTTTTCCCATTCAATAAGGTCTAAATTTGGCAAAAATGGGGGCACAAGATGCCCCCATAGCATTTGCTTGAATTATTCCCCTTCGAAATACATCCTTCTTGGGTATGGAACTAAAAAGATCAGTTCGATAGTTAAGAATATAAGATTGTCTTCCCATAGTTAATTTTTTAATCTCCATAAAAAAATCCCAGGAGTCCTTTAAAAGGTGTTGCACATTTGTGTATACATGTTTTAACCACTTCATAAGGGAAAGTTTTTGACTTGGTACTAGACACAATGGGGCGAAATGGGAGTTTGAAAACATCTTTATGAACCTTTGGGACCCCGAATATAGTGGCCAGGACTGGATTCCTAACCTTCAAATAATTATAGGTGTCCAGGGAAATTCTTTGGTCTAATAAATATTCTTCCAAACTTAAATCCATTCTTCAATGAGCTATATTAATTTTGTTGATAAATATAGACTCATATACCTCAGTATTGTGTAAAATTTTGTACATCCTATTAAAGTACTCAAACTTATCAAAGAAAATTATGCCCCCTCCCTTACCAGGTTTCATGACCTTAATGAACATGTCATGCTGAAGCTTATAAAACACATCACATTCGGTCTAGGTTAAATTGAAAAACCTTTTCTTATTCTTTATCTGGTCATAGGTTCTGTAAAGATCCTCCATAACAACTTTCTCCAATACTGCTAAAAAAGGGTGTAGGGGTGGATTAAAAACACTTTATCGCTTTAGTAATGACTTTGATTCTTGATTTGTATCCTTAAAATACACTGTTAGATTTAGTTTACTTAAAAAATAGCTTGGTTTCAATCAGTGTGTCTACTAACTTAAAATCTGTAGTTGGAACAAACTTCATTCCTTTACATATCAGTGAAAAATACTCTTTACATACAACAACATTGGTGTGATTACATATTTTAAAACTATTACAACTGTACACCACTTTTTGTTGTTTGTCTATCTCCATTCAGGGTCCCTTTGTTGTCTGGTAGTAAATACCCTGTTCCATTGTGTTTGGTTCCTTCTCTGTCCTGGATTCCAATATTTTTGCCTGTTGTCTTTGTATCTCGTGTATTGAGTTGTGAATGCCCTGTTCTCTGATGCCCGATTCCTTTTCTGTTCTGAATTCCAATATCCTCTATTGTTTGTCACGTAACTTGTGTTTCTTCCTTTTTGAAAATGTTTAAAATTATTGAAATTAAAATCATAATCATAAGTAACTATCCTTCTATTAGCTTGCCTTCCCTTTGTCCCTGTTGTTTGTGAATCAACTTGTTCATCTGTCTCATTATTTCTTTTCCAAGGGTAAATTGTCTTACTATTATAATGAGAAATCTCTCTAGTCTAATTTCTTAAGTTTTTTGTTATATGCTCTGTCACATGTTTTATTCATCAAAGAGAACTGTTTTTTTATAAAATAATTCCCACTCAGAAAAAAATTAAATCATGTGTAATGTCTTCATTCAGTGACTCCAACACACTAAGTGAGTTTACTGAGTTTAGCGTCATTGTGTTTCATTAACAGACACATATAGTCAAAACCAAAATTGTCAAATAATGTGTTGAACTCAGACATAACATCATCAGTAATATCTACTTCTAGTGCAAATTTTAAAATGCTTAACCACTGAGGAAGATTAAATTAATACATTTTAAAAAATATGCGTTATCCATTTGCAAAGGTTTAATTTTGTGTAATTTTCTTTCCATAAATAGAATTTTATCTTTTAAATACCCTTGGTCGAACATTTCATCGTGTCCTGCAGATGCAGTAGGCAGACCTTCAATTAATTTATCTAAATTATTGTTTCTGTTAACTTGAATTTGGTCTTAGCCATTAGAATCTGCCAAAATAGTCTCAGATGAGTTTACAGTACCTGGTTAGATGAAACAGCTGCGTATGTTCGCTTCAGAACAGTCCTTTTGGGTTTGGCTCCGATACGGGTGAATTCATTCTCAGAATTGTTATTGGTGTGATTATTGATGTCAGTCACATTACTAGAAGTCTCATTGTTTGGGGAACTAGCCATTTGGGCATTAACAGCCATTTCCATAGCTCCTTGCTGCTGTAAAAGAACGCCAGCACTAAAGGAAGGCTGTAAACTGCTCCGTAACTCTTCTTGGTGACTTGTTGCATGTGAACGTAGAGGCAAGAGGATGTTGTGATTTGCTAAGAAGTTCAATGAGCCTGGTGAGCTCCCCTTTTACAATTTGAACTTCTGAATGCAATCTATTTATTTCGTCCCAATGTATGGGTGAAAATATGGAACGGATCTCGTCCAAGGAATCCATCAGAGCTCGTGGTATACTGAAAAAAGCCAGAAAAAACACAATAAATAACGGGTAGTGGTCTCCAACAGCAACTAAATCCAAAATGTACAGTAACCGCAAACCACATGCTGAGACGAACTGCCTAGGACCATAAAGACTCCCAGTTCCACAAATGTCACAGAATAAAACATACTTTATTCAAAATGATTGAGCACTTTCATCCTGCTTAACAGGACTTCATCAGAATCTAAAATCCATACTTAATGAATGACCTTGTATATCATGAATCTTTCTCAATTAATCAATTACTATAACTTATTGAAAAATTAAAAGGGCAAGCAACAGAGTTCATCACTAAATTACCACAAACACTGTAAATACACATAAAGCATATAAATTATTCTAAAAACACTTATTCAAAAAACATGTCACTTCTGACTCTCTCTCTATATATATATATATATATATATATATATATATATATATAGATATATAGATATATATATAGATATAGATATGTAAACTTATGGTATACAAGTGCACCAATACCATAAATATCCTATGTAATATTGTTAATGGTCCTGACTTGTGGGATTTCCTGTTGTGAAAGCCCTTGGCTGGCCTGACTACCACAGAAAATTCTTTCCTCTTCCTAAGACTTCCACCAGTGGAAGTCTCTGTGTGGGATTTGCTTACCACAGCAGAGATAGTTATTTAGTTTATCTGACATGAGTTTAAGGCAAAAGAAAGGAATTTGCCAGTGGAGTACTTATCTTTCCAACGACGTCTCCCTGGTGTGGTAGTGTAGACAAACCACCGTACTGAAACACTGCTTCGGGCTCCAACACTTAGAAAAGGCTGGCTTCCTATAAACCCAAGTGTACTGACATCAGTTAGGGCATCCTTCATCCTTAGGAGGAGGAAAAAGTTTTCTCTGGTAGTTGGGTTGGCCAAGGGCTTTCACTGCAGGAAATGCCACAATTCAGGACTGCAGCAGTGAATACACTCAAACATCTACATTTATGGTAGGTGTACACAACTGTACTTTTTAAAGACCTTAGGTTTAAAGGATCGTGTCATTGCATTCCTATTCCTCCAGATTTCAGGCAATTCTTTTGGTTTTGTATGTCTGGATTACATCATTTGTCTGCATTACCTTCTGAGCTATCCTCTGATCCAAGAATTTTCACAAAGTGTCTAGCTCCTGTGATAACCCACTGCAGTATGCATGATATCTACATTTTTCTATATTTAGACATCTTGCTTGTCTTTACAAAATCTTTTTCAAAGTGTTCGGACTCTCTTTTGGTTAAGGAATCTCCTGCACAGACTGAGATTCCAAGAAAAGGTTCAGAAGTTTTTTCTGACTCCTCCTCACACGGTTGTTTTTCTGGGTGCCTGCTGGACAACTCAGTACAAAGAGCTTTTCCCCAACAAGAAAAAATAGACCTTTATTTAGATCTATTTTTGTGGTTTTCCACGGAGACTTCCATCTCAGCAAGGGAAATCCTCAGGATTCTAGGTCTCATAGCATACATGATTCTCATGATAGTCTTGGCAAAACTCCACGTTAGCAAGATGCAGTGTTATCTAAAATGTTTATGGTCCCATGATCGACACCATTTACTTTTCAAACTCCAGTCTTAGGATTTATAAAAAGGGAGATCATGTGGTAGAAACATCAGATTTCTTAGAATCCAGGTCTCCAATACTCCCATCCTGCTCCAGCACTGTCAGTCACAGCAGACACCTCACTTGGGGAGAAGTATCAGTGGGCTTAAAAGTGTAGTGCCTTTGGAACAAAAAAAGAAAGACCAAAACACACCACCATGGAAGAATGCTAGTTCTTATAAATACTGTCATCTGTCTGAGTCATCTGTACAGACAATAGCACATTGATATGGTACATAAACAAGCAGTTGGAGCCAAATCTTACTTCCTGTGCAGACTAAAGCTTTAAGGCACAGTCTCACTCTACATGCATTTTATATCCCATCAGAGCATAAACTGTAGGGCAGACAAGCTGAGAAAGACAAGGACAGACATTAACAAAAGAAAACTTGTTCAGGGAGTCTTCCAAGATTTGATCCTTCTGTGGTGAACACCTCAAATCAATCATTTTGCTTCCTTTCTTAACAATCAACTGGCAAAATTCTGCTCTAGGACTCCATGCAAGAAGGTCTGGAAGGTAAAAGCCCTTTTTTTTTTTCCATGGACAGAAATGTTCCTTTATGCCTTTTTGTAATTTTCATGAATTTCAAGGGTACTTTTAAGGATTCAGAATGAGTTCCCAAAGATCACTATGGTGAATCCCTTCTGGCCCAGAAACAGTGGATGTTCATCATGTTTCACTGCTGCAGTCATTACACTTGGGTTATGCTGCCGTCAGGCGGTCTCGCAGTCGGCCAAAGTTCCAAAGTCTTGGTACAGCGTCGGTAGCTGTCGCTTCTTCCCTGACGTCAGTGCGCCAGGGGTATATAAGATGCAGCCGACGCCATTTTCTTCAGTCTTTCTTGCCGCGCGGTGCCCGAAGCAAAAGCAGTTCGCAAGTGCCAGTCGGCCAACTCCTGAGATTTTCAATTCGAATTTCAGAACCAAAGTCTTCAATAAAGCTAAGTACCCCGTTGGGGAAACTTTTTCTTGCCTCAGACCGATGTAAGTAAAAGTTAATAATTGTATTTCTTGTGGGAAGCAAATACCTCATAAGGATTTCCATTCTTACTGTATTCCATGCCTAGGCCCAGACCACTATGTCACTAGTTGTCGGTTTTGTGCAAGATTTAGCAAACGCACTATTAAACTTCGGTTTGATTTTGCTTGCCATTACTTTGGCCGAAGGTTTAATTATACCATGCCATTGGAACAACCAATGACCGGAATACACAAAAAATACAAAGACAAGGATAAGGACAGGCATCCGAGGCCCAAAACTGGCGATGAAGCCTCTTCTAGGCCAGTCGCGGGTTCTCAGTGAGGCGCTTTCGCAGCCCCTGACACCTGCTATCTCAGAGCCACAGGCCGCCTCCGACTCCCACGTGGAGATGTCTAGGCCTCTGGACACTCAAGGTGTTGGGCCTACGGAAACTAACTCTTCAGATGGGTCCGGAGCCGCTGAACAGGCATCGGTTTCTGAGGGTGTTTTCAGACCTTTACAGCTTACCATAAAAACTACAGCCAAGTCTAAAACTCCATTAAAGACAAAGAAGCAAGTACAGCATTCACCTGGACAGGCCTCCAGGCCTTAAAAAACAGATGCTCAAAATGGCCGAAGACTTAATTACTCTGATCAGGGGTACCCATCCCCCTCCTGATAAAAGGCCTAGGCAAGATACAGACTATGACTCCTCTGACCAGGTTTCCATTTCTTCTGATTCCTCTTCAGACCAGGGATACTCTTTACCCCCCTAAGAGGACTCTGATGCTGAAGAATCAATTCCTTCAGCCTCTCTTCCTGAGGATTATTCTTTTGGGGAAACTTTACATACCATGAGGGAGCATTTCCATTGGGAGGGCCAGGATTACTCAGAATCCAAGAAAAGGCTCAGAGGCTTCCTTTTATTGCCTCAGCACAGGCCCCTTGCTATTCCGCCAGTGTTAGATATTGTGGATGATGTGTTTTCTGAATCCAGTTTAAACCCTGATTCTTTGCCCCCTGCTTCAGTCAAGCCAGACAGGTACTACAGAGTCCCTGACTCTCACAAATTTCTTTATAGAAACCCTGTTGCTGACCCAGAAACTATTTCCCAGGGTCCCAAAGGGGTAAATGCTTCCACGGCTAAAAATCCAGTTCCCTCTGACAGGGATTCTAGAGCATTAGACAGATTGGGGAAGAAAGTTTACACCTCTGCAACTTTAGCAGTGAGAGCTTTAAATTGCCAGTTTCACATGCTTAAATACCAACAATATTTAATGTCTCTGTTAAAACAGAAAATGATTGCAAGTTCAAAACATCCTGACTATAAGGAAATGCAGGATTTATTGCATGCAGCTGAGCAAGTGGGAAAACATACTCTGTAATGTGGTTTTTATTCATTAGAGGCTTCTTGTAGAGCAGCAGTTACAGGATCTGTGATTCGAAGGCATGCTTGGTTAAAAGAACAAAGTTTACCTGATCATGTTAAGGCTAAATTATTGGATGCTCCTTTACAGCAGGATATTTTATTTGGTGTTAAGGCAGAAGAGGTATTAAAGAAAATAGAGGATAAGGCAAAATCTATGCAAACAGTGAAGGATTTCTTACAGGTACAGCCACCTCGATTTAGCAGAAATTGGCCTTCAAAGAATTGGTCCTTTCCAGTGTCAGACAGACCACAAAGAGGCAGATACAGACGCCCAAGAGGCAGATCTCAGCCCCAAGGCTCTTACAGACCACGACAGTGGGGTGCTTCAACCCCAAAAGGAGGTGAAGACAAGTCACAACCTCACAGGAAACAGTCCTAATGACTTCCCCCTTCGAATGCCAAGCACTTACCTTTTGGCAGCTCCCTTAGGGGGAAAACAAACTTTTTTTCTCAAAATTAACATATAATCACCCAAGACAAATGGGTTCTGAATATTGTGTCTCAAGGTTACAGGTTCCACTTTCACACTCTACCAAGGCTAAAAGGAATGCCAGACCTGCCACAAAATCAATGGGCAGAGGCACAAAAACAAATTACAGCCCTCATGGACATGAGAGCTATTCAAAAAGTGCCACAACAGGAACAAGGACAAGGATTTTACTCGAGACTTTTCCTTGTCCCCAGAAAGGACAAACCCTGGAGACCCATACTAGACCTTTCTACTCTAAATACTTACCTGGATGTTCCGAAATTCAAAATGTTGGCACTACAGCAGCTTCTTCCCATGCTGGGCAAGAAGGCTTGGCTTGTTACTTTGGACCTCAAAGAGGCATACCTGCATGTCCCTATCAGACAAAATTGCAGAAGATACCTCAGATTCATAGCTGGTTCAATGCATTACCAATTCTCTGCACTCCCCTTTGGCTTATCTACTGCACCCAGGGTCTTCACAAAGTGCCTGGCACCAGTAATTAAATTTTGCAGACAAAAAGGAATTCAAATATATCCATACCTGGACGACTGCCTTATTCAAGCAGAGAGCAAGGACATTCTTCTAAAGCATCTGGCGTTTGTGAAAAGGTTGCTAATTTGCCTAGGGTACACAGTAAATGAAAAGAAGTCGAAACTAGTGCCTTCACAAGAGGTAATATTCCTGGGTGCCAGCTTAAATACAACGGCCCAGATGGCTTATCTCATGCCAGACCAGCAAGGACAACTGACTCAGTACTTTCAGTTGATGGCAACAAAAACTCAACTCCCTGCAAGAAAAATTCTGCAGTCCTTGGGATTCATGGCATCCTGCATTCTTCTAATTCCATATGCCAGACTGCACTTGAGGAAATTACAATGGTACCTAAAAAGTGTTTGGACTCAACACTGTCACAGTTTGGAAGCAGTAATACCACTAATTCCCTGCCTGCAACAGGAGTTTAGATAGTGGGCACAGGCATGTCACCTCAACAAGGGACAGCCTTTCACTCTTCCCACAGCCAGGCAGACATTAACAATAGATGCTTCGGATTATGCCTGGGGAGCACACATGGCAGGAAAATGTATTCAGGGCATGTGGACCGCAGACCAAATGCATCTTCACATCAATCAAAAAGAGATGTTGGCTGTACAAAATGCCCTAACAGCTTTCAAGGACCTTCTGCATCCAGGACAACTATTATTGAAGACAGACAACACCACAGTTATGTGGTACATAAACAAGCAAGGGGGCGCACTCATTCTTTTCCCCTATGCAGACAAGCCATGACCTTGTGGAACACAGCTCTAACCTATCAAGTTCATCTACAAGCACAATTCCTGCCAGGAAAGAAAAATACTCTGGCAGACGACTTAGGCAGAAACATCATGGATCCTCACGAGTGGAAATTAAATCCACAAGTATTCAGCATGATAATGCAAAAATGGGGGTACCCAGACATAGATCTTTTTGCCTCCCCAATGACTTGCCAACTATAAAAATTCTGCACAAGGACTTATCACACACAGGCACGGTAAGTGGATGCTCTCTCGTTCAGCTGGAAAAACCTAAAAGTGTATGCCTTCCCACCACTGCCTCTCCTTTCAAAGGTACTCCTAAAAGCCAGACAAGAAAAACCACAGATGATCCTGATTGCCCCAGGCTGGCCACGCCAGCACTGGTACACAATCTTAAAGAACTTAGCTCAAGGCCCACCATGGATTTTGCCTCAAACTCCACACCTTCTGACGCAACAAAACAATCAGGTCCTGCGCAGTCAGCTCAAAACCTTAAACCTGGCTGCATGGCAGATCCATTAGTCAAGCAGACAACATCTCTCTCTAAAGCTGTTATGGATGTCATTTTGGAGGCCAGGAGGCCTAGCACCAGGAAATCTTATTCAGAAAAGTGGAAGAGATTCTGTGCCTGGAACCAGGCTCAACACAGATCCTCCTATTTTCTCTCATCCATTGCTAAAACAGTACCTCAGAGGGGCTAAAAACATAAGACCGCCCCGGAGAGCACCAACACCAACTTGGGACCTCAATTTTGTCTTGGAAAAGCTAACTTTACCTCCTTTTGAGCGAGCCAATTCAGCAGAATTGAAATATGTATCATGGAAAACTGCTCTGCTACTGGCAATAACCTCAGCACGAAGTCCGAGTTACAGGCACTAATGGCAGTGGAGCCTTTCATCATTTTTCACCAAGAACAAACCCTTCATTTATGCCTAAGGTGGTATCCAGTGTGGCTCTTAACCAAACTATTCACTTGCCAACTTTTTATCCATATCCCCAGAATAAAGGGGAGAGACTTCTGCATTCCTTGGATATACACAGACAATTATGTTTCTACTTGGACAAAACAAAAGCTTTCAGAAAAACTGAGCAATTGTTTGTTGCATATGCTGCAGAATCACAGGGAAGGGCTATTTCAAAGCAGACCATTTCAAAGTGGATAGGACACGGTATCCGGTTCTACTACACACAGCATGGCAAACCTGTACCTAGTAACATTAGGCCACAGTCCACCAGGGCAACAGCCACTTCAACTGCCTACCTTCGAGGAGTACCTACCAAATATATCTTGGGAGCTGCAACTTGGAGTTCAGTGCACACCTTTGCCAAGAACTATCACTTGCCTCTTTATTCTAGATCCAGAGCTGGCTTTGCCACTGCAGTGCTGCAGGGCCTCATAGCCACCCCAAATCCTCTATAGAATCAGCCAACCTAACTCAGCTTTGGGATTCAACCCAAGTGTAATGACTGCAGCAGTGAAACACGATGAACATAGTACATGTTTGTACCTACCATAAATGTAGATGTTAGAGTGTCTTCACTGCTGCAGTCCAGGTTACCCACCCACCATCCCCTCTTTCTTAGCTGGAACTTTTCTATACCTTTCTACCCTATACTACCTATGCGGTGTATTTGCTGGTAACTGAAGGTTTTGTTTTTACCTTTATTGTATTTTTTTTAGCAATTTATATTGCCTACCTATTTGGGGCACCTGACATCTGGGACAAGAAAAACTGAAGAAAATGGCGACGGGTGCATCTTATATACCCGTGGCGCACTGACGTCAGGGAAGAAGCGACAGCAACCGATGCCAGACCAAGATTTTTGAACTCTGGCTGACTGCGGGACCGCCTGACGGCAGGATAAGTGTAATGACTGCAGCAGTGAAGACACTTGAACATCTACATTTATGGTAGGTACAAAACTGTACTATGTCTTCTATTCATCTGTTACAGTATTCTTTACATGGGTGAGTTGCCTGCCTAGGTGACCCAACGTCAGCCAGAATGCCAAAGTCTTTTACTACTATAGGGTGTGTGGTACATCTCACAGAGGCAGCTATCGGACATAGGCCATAAAAGTGACATACGCACGAACCATCCTCTGAATGTCTTTGTCACCAGTCAGATCACCAGTCCCAGACGTCACTCTGTCAGTTTTATATTTTCTACTAAAGATAATTGCCCCATTGGGGAAGCTTTTTGTGTCTTTTCTTGCTGTTTTTTTCTTCTCTTACATTTATTGTCATCTAAGTGAAGGAAGTGCAATTGTGAAAGACAGATTCCACACAAGGATAGTCACTCTCAGTGCCTTTTTTTGTCTTGGGCCCCACCACGACCGTAAAAACTGTTCTCTCTGCCAGTTGTTCGTCCCCATGATACTTTGTAGCCAACGCTTGTCCCTCGCATTATACTTAGAGAACCAGCTCTTGAATATTCTTGCTAAAAGCACAGTGGAAGGTTCCTCCAGCAAGATGACCAAGCCTACCAAGTGGAAGGCCAAAAGGCCTAGGCCCGAAGCTGAAGCTGCACCTCTCCCCACAGACATCTCTCTCGAGGCACGTGATAGCCTGGTGGCACAATCCACTTTGGATCCAGATCCCCAGGCTGAGCCAGTTTTACAGACCACTTTAGAACCAGATGCCAGCACATCCAGAGAGGCCTCACAGACATCAGATACCAATGTCCAGGGGGAGCCAAGGCTCATTCTGTCAGAAGGTCCTGGGGGAATCATGCATATTGTAGTGAGAGAAGAAGCTGACTTGGATGTTGTTGAGTGCAGGCCTACGTCCGATCCCCCTACTTTGCATCGGATGGACACTCCTGCCAAGAAAAAACAGAAAACCAAGCATTCCCATCTTCACAAGACCCTCAAAAATAGTGGCAATTTTTTTCCCAGGGACTATTCAAGGCCTTTATGGTTCTGAGGCCTCCCCCCCCACCCCCGGCCTACCTCTCCTCAAAAATAGGTCAGACATTAACCTACTTCAGAGGAAGATTGTTCCTCTGATGAGGATTTTGATTCCTTAGCATATTCCTGTCAAATCCCTTCCCCATTAGACTACACTTCCCCTGAGGAAGATTCTAATGAGACGGACTTGCCTATGAAGGAGATCTCTGTAGGGGGAAACCCTTCAAACAATGAGAGGCAACTTCAAATGGGACACCTCACAAATGTTGTGTCGTTTGACTTTTCCCGGTTAGGGGTCACCACAGCGGAACTCCGGTCCGCTAATGATTGGCAGTAGATTTTTGTGTGCCGAATTGCCAGCCCTGACGCACAACCTTCAAAGAAGGTACGCCCATTCACGCATGTCTCCGCACACAAGACACTCTAGCTGAGAATCGAACAGGACAACATATTCCTGTGAGGCAACAACGCTACCGCAGCACACACCACCTCAGTATGATGTACAAAAGAGATACTATGACCTCCTCTCCAGGTAGAAACCCCTAGCCCTTCAGCTATCCCACAGGTTATCCGTGCCTTTCTGGATGCCTTTGCTTCTATGTCTCTGCACCCTGACTCTCAACCTCCAGCCCCTAAGAAGTCGGACAGATATTCTAAAGTCCCTCAAGACTGCAACTTCCTTTTTAAGACTCCTGTGGCTGACCCCTCTGTCATTTCTGTAGCCTCTGACAAGGGCTCAATGTCTTCCTTCTACCTCTCTCCTCCCCTCTGACAACGACAGTAGGCAGATAGAGAGGTTGAGGAAGAAAATCTACACCTCATCTACTCTAGGCTTCAGGGCTTTGAATTACCAAACCCATATGACTTAAGTATTCCCTGAAACTTATGTCACAGTTGTCTAGAATAGTTTCTGACATGCCGAATTCTGAAAACAAAGCCTTGGCCTCTTCCTTAATTGCTGCATCCTCACAGGTGGCCCGACACTCTATAAAATGCAGCTGTGATGTTGTTGAGGCTGCTTCCAGGGCTGCAGCTTCTGCCCCAGAACTAAGAAGGTTTGCCTGGGTGTGGCTTCAGCCCCTTCCTAAGGACATAAGTTCATGGATGCTCCCCTTGACAACTCTGCTTTATTTGACAAGTCTTCAGCTGACCTCTTCAAGTCACTGCAGGAAAAGAGCAAGGCGCTAAAAGACCTCAAACACATTTTGGTTTCTGCTGGTCCAAATTTTCACAGCAACTACCCTTCAAAATAGGTCTTCGTCTGCAGGCAGTCCTGGCCCTCCCAATCAAGCCTTCCAAGGGGAGCAAGACACCTCATCACTTCTCAGATCCCTCCTCTTCCCCTGCTGCCATGCAGTCCTTTCCTGACCAAGCAGGTTCTTCTTCCTGACTGCTCTGGACTCCCTTGCAATACCCCTCTCTCCCTACGGGTAACCCTATCCCTTCCAGCCTGGGAATCAAAAATGCATGACACATGGGTCCTGTATATCATCAAACATGGATATTTTATGGCTTGGCACACAGTGCCTCCCTTCAAGAGTATCCCACTTGCAGAGCAGATACCCCCCTTTCCACAAGTAATGGCAGACCTGCTAAAATAGTGAACCATACAATCAGTGCCCACCACCCAAAAAGGAACAGGCTTCTACTCTTGCATGTTCTTAGTTCCCAGAACAGAAGGCCCCCTTAAGATCCATCCTAGATCTTTCCTTTCTCAACACCTTCCTAAAGGTACCCTCTTGCAAAATGCTGACCTTTCAACCACCGTTTCCGCTGATGCTCCCGCAGGTCTTTCTGGCATCCGTAGACATCAACGATGCCTATCTACATATTCCCATCCATCCCAAGTTCAGGAAATTTCTGCGTTTCTCTGTGGGATCCTGGCACTTTCAGTTCTCAGCCTTGCCATTTGGGCTTTCTACAGCCTCAAGAGTCTTCACAAAATGTTTAGCCCCACTAGTCGCTTTCTGCTACTCCATGGCATTCAAATCTTCCCTTATCTGGTCGACCTCCTGTTCCAGGCAAACACCCCTGAAGAGTTGACAAGGAGCCTCAATTCAGCCACGGTCATCCTTCAACAGCTGGGGTTCACTATCAACTTCAGAAAATCTATCCTCATCCCATCTCAAGATCATATCTTTCTGTGGTGTAGATTCCAAACAGACAAAATTATATTGTCCCCCCCACCCCCAAAAGGCTTAGGAGCTCTGCTGGACCTTCTCAGAGATTCTTCCTGTACAACAGGTGTCAGCAAGGCAGTTTCTCCGATCCTAGGATGGATGGCCTACACCATCCCTATGCTGCCCCTGGCAAGACTGCACATGAGAAAGTTTCAGTGATGGATTCCTGAAGTCAGTGTGGGCACAACGTGCCCTCCCTCTTATCCCACTCCTCCCTTGCTTAAAGAAGGAGCTGTTATGATGGATACAGCAAATGACCATCAACTCAGGACTCCCCTTTCACCCGCTGCCCCCAACGCAAGACCTGTACACAGATGCTTCGGACACATGTTGGGGTGCTGCGCTGGGCCCACATACTGCTCAGGGCCAGTGGTCTCCATCTCCGGGAAAGGACCATATCAGTGTAAAGGAGATGAAGACTTGGATCCTAGCAATCTGGTCCTTCCAATCCCTCCTCAACCCATGACAGCTGAGTATCTACACAGACAGTGATAATGATAGTTTTGTGGTATGTAAAGAATTGGGGGGGGGGCAAAATTCTACTTCCTGTGCAAATTAGTTACGAGTCTGGGAGCTAGCCCGCCAACTTCAGGTTTCCCTACAGGCTGTCTTCATCCCTTCCAATCAGAACTCTGTGGCAGACACACTGAGCAGATCCATAACACAGGCCCATGAAAGGATGCTACATAGGGTTGTGTGTCCTGAACATAGTCCACCAGTAGGGTATTCCTTAAATAAACTTGTTTGCCTTCCCACTAAACAAACAACTTCCCAAATTTTGTGCCGGACAGCCTTACCCTCTGGCATGGAATGTGGATGCCCTATCAGTATCCTGGAAACGGAAGTTTCTATATGCATTCTCTCACCTTCCACTCTCTGAAAGTGCTGCTTGACTCCCTGTTGGCCAAGACAGCACTGGTTCCCCCTTCTCCTGCACCTAGCCAAGGGCAATCATCACAAGTTACCTCACAGAGTGGACTTATATAAAACAAGGGCTCCCTCTTCTACCCACACCTGGAATGTCTACAACTGACTGTCTGGGTGATAGAGCTCTGATTCCTTTTACACACCTTTTCTCTGAGGACGTGCTTCAAGTCCTGCAGGAGGCCAAGAAACCCAATGCAAGGAAGTCTTACCTCTCCAGATGGAAAAGATTTCCTATCTGGTGTTTCGAAACCAAAACCCACTAAGAGTGGATTTCCCTCTGGTTCTTTCATACCTGTGTGAGTTGCTCAGTTCTGGCTTAGCTTATTCCTCAATAAAAGCACATCTTTCAGCTATTTCTGCCTGTCTACCTCTTTCACCTCCTTTAACCTTGAGATTTGAAGCCAAACAGTTCTTCAAAGGCGTCCTCCACATTAGACCTCCCAGGAACCCTGTGTTCCCTTTTGGATCATAACTGTGCTAGAGAAACTAACCCTCACACCCTTTGTACCTGCCTGCCTCTAGCTCCTTAAAACACTCCTCCTGGAAAACTGTCCTATTACTAGCTATAACTTCTGCCAGACAGGTCTCTGAGCTCCAGGCCCTGATGGCTTCTCCACCCTTCTTGGTCTTCCACAAAGACAGGGTCTCCCTTCGCACTAACCCCTCCTTTATGCCAGAAGTAGTTAGAGATGTTCTTAAACCAAGCTACAGTAGAGTCGATTATCCGAACTAATTGGGACCAAGGGTAGTTTGTAATCACTGTTTGGATAATTAAACATACATTGAACTGGATAAAAGACTTCTAAAATCTTATTTTTTCTGCACTCAGAGAATATACTATTCAACCTTTGAGCAAGTCCAGTGGACAATAAAGAATATTTTTCACACACAAACAGGCTACAAGTTTAAAAACCATGCACAAGCTAATACATATAACATTTACATATTCAGACTTTTTTTTTCCTACACAAAAACTTTGGAAAACTGAGTTCGGATAATTGACATTTTGGATAATAGACTCTACTGTATACATTTACTGACCTTTTTCCCCTCTCCCAAAAATAATAGTGAGATGATCCTACAGACAACTTAGATTTTGCCATCACAAAACTAAACCTGCTAGAAAATCTGACCAGCTATTTGTTTCTTTCCACCACCCACAGGGCCCTGGGATTGACTGTATCCAAACCATACCATCTGTAACTGGATCTCCAAATCCATTTATTTCTGCAATGCCTACCATGGTAAATCCCTCCCCTGTTCAGTCAAAGCTCACTCTGCTATGGCACTGTCCTCCTCTGGTGCCTTCCTCAAGGGACTAGAAACCAGTTCAGTTCTAGAAGCAGCTACCTGATCCTCTGTCCACACCTTTACCAAACATTACAAGACGGATTCCATTTCTAGAGCTAGGGCTGGGTTTGCCAGGGCCATCCTTCATGGCTTCCTGGAAAATTCTTCAGCTAACTCCACCTCACTCTCTGCGTGAGCTTTGGAATTCTCCCTTATGTAAGGAATACTGCAACAGATGAATAGAAGGACATAGAATAGTTGTGCAAGAACTTACCATAATGATAGATGTCCTTCTCTGTCGCAGTATTCTGTCCCACCCTCCTTCCCCACTTCTTAAGATTCTTGGATGTATTATTCCTTGGACTGTCTGCCTGGGGCTTCAGTTCTGAGGATGGTGTGCGCATGTGTCACTTTTATGATATACATCTGATAGCTGCCTATGCGAGATGTACCGTGCACCCTACAGTAGTAAGAGACTTTGGTATACAGGCTGACATTGGGTCGCCTAGACAGGTAACTGCCTCATGTAAAGAATACTGTGACAGAGAAGAGAAGGACATCTATTGTTATGTTAAGTTCTTACACAACTGTTCTTTCTCCATTCTTTTGGAAATGGCCAGAAGCAATTACCACAAGCTTCCTTATAAGACTGGATTTACTCACACAAGATCAAGGGTGTGTGATGCATCTTGACGCCAAACAACTGCAGTTGACTGCCTGGATGATAGGTTTTTAATGCCTTTTAGGTGCCTGTTTTCTTAGGATGTGCAGCAGGTGGTATTGGGTGCAAAATAAACTGCTACTAGAAAATTGTATATTAGCAAATGGAAAAGTTTTTCTTGTTGGTATCAGCAGAAGAACCAGTACCCATTCAAGGCTAATATTCTCAGGTTTTGTAGTATTTGTGTGAATTCCTATCCTATGACCTGTCTTAATCCTGTATCAAGGTTCATTTGTCAGTCATTTCAGCATGTCTGCCCATGGATCTTCCCCATCTTTCAATAAACTCTCATGTCGAAATGTTTTTGAAAGGGGTTCTGCATAAGAAGCCTCCCAGAAAGCCAGTAGCTCTGCATTGGGATCTTAAATTTGTGTTAGATAAACTGACTCTCCATTTGGACTAGCTCATCAGGCTGACTTGAAGTTCTTAACATGGAAAACAGTCTTACTCATTGTGCTGACCTTTGCAGGAGGTGTGCTTGAGTTGCAGCCTCTTATGGTGGGTCAATCTTATTTGATTTTCCACAAAAGAATTAATCCCTCCTTTATGCCTAAAGTGGTACCTGAGTTTACTTTAAGACAGTCTGTCCATCTCCCTGCCTATTTCCACAACCTAAAAATGAGGGAGAAAGGATACGTCATACCTTGGATGTCCACAGACAACTCTGGTATTGTCTAGACGGAACATAATCTTTCAGAATGTCTGAGGAGTTGTTAATTTCTTGCAATTTAAGTAGAAAGGACAATCTGTGTCAAAGCAGACTATTTCAAAATGGTTGTCTCAGGTTATTACTTTTTATTCCTACCACAACAAGACTATTCTAGGCTGGATCGGCTTACATTACCAGGGCCTTGGCTTTATCTATGGGTTTTTGTAAATGGGTGGATTCTAGAGGTAGCAGTTTAGTCCTCTTCATGCTTTCACAGTGCATTAATAAACCTAGATTCCTTCTCCATGTCTAGAACAGGCTTTGCTAGGACCATTCTCCAGGGGCTCCTTGACCTGTCTCCTTCCATTCCTTCTAAGTTATTGTTCTCTACTCATATAGCTTAAGCTACTGCAGCAGTGATCATAATGATAAGCATATTAGAGTTGTGTAAGTAAACTTACCATAACAGCAGCTGTTCGAATTATCACATTTTTTTTTTTTTCTTTTCCTAGCATTGTTCTCTCTGGGCTTTAGCCTCCCACTCACTGTTAGCATGAATATACTGAAGGGCTTGGTGCGAAAACCTGACTTTCAGTCAACGTATTTTGAGCGAACTGGATTCATGCAAGGTACTCCGAAGCACTGAAAGCTGTCCGGCTGTTGTATCTTATACATAATATATCCCGTATACCTTGGGCGCTTGCAGCAGTGATCATTTGAATATCTGATCTGAAGAAGTTAACTTCATTTTATCTTCAACCTGTGGGTATTTGGATCCATATCGGATCCGAGCGGGAAACTTTACAAGCATCTGCTCCAAGCTCCTCCCCTTACCCATAACACTCCACCATCTACTGCCTTTCCCCAGATCTCATTTGCCACTTCGTGCATCAGCATCGTGATCTCCGCAGCTCTGAGCTTTCAGTGGTACTGTAAGTGCTTTTTGGAGTTGTTATACTGAGCTTTTCAGTTAGTTTCCCTTTTCCTCCCCCTACACTGGTGAGTCGTTTTTTTTTTTTTGTTTTTTTTTTGGTAAAAAAAAAATGTGTGTATGTATATATATATATATATATATATATATATATATATCGTGAGGTAGTTTTGTGTAGGCTCTTCCCTTCCTTAGTGTGTGCGTAGTCAGGTAGTTTGTTGGGTGACTGGGTGGGGTTTTGTTGCTTTGTTGGGATGTCAGAACAACCTAGACCCACCTTTAAAAAAATGCACAGAGTATGGCCATGAGCTTTCACTAGCAGATGGCCACACACTGTATGTGGTTTGCTTGGGTGTTGCACATTGGTCCGTCAAATGCAGCATTTGTGCAGGGTTCAATCCTAGGGCCCTTGGAGACAGAAAGGCCAAACTTGTGGTGAAAGGCCTGCTTCTAGCATCGACCTTGGACTCTTCAACGGTCTCGACTTCTAGTACAACTCCCGCCTGTCTGGCCTTTGGTTTCGGGGTTCATGGATTCGAGGATCTTGGAGCTGGGGATTTGGCGCCGATGGTTCCTCCAACCTCGACTCTGGCGATTACCTTGAGTTCCTCCGATCTGACTAGCTCGGATCCAAGCAGCTCTCGGGGCCGAGGACTGGGAGTGGGACCCAAGGGGATGAATGTGTCTTCGGCTCTGACCTTGTCAGAACCAAGCCTTTCCTTCGGAGCTCTGGCTACCCAAGCCTCGGCTCCGATCCTCACAACGGACCCGGGAAGAGCTTCCTCCTTGTTGGGCTCTAAAGAGGTGCGCTCTCCCTCGGCGTTCGACATGGTGGAGAGGGTTCTCTTCCCAAGGATCAAGACCCCAGCCTATTCCCTTGGATTCTGCCCAGACTCCCTCGGATTCAGTTATGACTCCTTTCATCTTGTCTCAGGGACAGCCCGTGCTAGAGGAACCCCCCGTGGCTCACGAGCCCTCTTTAGAGAGTCCCACTGAGGAGGGGCATCGTAAGCACACGTGCAAAAGGAGGCACTTGGACTCCCCTGAGTACCTTACTGAAGACACTGATTTAGATGAAGGAGAAGGTTCTCCCAGGTCACCTCCCGAGGATGTCTCCGTTGGAGACATCATGGAGATAGTCTGCCAGAGGGTAGATTGGTCAGCCCCAAAACCTTGGCTTTTGGCATGGGCCCATCTACTTCCTGGGTGTCCCTGCCAGCGGATCCTTTAGTGGATCTTATCACCATGCAGGCATGGAAGAAGCCTGACACCATAGAGCCGATACCTAAGGTCCCGGAAAAAATTCTCTCTCCACCCTCTGACAGACGGACATGGTATAAAGGATCCCCTGTGGACGCTATGGTGGTTGCAGCAGCACCAAGAAGGAACTGGCTCAAGAGAGTTCCTCGGTCCACCGTCCGGATAAAGAATCCAGGATGGTGGATCCATTTGGGAAGCGAGTATATTCTTCAGCGACTTTTTTCCATCTGAGCGCTGAACTACTTGGCACACGTTATATGACTGCAGCGAGACCTAGTCATGGAGTTAGCTGAGTCGCCCGTAGAGTCTTTGTTGCAGTAGGACAAGCGTCTGTTCTCCGCGAAGATGTTTACTCTGAAATCAGTTTCAAACACGTCCATGCACCTCCTCTCTCATTCTACGGAAGGAGCAGCTAGGGTGGCTGGGACTGGCGTTGCTATAAGGCGACATGCTTGGCTCAGACTCTGTCAGTTTGCAGACCCCTTCAAGGCGTCTTTTACAAATGCTTCCTTTGATGGCTCACATTCGTGACACCCTTGTCCAGAGTGAGAAAGACAGGAAGACTTTGTCTGCCATCGGAATCTGCTTCTCTGGCCCTCAAAGATCCTTTTTCCCAGAATCAGAGAGGGCAAAATATGTTCCGGAAATCACAGTTTTCCCGGGGCTCTCCAAACAACTCATCCCCTAGAGGCAGAAGGGGACATGACAGACGCCGGCCCAGAGGCAGAGGGGGTCCAAGGAACTTTGGGTCTAGAAAGCCCTTCTCGGACAGGCCGTGCCCTGAGGGGTTGCCCAACCATCCTACTCTGGGGGCAGTCGGGGGAAGATTATCATTGCTCCCAATGGCATGGGAGTCCATAACTGCAGATCGTTGGGTGCTTCAAGTAATATCCAGAGGTTACACCATCCCGTTTGTTGCCCCTCCAATCCAACCAAAGTGCCTCCTAAATGTCCCACCCGTTCAAAGGGAGATGGCAGCGCTAGAGGTTTCCAAACTGCTTCAAAAATTAGCCATCTAACCGGTCCTCCCAGATCAGTCCAGGTCAGGCGTTTACTCCAGGTTCTTTTTAGTGCCAAAAAAGACGGGGGATCTCTGACCCATTTTGGATCCGTCAACCTTAAACCTGGCTGTCGCCAAACAGAAATTCCGCATGGTCACCCTACAGTCCATTCTACCTTATCTTCAAGAATGCGACTGGATGTGCTTGATAGATCTCCAGGACGCTTACTACCATATCAAGATACACAGAGGCTCCAGGAGATTCCTTTGCTTCTGGCTGGGGGCCATTCATTTCCAGTTCCGAGCCCTACCCTTCAGTCTCACCACAGTCCCCAGGGTGTTCACCATGGTAATGGCAGTCATAGTGGCTCACCTGAGGTTTTAAGGGGATTCAAGTATTCCCTTACCTAGATGATTGGCTTCTCGCTGCTTCCACCATGTGTCTTGTTTGCCAAAGCCAGAGACTTCTTCCTACATCTTGCAGCCCTGTTAGGGATTACGGTCAGTGTTCCCAAGTCACTCTTGAATCCAGTACAGATCTTGGACTTTATCGGAGCATGGCTGGCACCCTTCAATTGAAATTCTGCCTAACTCCTGACAGGGTTCAGAGTCTAAGGGCTTATGTATCACTGATCCTTGGCCCCAGGTTACCAAAGGCGGTGGATGTTCTCAGAGCCTTGGGCTCTATGGCTGCCTCAATTTCTATCCTCCCCTACATGCGTGTTCTACAGTGGACTGTAGCCGTACAGTGGTCTTGGCTGGATCTCCCCATGGAATACCCAATTCACATCAGCAAAGCCTGCAAGGCGTCACTTCTCTGGTGGGTCCAGTCTCTGGAGATTGTAGCGGGACGCCCCTTTGTTCCATCCACATCCCAAGCCACAGTGACCACAGACGCCTCCCAGCTTGGGGGGGGGGGGCATTATCTGGGGAGGACAGTCCAAGGCACGTGGTCCCAGATCGAGACCAGATTGCACATCAGTGTACTAGAGATGAGAGCAGTTCTTTCAGCGTAGCAGGCCTTCCATGCTGTTCTTCCTCTGGGAACTATTGCAATTCAGTCAGACAACTTGTCTGTTGTCTGGTATATCAGCAAACAAGGAGGAACCAGATCTTACCCTTTGTGTCGTGAGGCCATGAGAGTTTGGGAGTGGGTGATCTCCACCAGTCGGTTTCTGATTGCAATGCTCATCCCGGGACGCTCCAACATTTTTGCGTACAAATTGAGTCGGGCTATTCTGATACCTTACGAGTGGTCTCTGAAGCAGTCAGTAGCATTGGAGGTCTTCCTTGTGTGGGCACAGCCTTGCTGCGATCTCTTCGCATCTCCTTCCAATGCAAAGTGCAGCAAGTTTTCTCTCTGATTCCCTCACCAGGGGACCCCCCCCCCCGAGATGCTCTAGTCCATGCTTAGCCTCCCGGGCTTCTGTACGCTTATCCCCCATTACCACTCATTCCGAAGTTTCTTCAGAAGGCTTGCAGACTGGGGTGCAAGGTGATCCTCATTGCCCCATTCTGGCCTCATCAGGTTTGGTTCCCCTTCCTCTGGTCTCATGTTCTAGCTCCTCCTTGGATTCTAGGTCCCTGCCCGGATCTCATTACTCATCCTTCGGGCACCTGTCCACCCAACCTGGACAGCCTCAAGCTGTCAGCTTGGTTGCTCCAGTTCCCTTAATTGCCAGGACTCCCAGTCTTTTGTCTTCAGTGAAAACTGTTCTAGTGGTGGCTCATAAGTCTTCCACTAGGAAGATTTACAGCAGTAAATGGAAACGATTTTCTATTTGGGCATCTCAGAGAAAGCTGGGTCATTTTACGGCCCCTGTATCTGTGGTACTGGATTTCTTAGCCAGCATTTTTCAACAAGGGGACAGTTCTTCCAGTGTGAAAGTGCAACTGGCAGCTATTTCAAATTTTCATGAAGGTGATAAACATGAATGCCCTGGCCTCTTCTAGATTGTGTAAGGCTTTTCTTAAAGGCACTTTTCTTTTGCGTCCTCCAATTAAGAACCCTGTCCCTCCTTGGGACCTTACTTTGGTTCTTCAGGCCTTAGTTGCTCTACCCTTTGAACCTGCAGCTTCAGTGGATTTACAGTTTCTGTCATGGAAGTCAGCCTTCCTAGTGGCTATTACTTCGGCTAGGAGGGTTTCTGAGCTTCAGGACTTGTCTGCCGTGCCCCCTTACTTGATCTTCCATAAGGACAGGGTTTCTCTCCGCACAAACCCTTCTTTCTTACCAAAAGTAGTGTCTGAATCAAACATCAATCAAACAATTAACCTGCCTGTTTTCTTCCCAAATTTTCAGAACAGAGGTGAATATAAACTGCATTTGCTAGATGTTCATAGACAACTTTGTTTTTATTTATGGAGAACAAAGCCCTTCCGTAGGTTTGACCAGTTATTTGTGTCCTTTTCTAAGCCCTTTTTGGATAAGGCCATCTCCAAAGTTTCTTTAGCTAGATGGATTACGCTATGTATTTTGCAAATTTACAAAGACAAAGTTTTGTCTCCACCTGGTCCGATTAAAGCTCATTCTACCAGATCTGTTGCGACATCTGCTGCTTTCTGGTGTAGGGTGCCATTGGATGACATTTGTGCAGCAGCAACTTGGGCTAAGTCACATACCTTCATTTCTCATTATAAGTTTGATTTAATCTCCAGAGAGAGAGCATCCTTCGGCTCTGCGGTGCTCAGGAATATCCTTCCATGAGGGCCTTCCAGGGGCTTGAGTAGATGGGGACACTCTGTCCCACAGGTTGATGATAAAATTAAGTTAACTACTTCAGATAAAGAAGTTATGTACTCACCATAACGTTCCATCTGAGTAGTTATACTTCATTTTTCTGCAGCTGTCCCATCCTCCTCCTCCCGAACCTTCTCATGTTATGATCACTATGGTTTCTTCTAGTTTGAGTTGTTGATTAGTTTGGTTTGCAGCAAACTCGATCTGAGGGAAGGCAGTAGATGGTGGTGGGTTATGGGTAAGGGGGAGGAGTTTGGAGCTCAGAGCAGATGCTTGTAAAGTTGCCAGCTCGGATCCGATATGGATCCGAATACCCACAGGTTGCAGAAAAATGAAGTATAACTACTCAGATGGAATGTTATGGTGAGTACATAACTTCTTTTTATGGTTAGTTTAATACAACTCTGTTGTCTCCATGGATTTTAAGAAGGTAGAAAATGTTGCATTTATAGGGGGAATTTTTGTCAACATGTAAAAAAAAAAAAAAAAATCAGAACACCCTTTACATAGTAAGAGTTGTGCGATCATAGAAAGTTTAAGGCAATTGAATCCTGCATCCATTTATGCCTTGTCAGTACTTCTCCTTTCTGTCCATATACCTTATTCTCAAGGAAGGCAAGGTCAATTAAACCCATGATGAATTTGTAGGTAACCACTGTCATCCAGTTGTCCAGGTCTCATTTGAAGGAAGCTGGTGTTATTGCACTGTCTAATCTGATAAGCTGCAAGGGGCATCCTGTTTCAAAGGTAAAAGAAGAGCTGCATGATAAACCTCTTTCCATCATGTTTTATTTATCTGCTGGTGAACATTTAAGTCCCTGGTTCTGGTATTAGTTGAACTGTTTGACTTGTGGCTGTAACAAGATATCCAGGACCACAGGGTCCCAGTTGGCATGGAAAGCAGGGTACAGATCTCCTCTTCTCTAATTTATTTATTTATTTATTT
This sequence comes from Protopterus annectens, assembly GCF_019279795.1. Classification (NCBI taxonomy): domain Eukaryota; kingdom Metazoa; phylum Chordata; order Ceratodontiformes; family Protopteridae; genus Protopterus; species Protopterus annectens. Next base: position 1,820,828,867 of record NC_056728.1, read on the forward strand.
ATATTTGTTTACCGGGAAATTCCGACTGGACGCAGGTCCTTTTTCAGCGGATGCCCAGGGAGAAAAGCTCCACATCATGTACATGATAAATAAAGATATAAAGTTGCAGCATTTTTGAGATGGTAACACAGGCTGTCGGGCTTCTGTACGCTTATCCAACATTACAGGTTGTTGGTTTTAATATCAAGATATTGTTTATCAACAGTATATACAGAAAATGATGCAAGTTAAGATAGTTTCTTTCTATAAGGTATTGAATGAAGGGACAGTGCTTCAAGTCTGTCTTGATAACTTTGGGTTTTTAAGCTCGTGATCATGTTTGTTTAGGAGCCTCTGTTGTAATTGTTTTATATGTCTAGTGAGGTACATCCTGAAGGATTGTTGCTCTCAACAACTGGCCTAATTAATCCTGAATATAAGGGAACTTTGACCTCTCTGGTGCTGGATGACTTTCCTTTGGCAATTTGCTGCAGTAGGTAGAAGGATTTCCTGACTGCTGTTATCATATAATGAGCAAATGAGAGGGATTGTCAGCCCATGTACCAAACAACATTCATTTTCAACTGGGGTATTGTCTGCTCTATATGCTGGGGGGAGGGGTTGTCTATGAAATGTGTCAGCATTGCACTTTTTTTACCTTTAGTTTGAGTCCATTTTACACCAGGTGTTTAGGAGTATTCTTTCTGAAGGGTGTGGGCTTCAGAGTGAAGCCCAAATATGACTCACACTTTGCAGTTGTCCCCAAATTTAGCTAGCCAAAGGTTGTGGTTCATGGTGTAGAGATCATAGAAATAAATGCCGAACAAAAGAGGTCCCAGCACTGAGCCACTGGAGAACTCCCCTGATTACTGTCATGCTGTCTGTGAAGTACCTGGGTTTTGTCTTTAAGCCAGTTTGCCATCCATCTTATTATCACTTAGAGATCTGTTTTTAAGGCCTCAACATTATGAACTATGCTATCATGGTGGATGGTGTAATTTGCCTTTGCCAGATCTAGACACACCATGTGAATATCATGACTCTGTCGACAGCCTGTGTTACCATCTCAAAGATGTTAACCAGATTCATTAGACAGGACCTACCCTTGACAAAACCAAATTGCTTTCAGTCTGGTGTGTTTAGATGTTTGATATCATAGTTTATTTGATCAGTTAAAATACATTCCATGGCTTTGCGGATGTGACTCATTGGTATATCGGTATGATGGGCCTTTGATTTCTGTGGTTACTGTTAAAGCCACCTTTATGGAGTGGAATTCCTGCTGCAGTACACCAGATCTCTGGGACAAAGTCTGTAGCTAAACTTAAGACAGTTTAAGGAGTTGCTCTGCCAGGAGATTGCTTAGTACTTCTTTATTAAAGAAAACAGGTACATTGTCAGGCCCTGTTAAAGAAGTAGTTTTGGTTTTAGAGAGTATCCTGAGTACATGTTCCTTAGTAATTATGATGGGGGGTAAAGCATTTGGAGATTTGTGGGCTTTGAATAGAAGTCTGTGGAGTAAAATATGCAGTAAACGTGTTTGCTTGTACATTGGCAATGTCTGTTGGGTCAGTGTAGGTGATGTAATTTTGAATAAGCTCAGAGCAATGTTGGGCAGTGTTCCTTAATTTCCTAATGTAGCTAAAAGATTTATAAATGCCCTTTGTTTCAGATGATATTTTATGTTAATGGGTAGTTTTAGTAGACCTAATAGTATTTTTAATTTTCAGTAATGTTTCTTATTATGTGCTTGATATGAAGGGTTTTGGATTTGTTGTATAATTTAAGAAGTTTTTTTTTATTGTGACATTTATGCTGGGGGACTACTAAGGGGTTTGTTTTTGCATTTCCCATTTTATTGATCCGGTTGAGACTGATAACTGTTTTTTCATCTAAGGGAGTGTAAAATTCCATTGTGAAGCTACTAGCTGTGGCAGCTTTGGGGGCTGATGCTGTTTGTCATAAGTGGATTTTTGAAACTTCATCATAGAATTTGGTTAGTCCTTTGGAAATCCCTGAATTCTGACATATTAATTTCACCATTAAAATCTCTACAGCTCCTGATAGTCACTAGTTTACGGTTTGACTTGAGAGATACTAGAGAATAAATGGTGCAAAAAGTAGCCATATTGGTAAGGACCGGGTCAAGGATATGCCGTCTAGTGGGTTTAAGAATCTGCTTGAGAGAATTTTTTTTAAATCTAAGCACTTCTTGGCACATCCTACATCGGAGATGTAGGTGCTCCAGTTTATTGAAGGTAGTTAAAGTCTCCCAAAATAATGAAGTTTTTGTTATTAGGAAGTTTGAGTACATTTAGAAACTTTATATGATTTTGGAGGGACATAGAGAGTTCCTGTGATAGGCTGCAAGTTTATAGTAGATCCATGTTTGGTGTGATTTGAAGTTGTAAGAGGTCAAGTTTGTGAGTCTCTGGGAATTTATCTGGAAGTGATGTGGTCCTTAAATATAGAGGCACCACACTAGTTTCCATCAGGCCTGAGGACATGGTAAGCAAAAAAGCATTTCAGTAAATTGCATAACTTTGAATGTGTTCCAACCTCAGGAGAGCCTCAAGATGAGACAATACATTGGTATTGAGCAGAGCAACCTTACTGTGATTAAGTTTGGGATTTGAACTTTTAACCATGGTTTTCAAACAGTAGCTTTTTCTCCATATCTCTGCATTTTAACAGTGTCAAAAGAAGTTACCCCAAACTATGAGAATTTGTGTTTGGGAATAAATTTAATTATTGTTTTGAAGTGTTGCATCTTTCAAGCATTCCAGTCACCGATTCAGATCCATTTTCATTTGTTTTTTTCTCCCCCAGAGAATTTACAGGTATTTTTCTTTGCAGCACTGTTACAGTATTCCAATACTGATGGGTTACCCTGCAGCTGTAACCTGATGTCTGGCTGGCATACCAAAGCCCAAAACCTTGCTGATTGACCATACATCATGCATAGGCCCCCAGCCCATGAGCATGGGGGTACATAAGCAGACATATGGGTGTAGGAGCCCCAGATTATCTTGCTGACAGTCCAAATGCAGGATCTCCACACTTGTCTGTCTGAACACTCCATTTAGTTGCCTCTATAACTGCCTTGACTTATTCAGGTAAGTACCCCATTGGAGAGCCTTCTTGGTCTTGCCTTTTTATTTAAGATTTGTTCATTTCAGCAGAGAGAGTGAAGTGCGACTGTGATATGCATATCCATTATAAAGACTTTCACTCCCTGTGTCTATTTTGTTTAGGATGAGCACTGTTACAGAAATTGTAAAATCTGCCAATTGTTCATTCCAAAAAGCCTTCATACCAGAATTTCCTCTTACTTAGAGCCCTAATGTCTGAAGCACCTCACTCAAAGCAAGATGGCAGAACCCTCTGATTTGGACATCACACTTGCACCAAAAAGAAAGAAATCAAGGTGTGAGCCACTCCAGTGGCATAGAGGGATGAAGTGCTACTGCCTAGTTGACCCGGGTTTGATTAAGCAGCTCTGGCAACTGTTGGAGCAGCAGAGAGGGATGGGCGTTCATCACTGCTGCTTTGTTAAGTGAGGCATGGTCTAAAGAGACAAGCTGGAAGACCTGGTATGGACTTGGGGCACTGGTAGCCATGCTAGTAAAAATGATGTAAAAGAGTAAACCAAAGCCTGAGTCTTCAGCTGCCCAGTCTGATTCAGATGTTCTTGCTGAGATACAACAGGAATCCGCAGTTTATCAGATTCCTCCTCAGATGCCCATACCCTGCTGGAGGCCATGCGGTGCCTGCTTCCCACAGGTCCAACAGCTGAGCCTATCATGATGGTAAAGAAGGGGAAACCTAGCCTAAACCTCTTAGAGGGACCAGTGGGCATACCTCACATATTGGTTAGGCAAGGGGAGATACCGGACACCTTAACAGAGTTTCATCAGGGTTCTAGGACATTAAGCTTTGTCAGATATGACATTCTGCTGAAGAAAAAGATACAAAAAAAGCTTTTTTTTTCTCCCAATTGAATGTCCCAGGGAAAGGAATGCCTTGAATTTTCACAAGGCCTATATACAGCCGTTTTATCTTTAAAGACCCCTTCTTTCCTTGTCACTCCTTTGCTAGACCCTGTTTTCTGAAGAGGCAGCAAGACTTGTCTGAGGAGGAGGAGGAGTAATCTGATTACATTCAGGATTCGTTAGCATGCTCATCTCAGATTCAGTCCTCTGGACAACTTGCTTCTGATGATGAAAACACCTTGTCCCGTGATTCCCCCATAGAATAAATTTCTTTTCGGGAGACAATGACTAGGATGATGCAGTAGTTTGAATGGGAATTCAGGGAAGTCACTGACATACAGAAAATATGTGATTTGCTTGAAGTTATGGCTCCTAAACCCACACCTGTTCCACCTGTTTTGGAGGCTTTTCTAGATGCTTTTGCATCCTCCTCTTCCTTGCCAGATTCTCAGCTTCCAGCTCCCAAAAAAACCTGATAGGTTTTACAGTGTCACTGAAGATATGAAATGTCATTACCAAAACCCCATAGCAGACTCTTCCGTTTTATCTGTCTCCACTGATAAGCCCAGTAAGCTTGTACCTGCAGCTTGTGTTATCCCATCAGACAAAGAGAGTAGGACCATGGCAGAAGGGTCTACACCTGTGCTGCCTTGGCCTTTAGGGCCCTAAATTATAAAAACACATGACATAAATTCATTTAATTCATTCTAGGGGCTTTACATAAAGTTATGGGTAATTGAGTATTCCAGTCATATAAGGCGCATGTGTCCATGCTTAGTCAGGCTACCCATCTAGCCAGGCATTCATTAAATGCAGTTATGATTCTTCAGAGGCTTCCTCTACAGCTGCTGCCACTCATTCTGTTATCCACAGATTTATCTGGCTTTGCTTTCAGTCACTCCCTGAGGATATCAAAGCCAAGCTTCTGGATTTCTCCCTTCATAGGGAATTTTGTCTGGCCCCTACTGCAGCTAAACTTTTCAAAACTGTACAGAAGAAAGGAAAGCAATGCCTTATTTCAAACAAATTTTTACTCGCATCTCTTCCTATCATGAGAGTCATCTTTCTAAGTCTGTTTCCTTTGTATATAGGGAGCAGAAGCCCACCCACCCTACCTGGATGACCTTCCTATTCAGGCCTCCTCCTAGGGCACTCTTTGCCTGTATTTCAGCTTCACTGTCACTTTTGAAAGACTAGGTTTCACTCTCAATCTTAATGTGTTCTCTGACTCCATCCCTGGATCTATTCTTCTTAGGTTGCAGACTGACTGCCCTCTTGATGACAGCCTTCCTCTCTTAGGAGAAAGCACTATCGCTGTCCAACATACTTCCAGTCTTTGCTTCCTGTGGACTCCACATCAGCAAGGGAAATCCTAAGAGCTCTGGGTTACATGGCAGCCACAATGCCCATGTTGCCATTTGCCAAGCTACATGTGAGAAAGATCCAGTGGTACTTGAAGTCCCTTTGTCTCAGCAGTGTCCCCACAGGGGGGCCTCTACCCCTGATTCCAAAGGGTATCATGTAGATTCAGAGGGACACACCAAAAATGTTGCTAGTGACTCCCTTCTGGCCCAGGTAGCATTGGTTCTTCTTTGTCCATCTAGTCAGGGGTCATTACAACAAATTACCCCAGAAAGGGGGCATACACAAAAAGAGGGCTATCTTACCCATCCTGAACTGCATGCTGTCAACTTCTATATTTAGATGATAGAATCGTAATCCCTTTCAGGCACCAGTTTTCTGAGGACATGCTTCAGGGGGCGAGAAAACCTACCACTAGAAAATCGTACATCTCCAAGTGGAAAAGATTTTCAGTCTGGTGTCTCAAAAAGAATGAGGACCCCTTTTAGGTGGGTATGCCTGTTTTATCTTACAGGTGTGAATTGCTTAAAAAAAGGCTAGCCAATTCCTCCATCAAGGCACAGTTGTCTGCTGTTTTGTTTGAGGTTAAGCAGATTTAAAAGGCATCTGTCACTTGAACCCACCTAGGAGGCTATTTTGCCTCCATGGGATTCTAACTTTGTTTTGGAAAACCTTACGCTGCCAACTTTCGAAGCAGTAGCCTCCACCTCATTAAAATTCTGTACCTGGAAAACAGTTCTTCTGGTTGTTCTTAACTTCTTTCAAGTTTCCAAGCTACAAGCCCTAATGGGCATCCTTCCTTATCTTTGATAAGGATAGGGTTTCCATTCGGGCTAACCTCTCTTTTGTGCCTAAAGTAGTAAATAAACTGTCACTCAGCCAGGCTATCCTTTTGCCTATTTTCTTTTCTAACCCATGGAACAGGGATGAAAGACTCTTGCATTCCCTGGATGTGCACAGACAGTTATGATTCTACTTAGACAAAAGAAAAGCTTTCAGGAAAACCAGCCAGCACTTTGTCTTCTTCCAAGAGGGTAAGTTGGGTAATCTGTTTCCAAACAGACCAATCTCCAACCGGATCTCTAATTCCATTTCCTTCTGTTACACACTCAACAGCAAATCCCATTTCATAGGTAGGTACTGGGCTATCTGCCCAAAGGCATATATTAGTCCAGCCATGTTGTGCGGTATTTGCCGCCCCTTTGGTTAGTTCCCTAGGCCCTTGATCTAGCAGCTAGTACCCTTGGCCCCTATCTAGTAGAGCTGTTGGTATGATTCCTGGTGTGAACTTTCTATTACCCATCCACTCGTCAAGGTTCCTCTTGAAGAGTGATAGTGAGGGGCTCTGTCTTATGTAGATCGGGACCTTGTTCCATAGCAAGGGAAGTCTTTGCGAAAGGAATCTATCCCTCCAGCATGTTCTATTCACTGTTGTGCTGAGGTTTATATCCCTAGAGCATGTAGCTCAAGTGGATTTGGTTTTGCCAAGATGGAGCATGTTCAACAGTTTTGGGTTGGACATGGCTGTGTATGTTAGACAGAGATCGCCTCTGAGAAGGCAGTATGCAACAGAGAACAGCCTTAGTTTTTTCAATCGTGCTGCATAGGGCAAGTGTTTGAGGCCAGTAATCCTCTTAGTGAGGTACCTCTGTGGTCTCTCCATCTGCTGGAGATGCCTATCCAGGTACATTCCAATTGGTGTATTGTACTCTATAATGGGTCTGATGAGGGAAGAGTAGAGGGGCACCACTACATCCTTAGATGTTGATGCGAACCCTTTTGTGATCAGATGGGTCACATAGAAGGATTTTCTAACCACCTTGGCAACATGGTTATCAAAGGAAAGCTGACTATCTACTTGGGTCCCTAGATCCCTTATTACTACTTCAGATTTCAGGGGGTTACCTACTATGTGGTAGTTCACGGGTACTCTGTTTGTTCCAAAGGGGATTACTACGCATTTTTTAGCATTTAGCTTGAGACCATGGCTCTGACACCATGCATCAGTCTCATTAAGGCCCTTCTGGAGGATATCCATGTCGGCCGGAGACTCTATTATAGCACCCAGCTTGCAGTCGTCCGCAAACTTGGTCAGCCACAGCCCTTCAGTGCTTGCCTGTACTTCTGAGAAGTATATGCCAAATAGGAGGGGCCCCAGGACAGAGCCCTGAGGCACACCGCTCGTTACTGGTCTGGATTCGGACATAGATCCCGCTACTCTTACTTTGTGGGATCTGTCTGAGAGCCAGTTTGCGATCCATCTTGTGACGTAAGGGTTTATGCCCAGGTTGGTGAGTTTATCAATAATACCCGAATGGGGAATGGTATCAAATGTTTTAGCAAGGTCAAGGTAAGCCGTGTGTATAGCCTGAGTAACCGTCTCAAAGAAGTCCACCAGGTTCAGGAAGCATGATCTGCTCTTGACGAAGCCGAACTGTGTGGGGTCAAGTGTTTGGAGGTTCCCAATCTGTCCATTTATGAGTTCCATAATGATTCGCTCCATTGCCTTACAGATCAGACTGGTCAGGCTTATTGGTCGGTAGTTCCCAGGGTTGGTTGTGGGCCCACCCTTGTGAGTGGAACCACCGTTGTTGTGCGCCATTCTATGGGCACATATCCTGTCGAGAGGCTGAGACTGAACAGGGTATTCAGATGTGGGGTTAATTCATTTTGGAGCTCGTGTATTACACAGTCCGGGACACCATCTGGTCCCATGGAGGCAGTGTTTTTAGCTTTAGATTGAGCCTTATTAACCAACGTATCAGTAATAATTGGAGTTACACAATCCCCTGGAATAGTAATAGGCCCTGTAGGTGGTGAGGGGGGGGGGATTTGCACTGAACCTGTCAGCCAAGATGTTGGCAATGTCAGTGGGGTCAGTGTATTTTGTTCCATTTTGTACTAGCTCAGAACAGACCTGAGCATTGCCATTTAGTTTTTTTACGTAACCATAGAAGGCCTTACGGTTATCCTTGGCAACTTTCTTTTCGAAAATGGCTTTAGTTCACTTGATGAGGGCCCTCAATTTCTTAATAAAGCTCATCAGGGAAGATTTTTCTACTTGAGATTTGGCCTTTTTTTGTATAAGTCTCCTCCTTTTATTGTATAGTTTGCTTATGGCCGGGGTCCACCAGACTGGTTTCTTCTTGCTTGAGGAAGGAGTCTTGGTTTTATTTGGGATAGCTCAGTCCATGCAATCCTGAAGATGTATATAAAGTGCCGTGGTGTAGGATTCTGCATCCTGGATATCATTATCCTTCTGCAAAGGAATAGTAAAGCTTTCCACTTCTGACGCAAGTAGTTTGAAGTTTGCTTTGGAAAGGTTTTTTACGATGGTTTCTTTGACAGGGAGGTGGAGGGGTGAGGATGTCTAGGATTATCAGTTTGTGGTCTGATCTGACCAGAGAGGGAGTGATAACTGGTGTGGTACAATGGGCGCCCATATTTGTGATGACTAAATCCAATATGTTGTCCCCTCTAGTGGGAGAACATACCAGTTGTTCAAGGACATTTGAATTTGTAAATTCTGTGAACCGCTGGGCATAGGAGTTAGAACTTTGGTAGTTCGCCCAGTCTATACCAGGGTAGTTGAAATCACCCAAAATTATGGTGTTGGGTAGGACCTTTATATTTTCCAATGCCTCAAGGAATGCTGAGTGAGCATCTTGGGACATGGTGGGCGATCTATAACAGGCTACGACATGAAATGTGGTTTTGCCTGCTGATAGTTGCGCATGGATGATCTCTGGGGCATCATGCTGCGCCACTAACCTGGAGATGTGTGTATCCTTGATGAATATGGATACACCTCCACCCTTTGTACTGCGATCTGGTAACTGAGGCCGGAAGGCATGATATGAATTGTAACCTGGTAGTGCTGGGGTGCTCTCTGGAGCCTTGAACCAGGTTTCCGTCACTGCACAAACATCGATTTTCTCAGTACTGAGGAGTGCCTCGAGTGCATGTATTTTGAGGTTGAGACTTCTGGCATTGAGTAGCATTACCCTTAGTTTTTGGTTACCTGTGCTGGTTACGGTGGTTGGTTTGTCCTTTGAGCCTTGCCTAAAAAAGGCACTATGGGGACGGCAAGAGCCTTGGCCGGTATTCGAAAGCCTAGGGGTGACAGGTGAAAACCATCTCTGGCGAAACAGCGAGGCTTGTCTATCATGTCATCCCAGGCAGACAGACACTGGATCCCCTTAGAATGACACCAGAAGATTAGCCAGTTGTTGAAATTGATCATTTTATCTTTGTATTGTGGTATCATTCTAGGTGAAGGTAGTATGCTACTCAAGGTCAGGGTCATACCAGCTTGGGCTACATGATCAGAGAGCTCCTCAATGTCTCTCTTCATGTAGTCCAGGGAGGCACGTCTTAGATCATTCACACCAACATTTACAATGACAGCGTCATACTTGTACTTGTTCTGGAGTGACCTAAGTGCCTGTGTTATGCAGTGGATCCTAGCACCCGACAGGCAGCTGACAGTAACCTTCTCCTTGTTCAGCCTGGTGAGTGGAACATCTGTGTGCCTTACTATAGAGTCTCCTATTACTAGCATGTTGGGTATGGTGTTTTGCCTTAGGGGCTGTCGTGAGGCACACTGCTGAGGTGAATTATGCGTTTTCTGGCTTGTGTTTGGAGGTGCAGGTTGCTTGCTTCACTACTCTGGAGGGCACTGTTTCTTTTTCAGATTGGTACCTAGTGCCTCCGAATATGTTTTTGTGTATTTATGTGTATGTTTTGCCGGTGCTTGTTTTGTAGATCCATGTGTGACTGGTGGTGTGATGCTAGTGTGTCTCATCTCCTCTTGACTGTCTGTTACAGTCATGGGTTGAGAGCGCTTAGTCTCCAGTCTGGCTGTGTATTTGCATCTCTCACAATTGTTTGTGTCTAGAGGTAAGAGGAGAGGGTTGTTTGTATACATGAGGCAGTTGTGACATTGCCTCAGGATGCCCAATTCCACTAGATGAACTGGAGAGTACACCTGAAGCTGACCTCTGGACATGCTTGGAAAAGTAAATTTCACTTGTCTTGCGGGCAATCGAGGGTCTTATGCTGTATTATAATAGTGCTGTCTAGGAGATTTGGAAAATAATAGTGCTGTCTAGGAGATTTGGACAAGTGCTGATTTGGGTTATGCAAGTGCTGCAATAAGAGCAGTTGATCTGAAGCACTTGAGTTGAGGCTTGCCTAGTTCTAAGGGAAAATTTGCAGCGTAGACTTTGTGGAGCCAGGAATAGTATACCCCAGCTAACCGGTGCTGCCCAACCCTGCTCTGTGCGCAAGACCGCGCATTAAGAGCGAGAGATCAAAGAGTTTGGAATTGACCCAAAATGGCCAATAAAACTACAGTTTCTAAGCAGTAACCACTCCTACAGGGACAGGCAGGCTGCTCAGTGTTAACCACTGCCACTGGTGAACACAGAGACTTCCCTTTAGCCCAAGTAAGCACTGGCCTCCAAGAAACTTACAAACAGTTCAGAACAGCAACTCTGTAACTGAACTTTCTTTTAAATTATAGAAAGTGGGAAAATAGCAAGATTGTTTTGTTTTTTTGTTTTTGTTTAAGGATAGCAGAGACACACAAGTAGCAAACTAGTCAGAACAGTGCAATAAATGACCCCAACATGTGTGTGCTTAGGTCAGAGGCAGGTAAAATGCAATTTTAAGAAAAAAACAATTTTAAATTAAGTGCAACACAAAAAATGCAATAAATAGGCTCTAGGTATTTTCTAAATACTGCTTCTAACACAGATATCAACTTTTGCAAGCAAGAAAATACCGAAAAGTAGGCGGCAATGCAGTTTTTCTAAGAAATAAATCAGAAGAAAATACTTAAAATCTCAAAAGTGGCTCCTTTCTTCTCTCAGCGTTTTCTCCTCTTGGTAGGTGCTTGAGCAACAACTATCAAGCCTGCAGTCACCAATGCAGTCTCCTCATCTTCAAAGGTCTTGACTAAAGGTCTGTTCTAGAGGTGGACACCTGGTCAACAGTTCACATATTTACTAGGCAAGTACCGAGTGTATGCATTCTCCAGGTATAGAACCTCTTTTGCTAGATCTGTCCTCCTTATGATTGGTAGACAGCTCCCTTCTTTCCAACCTGTCCGCCATTAACATCCTCTAGGTTTGGGGGGGGGGGGGTCATCCATCAGTACTGGAATACAGCAACAATTACCCAAGGAAGGACATAGTACAGTTGTACAAGTACTTGCCATACCAGTAGATGTCCTACAAATCACTGTTAACAGTATTGCATCCCTTCCTTCCTTCCCCCTGTCTTGTTTTTTGCTGCCTTTCTGCAGATAGTCTGAGGATCTTACACCCATATGTCTGCTTATGTATCCCTATGCCTGCTGGCTGCGATCGTACATTGGCTGTACCGTGCATCAGGAAGGTTTTGGCTTTAGTTCACCAACCGGACTTAAGGTTACCTTGGCAGGATAACCCATCAGTATTGGAGTACTGTAACAGTGATCAGTGAGGACATCTGTTGCTATGTTAAGTTCTTGTACAACTGTATTTTCACAGCTCCTTTCCTAAGCCTCTGCAATTCTCTCTCTCTCCCCCCTCTCTTCTTTCGTTATAGATATTGTATTCTGCTTTGATATTATTATCTTTCGGGTGTTTCTCAGTTGTCATTCCTTTTTCTTGACATTTGTTCCTATTTTGTCAGTTTGTGATCTAAGGTAGGACTTTTAAAAAAAATCTAAATTCAGTCACAAAATTGTGCCCCAAGACAAACATTCTGCTTGTGTGTACTACTAATGACATTTGTAAATCATTTGCACCAACAGCCATTAGTATTGCTTAGGTCTGGACAAGGCTGTATATCACTCCAAATGGAGCTTCACATTCAGGCACTACTGCTGGATTGTCTACCTCATCCTCAAGGGTCAAGCCATAGTGTTAGCAAGGATTCCCCTAGCCGTGAGGAAAAAAGAAAAAAAAAAAACTACATGCTTAGACATTCCTCTGTGAGTTTCCAAGTTAAAACTCCTAAGACTGAAGAAAAATGGACTTTAACATATTCACTGGCTAGTGTTTTATAACTCCTAGGTTCATAGGAGGTTACTAAGCTAATGGCCCTAGAGCCCTTACAAGCCTAGCCATGTAACACCCATGTTCTGTAATTGACCACTTAGATGGTTCCCTAATTGAACATTGTTAGATGGTTTGATTGTTTGCAGAATGAATCTATGATCAGTACCAGCTGCCCCTGTCCATGAGGGACGTAGGTGCCATCCCAGGGGTGGATTTACGTTCTCCCATCCAGTTGTCCAGGTTGCACTTAAATAGGGTCATTGAGGAGCTCTGCTTAACATGATTTGTGAGTTTATTCCAGAGTAATGTCAGTCTCTGGGGAGTATATCTCTCTCCTGCATGTTTTGTTTAAGTCATAGGTTAGATTGAGATCTCTAGTGTTGGCTGCAAGTGTCCTGTAAAACCAGTTAAAAGTGTTAATGCGACTTCTGTCAGATTCAGTGATATGTAGATTTATTGGATGTCCTTCAAGGATGCATCTGCAGTCCTAACATATGGGTTGTCCTGCCTCAGGCAGCCCTTCGGTCGGCCGGATTCCAAAGTCTGGGTCTGGCCTCGGCTGATGTTGCACTTCACCCGACGTCATAGCTGCTGTCAATTGGGTATAAAGGCATCAGCCGACGCCATTTTCCTCCATCTTTCTTGCCACGCGGTGCCCGAAGCAGAAGCTGTTCGCAAGTGCCGGTTGGTCAGATCCAGAGATTTCTACTACCGAAGACTTCTAAAAAGCTAAGTACCCCGTTGGGGACTCTTTCTTGCCTCAGCCGATGTCAGAAAAAGTAAATAATTGTTTAACTTGTGGGAAACAAATACCTCATAAGGATTTCCACTCTTACTGCCTTCCTTGCTTAGGCCCAGACCACGACGTAGCAGCTTGTCTAGCCTGGGCTTCCTTCAACCGACGGACACTTAGACGTCGGTCGGAGTTTGCGGAGGAGTTTTTTGGTCCCGCTTTTGCTTACAAAATGCCGTCGGACACTCTGACTTCACAATTAGCTAAAAAGCGTAAGGAAAAGGACCGACACTCGCGGTCCACGGTTTCGGCCGAAACCACGGTTAAGCCAACCGTGAGTGTCTCGGTTTCGGCTGAAACCGAGTCCTCGGTTCTTCCTTCGGCTGAAAGCATACCTCCGACAGCCGAGGCCTCACACAGCATGGCTGAATCTGCTACTGAAATTTCTCCTGCTGTAGCAGGCACCCAGGATTTATCAGATACTATTCCTTTAGACATATCTACTCCTGCACGTGGAGCTGCTAGGCCCCCTGCATCCATGTCTATCAAGGCTTTTTCTAGGGCTAAAGCAGCTAAATCTTCTAAGGCCTTGCCTGCTAAAACCCCCTCACACAGGCCTAGCTCTAGTTCCCAAATGCTCAGCCTGGCAGAGGATCTCATTTCTTTGATCAGGGAATCCCAACCTCACCCTGACAGGGCCTCTCATCCCCCTCCCGAGAAGAGGCCTAGAGCAGAGCCCCCTGAGCCAGTTTCTACAGATTATACCTCTGATGATTCAGAAAACTCAAATCCTCCAGAAGGCCCTTATTCTCCATATGAGGACTCTGACGCAGAAGACTCCATTCCTTCTGCCTCTCCTCCTGAGGAATTTTCTTTTGGGGAAACCTTGCATGCTATGAGAGAGCAATTTCAATGGCAGGGCCAGGATTTTTCAGATTCTAGGAAAAGGCTAAGGACCTTTTTACATTTGCCACAGCATAGGCCTTTAGCCATTCCTCCAGTACTAACAGTTGTGGATGATGCATTTAATGATGCTTGTACTGCCCCTGACTCTCTTCCCCCGGCCCCTGCTAAGCCCGACAGATACTACAGGGTCCCGGACACACATTTTCACTTGTATAAGGCTCCTATTGCAGATCTGAAACTATTTCACAGGGCCCCAAAGCTGTAGCAACTGCCTCTGCCAAAAACCCCCTCCCCTCTGAAAGAGAATCTAGAGCATTAGAGAGATGGGGTAAAAAAGTTTATACTTCTGCTACTCTTTCGGCTAGGGCCTTAAACTGTCAATTCCACATGATTCAGTATCAGGAATTTTTGTTAGATCAGCTAAATAAAAAACTATCCTCTCCTGAACCTATAGACCGTAAGTCCCTTCAGGATTTGGTACATAACACTCAGCAGGTCAGTAATCATTCCTTAAAATGCGGCTATGATGCACTGGAGGCTTCCTTTAGATCAGCTATGACTGGTACAGTGATCAGAAGGCATGCATGGTTAAAAGAGCAATCCTTACCAGACCATGTAAAGTCAAAGCTCCTAGATGCTCCCATGGAGAAACACAGTTTGTTTGGCTCCCCTGCACAGCAAGTGTTAAAGAAGGTGGAAGAAAAAGCAAAATCTGTCCAAACAGTCAAGGATTTCTTACAGGTCCAGCCTCCGAGGTTTAGTAGAAATTGGCCTTCGAAGAATTGGTCCTTTCCAGACACCACCAGAGCACAGAGAGGCAGAAATAGGCGCCCAAGAGGCAGAGGTCAATCCAGAGGTGCCTACAGGGGACGTCAGTGGCAGCCTAACAACCAGAGAAGTACTGCCACAGATCCAGCTACTACCACTTCCACAGGGCAGTCACAGTGACTTTGCTCTGATACCGCCTACCAGGGAACAACTGGAAGCACCCTTAGGCGGAAAGCTAGCCTTATTTTCAGCAAAATGGCATTACATTACAGGAGACAAATGGATTTTACAGACAATAGACAAAGGTTACAGGTTTCACTTCCATACTCTACCAAGGAAGAGAGGAATGCCAAACCTACCACCAAACCAAAAAACAAACGCTCTAGGACAAATCAACCACTTACTAAGGATGAGAGCTATAGAAAAGGTACCGTCTATGGAACAAGGACAAGGATTTTATTCCAGACTTTTCCTGGTGCCAAGAAAAGAAAACCAATGGAGACCTATTCTCGACCTGTCCGCTCTGAACACATATCTCATTGTTCCAAAATTCAAAATGCTGACCCTACAGCAACTTCTTCCCATGCTGGGCAAGGAGTCTTGGCTGGTGACTCTAGATCTCAAGGAGGCATACCTGCACGTCCCTATACGACCAGATTGCAGAAGATACCTCAGATTTCTTGCAGGATCAGAGCATTATCAATTCTCAGCATTGCCCTTTGGCTTATCTACTGCGCCCAGAGTATTCACGAAATGCCTGGCATCAGTAATTGCTCATTGCAGGCTTCAGGGAATTCAAATTTATCCATACCTGGACAACTGCCTGATACAAGCGGACAACAAGATCAAATTAACAAAAGATTTGGAAAAGGTTATTCACCTATTGCAAGCCCTGGGATACACAGTCAACATAAAAAAGTCAAGGCTGATACCATCCCAAAGGATAACATTCTTGGGTGCAGAACTGGACACATCAAATCAAATGGCATTTCTCACAGCAGAAAAGCAAAAGCAACTACCACTCTATTTCATGGCATTAACAACGAGAACCAGCTTACAGCAAGGAAAGTCCTGCAAGCCCTGGGTTACATGGCATCCTGCATAATATTGATTCCACATGCCAGACTACATATGAGGAAGTTGCAATGGTACCTAAGGAATTTATGGTCTCAGCACAAGCACAGCCTAGAAACCCAAATTCCAATAATTCCATGCCTGAAGCAAGAATTCCTGTGGTGGGCTCAGGCCTGTCAGTTGAACAAAGGACTGCCTTTCCACAGCCCTCACCCAAGCCAGACTATTACCACGGACGCCTCAGACCTCGGTTGGGGGGCGCACATGGTAGACAAGTGTATACAAGGCCTATGGACACAAGACCAGCTGAACCTACACATAAATCAAAAAGATGCTGGCAGTGAAACAGGCAATTCAGACATTCAGACCGTTTCTTCAACAAGGCCATTTGCTGATAAGGACGGACAACACCACAGTTATGTGGTATATCAACAAGCAGGAGGCACACATTCATATCCTCTATGCCGGATGGCAATGGACCTGTGGAATGTGGCCCTGAACCTCAACATTCAGCTCCAGGCCATATTTGTGCCAGGAAAAGAAAATATACTAGCAGACACCTTAAGCAGAACTACCACGGATGCCCACGAATGGATGCTGCATCCAGACATCTTCAAATCCATTACAAAGAAATGGGGGCTACCAGAAATAGACCTGTTCGCATCCCCACACAACCACCAATTGAGAAAATTCTGCACAAGGACATACCACCCACTTGCTTGGAAGGTGGACTCCCTATCCTTCAGTTGGGAAAACCTAACAGCATATGCATTCCCACGTCTTCCTTTGATGCACAAAGTGCTACTGAAGATCAAAGAAGATCACCCAAGGATCATCCTGATAGCTCCAGACTGGCCGAGGCAGCATTGGTACCCGCTACTGAGGAGTATGTCTCGGGTACACGCATGGCCTCTACCTCTAGTTCCTTTACTGCTAACACAGAACAACTTCAAGATCCTGCATCCAAACTTGAAAACACTGCAGCTAGCTGCTTGGAATCTTACATAAAACAAAATAACCCAGATTTATCTCAGAAGGTTAAAGACATTATCCTGGAGGCTCGCAGACCCTCCACAAGGAAAACTTATTCAGCAAAATGGAAAAGATACCTCATTTGGAGTGCAGCAAAGGAGAAAATGTATCATTGGCAAACATAGCTAACATCCTGGAATATTTAGCAGAACTTTTCCACAATGGCCTGTCTTACTCCTCCATTAAGATTCATGCATCAGCAATTTCAGCAGAATACAACATGGATCCTCCAGTCTTCTCTCATCCTCTACTCAGGCAGTTTCTAAGAGGAATTAAAAATGTAAAGCCTCCAAGGAAGCCACCTTTGCCTACATGGGACCTGAACTTTGTGCTAGAAAAGTTAACACTTCCCCCTTTTGAACCAGCAGCAACAGCAGAATTACAGTTCTTATCTTGGAAAACTGCTTTCCTGCTTGCAATCACTTCAGCAAGAAGGGTTTCTGAACTACAGGCATTAATGGCAGTACAGCCCTTCCTTATCTTCCATCAGGATAGAGTGTCCTTGAGAACAAACCCTACTTTTATGCCAAAGGTGGTCTCCAGGGTATCATTGAACCAAGCAATCCACCTACCAACATTCTTCCCCAACCCACAGAACAGGGGGGAAAGACTACTGCATACCTTGGATGTGCACAGGCAATTGCGCTACTACCTGGACAGAACCAAGAACAATAGAAAAACTGACCAGCTTCTGGTAGCATATGCAACAGGAATGGAAGGAAAAGCAATTTCAAAACAGACAATCTCAAAATGGATAGGAAATTGCATTAGAT
This sequence comes from Protopterus annectens, assembly GCF_019279795.1. NCBI lineage: Eukaryota > Metazoa > Chordata > Ceratodontiformes > Protopteridae > Protopterus > Protopterus annectens. The sequence continues at coordinate 1,820,846,532 of NC_056728.1, forward strand.
TTTGTTACTCTTTTCATGGAAAGACAACTCCAGAAAACATCAGACCTCACTCCACAAGGGCTACAGCCACTACTACAGCTTTCTTACGAGGAGTGGCTACCAAAGACATTTTAGAGGCTGCTACTTGGAGCTCCGTGCATACATTTGCCAAGCATTATAATCTACCTTTATACTCCAGATCCCGAGCAGGTTTTGCCACTGCTGTTTTGCAAGGGATCTTAACTACACCATAATCTTCTTAGTGCCTCCTCCCCCAGTTTGGCTATGGTATTCTACCCATATGTTAGGACTGCAGATGCATCCTTGAAGGACATAGTACAGTTTTGTACCTACCATAAATGTAGATGTCCGAAAGGTATGCATCTGCAGTCAGGATTACCCACCCTCCTTCCCCTCTGTGGTACTCCTAGGGTATTTGCCCATCTTGTAGCTGGCTGGGGGAAAGGGACCGTAGAAGCTACTAATTATTCCAAAGAGATTCTCCTCCCAGTTCTTTCTCATTTCAAAATGAATAATCTGTTTACAGCCTAGTCTGGATCTCTGTGGCTTAATCAGCATGTCCAACACCTTTTTCCATGTGTTGATTGTACGGCATCATGCCTTGTAGCATCAGGCATTTGGATGGTGTCACTGGATTTGATGTATATTTTCTGGCACATCTGCATCTGGAGGGTCCATACAGGAGATTTCCAGTTTGTTTTTGAAGGGCATTCATTCCATTGCAAATTGTTGCCACTTGGGATTTGTTTAAAGCATACACTGTTTGCAGAGGTGTTGCTTTTGTGGCTAAAGCCTTACAAGAGATTGGAAAAGCTGCTGTACGTTCTGCCTAGAAAACTGGCTGCTGTTAGCACCTTCCAGGGACTGTCTAGAACTGTCTGTTCATTGAATGCCGAAATAGTTGTAGTCCATGTATGATGGCAGTAAAACAGTAGTACTCTCTCATTTTATCTCAGAAGGAGATGTTTGGCTAATCAGCAACTGCAGTATTATTGGCACTAATTTTGAGAGAACTAAAGTACCAAACTACCATGGCATTGAATTCTATACAGAATGCAAAAAAAATTTTTTTCAGAAGGTAAGCCCGTCAGAAACGCCAAACCTCTGCATCTCTAAATATACAAACTGTAAGACTCCACAACAGTGGGGTTAAGGAGCACCTCCATTATCCCCACTTTTGCACAGTTTTGCTGTTTACAGAGCACAGGTTTCAACAAAACAAGCAGTCAACTAACAGTCAATGTATATTGTATCAAAATCCAAATGAACAAACTGCTCACTGGATTGTCTTCATAAATGAAGAGATGGATCCTATACATTGCTGGTTCTTTCTTATAGAAAGGGTCCAGAAAAACTACTTGGACAGACAAGGTGAGGGCACAGTGCAGGGTCCAAGCCTTAACTGCTTGATAGCTACCAGTCTTCATGTTAGTTTGCACACCTCAGAATGTAGGTGCTGAAACTATATGTCGGCAGTTGCTGAAGTGCTACCATATCTTGAGAATCTTTTCCTAGTGTCAGACTTCTGTCACTGGGCCTTGGAGTGGTAAATAATCCCTACAAGTCTTAGTGGACCTTGCAGTCTTGCAGCAGAGTATGTCATGTATTCTTATGATAGATTCTGTTGTATGGCTTGTGGGGCTCTCCTCAGCTTGCACATGACACAAAGGTTATGGTTTACATGTAAATGCAGTAGCACATCAGCCATTTAGAGTTGTATGCAGTTTTCCTGGTCTTGAAGGCCTTGGAATCAAAGTTTTTCTGAAGCTCCTCCTCATTCACTTACCCTGCCCCATTGCATTGTGTTCCTACAAGTAAGGGGACATGTAATCATATTCCACATGCAGAGAGGTGGCGAAGAGTACCATAGATATAGGCATCACTCATCATTTTACATCCCAGATGTAATGAATAAGCTGGTAGACTCTGAGCCATGTATCTATCCTTTTCCTGGATGTATTGGTACAGAAGCCCTGTCTAGTTTGGATGTTTCAGAAATGGGCAGATGACAAATCAGTCTATTGTAGCCCTCCACCTAATCTGCTGTGTGCAGCCAGGTGAAGAGGAGGTGGCAGTGTTCTTGTACATTTCCCACCACTTCCCATATTCCCACACCTTATCACATCATGACAATAAAGACTTGAGCTCATTTTTGTTTTCCTGTGGTGGCTGAAAACTCTGTAGCTTTGAGATTTCAGGTCCCTTTTACTAAATGAAAGCACCCCAAGTCCTGGCCAAACATGTTTCCACAGTTAGTGACAGCACAATCTCACACGAATAGTTGCCATTGCAGAGTCTCTGACCCCACTGCATCTTCTATGTGGTTTATCACAGGTGATTGTGTTTGTGAGGAAGCCTTTCATTCAACAGGCTTACTCCTGCAGCTTTTATCATTTTCCATGTAGGTGTAACAACTGTACCGTGTTCCTACTTAGGTAATCTGTAGGTTATCTTGATGCATCTCGGGCACATGTATGATTTGGCTTTCACTTATTCAACTGAAAAAAGGTGCATGTGTCAGCAAATTTTCTCATCATGACCTTGTAGAAAGCAGGGTTATGTCCAGCAACAGAGACGGATTCATCTCTGTCTAAATTTGAATAAACTCACCCCAGTGTTGGCAATGAGTTTCATGACTGGTGTGGGCTTTTGCCCAATACCATGAAGAACCAGCTGGCTTGACACTGAAGTTTTTTTAAAAAAACATTTCTGGTGGCTATCACGTCTACCCTAACAATCTCAGAGCTGCAGATCCTCATGTGTAGGAAACCCTATTTGGTGTTTCCCAAAGGATTAGGGGACCCTTATGACTAACCCATGTCTTCTTCTAAAAATAATTAAATTATTTACTTGTTTTCGTTTGGTGCAGAAAAAGTATTTTATACAGTGCAAGTATATTTACAGGTCTTATCTTACATGAAGTAGATGCTTGAGTTTATGAAGGCCAGACAAATTTGACCCTTTGCTTTGTGGAGAGAAGGATTCACGATTGCTAAAAACTTTCTAAGTAGATTGCTAGATGCATGATCTTTCACCATTGAACAACTAGCATCCCTTTGCAAAATGTGGTTAAATGTCATCCTCCTACAGGTGCTGCTGCTTTCACTATTTACTTAAAAACATATCTATTGCATACATTTGCTGTTTAGCCACTTAGTCATCAGTGCATGTCATTGCTGGCTAGCTTTGATACCTGTGGACTTCAGGACACAGCTTTCCAAATGTTTTTCCTTGGCCTGTCCTCTAGTTCATTTCATTGTATGACTTCATGGCATATGCCAACATAGAGAGAGCATACCTACAGCTTGAAATCATCTGTGAAAAATACTGTGCTGCAATTGGTGGGAAATGGACGTAGTCATAGACTAAGTGATACTGCAAGAACCAATACCTTGTGTAACATTATTTGAGGTTATTTGTATGTTTTCTTATAATTTGTGTAAATCCCAATAGCCTTCTCAAATGATTTATGTACTTAATTGGTTAGATGCCATGTATGATTTAGGATCTTTATCTTTAAGAGAGGAAATGGAGCTTTTGAAATGTTCATTTGTTGAATGGGCTTTGCACTATTGCAGTCTTTAAGGAAATGATGCCTTACCCAGGGTTTGTAGGTGTAGACGTACAGTGTGAGTTGCCTGCTGCTGCTACAACATTGCTGTTAGGAGCACCACTTTCAGGGACCTGAAGATAAGCAAATCTAGCCAAGATAAAGCTTGAGAATCCGAAGTATTGTTTTTCTTAGGGTCCAGATTCCACAAACCATTCCTTGAGTAATGACAGAAGGATGTATGGTAGACTGTATACAAGAAGAGAGGTGATCTGTCTCTCAAAACTTGTCAGTGACTCTCTTTTGGTATCTGTGGTGAAAATAAGTCATATTATGCAGGCGTACAGAAATAAGGTTAGTGACCCCTTCAGTCTGAATCCCAGAATTACTGTTTTGGGTAGCTTGTCCAGCTTTCTGCAAGCCTGCAGATTAGCTCTCAAATAAATCTGGGACAAATCTTAGCAGAATGTAGGACAAACCCAGAAATAATCAGCAACACTTTTTAAAATATTGGTACTATTAACTTGAAATGTTGACGGAAAAAGAGAGTGAGAATTAATATACATCTTCTGCAACTCTAATTCTCATTATTAACTGTAATTTCACCACATTTTCTCCAAAAGTAAACAGATTTACGAGGGATTAAGCAGGGCAGTTAAAATTTGAGTAAATCAGTGACATCCTTGAAAATTAATTACAAAAAAAAGTTTTTGATATTGTAGTTCACCTGACATTTTGTGGGTCATTAGTATGGTAACTTGTTAAATATGTTTTTTTCAGATTTTTCTGCTGAAAACTGGTTTGTCTCTAAGAAACACCTTTCTTGCACAGTTTTTGCTAATCCTTCACAGAAAAGCCCTCACGCTGATCAAGTACATTGAAGATGATACGTATGTGTAAAATCATTTATGATTCCTAATTAAGTTATGTAATCTTAATTCAGAAATATTAGCTTTTTTAGTTCCGGGAAATAATATATATTTTTTTCTTTGTAAACTGCAGGCAAAAGGGGAAAAGACCATTAAAATCACTTCGCAGTTTAAAAACAGATCTGGACTTGACAGCAGAGGGCGATCTCAGCATAATAATGGCTTTAGCTGAAAAACTAAAACCAGGACTGCACTCCTTTATATTTGGAAGGTCTTTCTATACCAGCGTACAAGAAAGAGATGTGCTAATGGTATTTTAAAGCTTCAGAAATCAGCTAATTTCAGTTTTTTAGACATTAAAATGCCCTTTATTTTTGATTGAAGACATGCATTTTAATGTATATAAAAGGTTATAACAGAAATAGTGTGGCACTTCATCTGTTTGTGAAAAAAAAAAAGAAATGTCTTGAGCTTCTGTGTATGTTTTTAATGAAAGCTTTCTGAAATAAGCTTTCTGAAATTCATCCTTGTATGTTTCACTGTTATCAAAAAGTTCATATGGTTATGTGCACTTTACTGAAGTAGTTTATATTGTTTAAAGTTGTTTCATTGCTTACTGTCAAATTATATGCTGTACATCAGTTTATATTTTTATTTTATAGTTTGTTACTAATTACTGCTGGATCACCAACATAAAATAATAAAACGAAAACCTTACATACTTGATGTTTTTTTAAAACAAACCATCTTTATTACCTTCCAGATGGAATTGCTCAAGGCTCATAAAGTTCAGAAACAATTCTGTAAATTTTTTTACGCAAAGATTTTAAGTAGGGCGCACACTCTTTGAATCTTGTCACCAGCCTCATGTATAAGTAACTGTGTGTATTAGGGTGTTAGAATTTATCCTCTTACTTTAGTTATAATTTTTAACTATTATAATATTAAATTCCATTCTTCAGTCTATTCGTAAACAAGCCATTAGCAAGAGGCATTCCTCCTGTTCCTTCACCTTCCCATCCTATATTACATAGTTAAGCAGTCTTCCTTTATTCATAATCTGCAGCAGATTTCACCTTTGCCTTGTCTAAGCTGTATATTTACTTTTCATGATTTCATGTCTTTATGTACCTTATCGTTTAATAATTTTTATTAACTCGCATATAATACTACATTACAGGCATGCACTCTGTTATCCAATTTAACTGGAATTGCATCCCCTTGGTTATTTTATACCACTTCATATCATATAACCTTACACTGGTGCTTCCATTTCCAGTTTCCTATGTACCTTCTGTCGTCTGCCATCAACCCAGCTCCTGTCATGTTTCCAGTGATAGCTTAACCTGAAATCAACTACCTTGTCTACTCTGTTGCTAAACCCTAAATACAGCAAGCATTCCACTTCCATGCTTATAACCTTGTACCATCATAGGTAGGCATGCTATGTAATCAAAAATCTGTGATTGTTACTTAATCTTTATGAATATTTTGTCTCAGCTTTACCTTCTCTTATGTAACGTGAATGCATTCCATATTTTCCATAGTTTGTGATGCCCCCACCCTCAAGAAGCACTCTTGTCAAACATCTTCTAAAAACAGTCACTCATTTTAACAAGATGGTTTCCAGTCGATAACTACGTGCCTATCGCTGCTCCTAATACCAATTAGATATCTATCCATTTAAACAAACATCGGTTGTTAAAAGCAGCTCAAAATCTAAAATAATGGCCTAAAATTTAGCGTCCATTGTTTAAGCTTTAATATTTAACAACTACAACCTTTAATTTGCTACTAATGCAACTTAACTTGATATGAGTGACTTCAGCCGCGTGTTGCTGGCCTTCTACTTGTATCGGAATTCGAGCTGGAAAGAAAAGAAACATTGCAAAATGTCAAACCAGTATGAGCAAATGGATGGACAAACATCCAAAACAAAACTATCCCAAATTACATCTCCAGAAAAGGACATTACTTCCAAGGGACAGAAAACTACCTGCCTACCAAACCGCAACAGGACACTATAAAGCCGGCCTTAAGAACTAAACAGGAACAACGGTATACTCTCGAGGACCTGAAGTTAGCCCACCAATCTTTACAATCTGAAATACAAACTTTTTCTTCTAAATTAGTATCATTTGGCAATACCTTGGATCAAATAGTGCTGTGTTTAGAACAAAACGAGGCTAGACTACTAGTCAATGAAACAAAGATTGAAGAAATACATAAGAACTTACAAGTGACTAATGTAACTGTGAATGAAATTCAACATAAAATAATTGATCTGTAGGCTAGAAGCCGCAGAAACATTTTAGTTCGTGGTGTCCCTGAAAAATTTGATCAAGCTCAACTGCTTGAATATTAAAAGAAATTTTAGATATCCTCTTAGAACAAAAAGATGTCACCTGTGAAATCGCTATAGAAAGAGCACATCACTCCCTTTGCAAATCACAAACCATTGACACACCACACCAGATATATGCTAGAATTCTAAATACTTTGCATGTCTAAGCAATTATTGCAGCTGCTAACAAAAAAAAAAAAAAAAAAAAGCATTGTCTGGAGAAGTCATAAAATTTCAATAACACAAGACCTCCCGCTACAAATAAAACAACAAAGACCATCTCTATCTCACTTTTTGTGCCTATCTGATTAACAAAAAAATACGCTTTCAAATGAAATATCCTGCTAAACTGATCTTTCACCGCAATCATAAATATCAAGCTTTTAACCCTGAGAAGGCCAGATCTGCCTTTTTAAGAGCATTTAACAAATTCCCGACAAAAATGAGGATTAACATAACACGGCGATCTCCATTTATGTTCTGTAAAAACCTACCACATGAAAAATCTTTGTAACAGTATTCATTATATTAACTAAATCTGCATCTTTATAATTGAAATACCTTTTTCTTCTTGCCGTCGTGGAGTTCCATTGACTCCGGAAGTCCCAGGAAGCAGCTGCCTCAGAGGATCTACGTATTTCTCTCTTTTTTTCTTTACTGAGTTCACACAACTACTCGTAAAAGGGGATAGAGACGTATTCACTTCCGGCTCTGCCGCTCGACGATATGCAGCCTATAAAAAACATCATCTTAAAAGAACATGTGGAATATGATGAGGAAAAATGATCTGCAGTCAATTTCAAAAAGCCTCAGAAGAGTTGTAAAGTACTTCATTTTAATTTTGAAATACTTGATGAGTCTGAAGATATCTGCCAGTGGAACTTGAGGTGTTTTGTGTTGCAGGTACTACGTTGATTGTGCGGATTCCCTCCACAACCAGCATAATTAATTACATGACTCCAATGACTTAAAAACTCACAAGTTACTGAGTTAATTGTTTGTCTAAGAATCGTAACTCTTTGAGAAGTAATACGACAGCTGGAAGTTTGCCATCACAGCGATCACTGTCTCTGATAGGTAGTACCCTTGAAGTAAGAATAAAAAAGTAAGAGAGGGGCATAGTCCCCTCATGATGAGTGCAGCTGAGTTGGTCTCCCTGTTAAAATGATTGTCTCATATTTTCTTATAACTTGACGAGCTCAATTACATGTTTTACAAGAATAGGAGTACCTAAGCTTCTATTAATGAGCTGTTATGATCGTGCTAATGTGATGTGAGCTTTAATGAGTCCAGAAGACGCCTTGAATCACTATATTCTTAGGCTGATTCCCATGTTCCTAGGACAAAACTGGCTAACGAAAATATAAGTTAGTGGCTAACCAGTTTGCTTAGAATGAAAAACATCCCAGTCTGGGGAAGGGGACAGCAATGTACCCAGAGAGTTATGATGACCTGGAGTTCTATGACTTTAGCTATTTTGATAGTACTTTTAACCAACACAAAGCTTAACCACCTCTTTTCTAGCATAGCATTATGGGGGAAATTTAAGTCTTTGCTCCTAAACAGGTCTTTTATTATCATCATTTACTGGTGCTATAGCAGTCTTTCAGCAGCTTATAGCTACAAAACATGCTTACACTTAGGCATAGATCTGAGCAGGACGCCCACTGCTACATCTCAGTCATTTACCTGGTGGTGTATTCCCAGGGGATACTAAGGTCAAGCCAATAGCCACTTATTTCTCCATCTCTGAACTTACCACTTCATATCTGGGCTACCTCATGAACCCAGATATCCATCAACATAAGCTGATGCCCCTGTTATACAGCACTGAGCAAAATATTGAAAGCTAAACTCTGTTATTCCTTTACCATAACTTGCTGTAACTTGCCAGTATATATAGATTCATAGGTAGGTACTAGGCTATTGGCCCAAGGGCCTACGTAAGCCTAGCCAACAAGGTTCCCTGGCTTACGCCACCCAAGAAAGTTATTTTCCTGTGCCACTGTAGAGCAGAGACACAAAAGTGATCCCCGGGGTGTATTTCCTATTTCCCATCCACTCATCAAGATTTTTCTTGAAGAGTGCTAATAAAGAACTTTGCTTGACATAGATGGGTAGTCTGTTCCAGAGTATGGGAAGTTTCTGGGACAGGAATCTATTTTTCCAGCATGTCCTGTTTATTGTGGTGACAAGGTTTAGGTCCCTAGAGCTTGTTGCTCAGAGGGATTGTTATTTCTTTAGGTGTAGCATGTTCAACAGCTCTGGGTTTGACATAGCTTTATATGTTAGGCAGAGATAACCTTGGAGTAGGCGATATGCTACAGAGTAAAGCTGGAGTTTTTTGAGACGGTCAGTGTAGGGCATTTGTTTGAGGCCAGTAATCCTCTTTGTGAGGTACTTCTGTGGCCTTTCCAGCTGCTGCAGACGTCTTGTGAGGTACATTCCAAAAGGGGCATGGTACTCTATATAATGGGTCTAATGAGTGTCGAGTAGAGGGGAACAATTACCTCTTTTTTTCCTGGATGAGAGCCCTTTTATGATGAGGTGTGCCACGTAGAAAGACTTCCTGACTGCTATGGTGATGTGACTGTCAAAGGAGAGACTACTGTCCACCTGGGTCCCAAGGTCTCTTATCACATATTCGGTGTTAAGTAGATTGCTGCCTGTGTGGTAGTTCATGGGTACAGAGTTTTTACCAAAGGGGATGACGCTGCATTTTTTGGCATTGAGCTTGAGGCCATGGCTCTGACACCAGGCATCTGTCTCAGCGAGGCCCTTCTTTAGGATGTCCACATCATTTGGGGACTTGACTATGGCTCCTAGTTTGCAGTCATTTGCAAACTTCATTAGCCAGAGACCTTCTGTGTTAGCCTGTACTTCAGAGAAGTAGATACCAAACAGGATAGGTCCCAGGACTGAACCCTGTGGTACTCCACTTGTCATTGGTTTGAGGTCAGATTTGGAGTTGCAACATTTACAGTGTGGGTTCTGTCAGTGAGCCAGTTGGCAACCCATCTTGTGATGTAGGGATTTATACCTAGTTTAGTGAGTTTATCTATAATTCCAGAATGGGGGATGGTGTCGAAAGCCTTGGCGAGGTCAAGATAGGCTGTGTGAACCACCTTACCCTCATCTACGGCTTTGGTGACTGCCTCAAAGAAGTTGATCAGGTTCAGGAGGCATGAAATGTCTTTCACAAACCTGAACTGGGTTGGATCCACAGTTTGGAGGTTACCAATGTCTTTGTTTACGAGTTCTGTGATGATAAGTTACATGGCCCTGCAGACCAGGCTCGTCAGACTAATAGGGCGATAGTTGCCAGGATCAGTGGTGGCTCCCCCTTTGTGGAGTGGGATAACTGTTGCTGTGCACCATTCAGTGGGCACAAAGCCTGATGTGAGGCTATTATTGAACATGGTGCTTAGGTGGGGAGCCAGTTCGTTCTGAAGTTCGTGTAAAATGCAGCCTGAGATGTTGTCCTGTCCCATGGATGCTGTGTTTTTGGCTTTAGAAAGTGTAGCTTTTACCTGCGTAGTTATTACAGGGACTCTGCATTCTTACTGTATAGATATGGGCCGTTTAGGGGGTGGGGGGGGTTAGCACTGAACCTATCTGCAAGGATGTTGGCAATATCAGTTGGTTCAGTAAATGTGATCAGTAGATCTGTGTCTCTTTTAAGGATATGTATCATTAGTTGCGAAGTAAGAAACTTAGTTGCATTAAGTAATGAAAACTAGTTTTAATTATATATTTTTTAGCCTTTTTATTTGTATATTGCACTCACTTTGATGCCGTTTTAAATTAAACTGTTTCAGAAAATTTTGAATCGCTTATTTTATTTTGTTTACTAAACACAAGCTTTTTACTCTCTAATACATAGGTATTAGTTCATACTACACCTTTGTAAACTTGCTAGGTTTTCACTTTGAGTACCTTTTGGCTACTAGTGTGTGAGCTAGAAAAGCTATTTTAAATGTAAGTACTGTAAGTGATACGATCCACATTGGGGTTAATATTGGTGCAAGAGAAACAGTGATCTTCAGAATTTTTTTTTTCATGCTGTATTAGATGAAAACAGGTGTTACAGCTTCTGGACATGGTTAACCTGATGCTGTATTAGATGAAAACAGATGTTACAGCTTCTGAACATGGTTAACCTGATTTATGTTTGTCCTCACTAGGCAGCAACACCATAAAAAGAATCTGAATCATTATACATGCATGATAATTTAAGAATGGGAAAGAATATTGGGACTGAACAAGAAGTAACTTGTAGCTGTAAGTTTCTTTTGAAATTGTAATGAAAATCTCTTTGCCTGCAAATATGAGAACAGAAAGAAGAGACTAGATATGGGATGCATGACCCAGTATCTTTCAGAATCCTGTGTGCCTATGAATTTGTGATTTATGTATGCAGAAGTTCTATAATGTTACTAGCATTATTAATAAGTGAATTTGTACCAGCATTTATTAAAGTTCCACATCTTACAATAATCTATTTTTATAGTAATGTCAAAAAGGGTAGTGTTCATTGCATGTAATTTACTCTTTCACTGGGAACTGCTTTACCCTTACTCCTTTAAATGTCAAATCTAACTCGTATAATGTTTTTATTGACATACTAAAAAATGTTGCTTAAAGTGTTGATGCTTAGCTTTTCATATTTTATTGTTCGACTATGCAATTTAGAATAATATAGCTTGTAAATTAGAAAATTCAGTGTTTAATAGATCTAATTTTTTGCTTAAATGTTTCTTTTGCAGGAGTATCGAGAATATATGTATGTTATAATATGACTGTTGGTACATGGGATAATAGAATGCTGTTTTTTCATATCCCCCTGCTTTATAGTATAATATTCCTAAAAAAAGATATGCTACAACTATCTTATTACTCTCTGCTTTTCTATCTCAGTTCATGGGAGGATAGGTGGCTAGGCACTAAGGTAGATTAATTCAAAATGTCACACTAAATAACAATGATTACAATTGACTCATGGAACATCAATGGTCTTCATAATAAAAAGAAAAAAAAATACTTATGCATTTTATATAGGTTCATATGTTATTTCAAACTAAATCTATTTATCTTCAAAAGACACACACAATTAACGAGCAGTGGAATAGGGACAGAGAAATTGGATTAAACAAATTATAGCAGGTGCAACTGATACTGCATCGAAAGGAACAGCAGTTATAATTAAAAAAACCCTTTCAGGGAGAAATTATAGGCTGGAAATCCGATGTTAATGGCAGGTGGTGCTACTTTACTAGCTCTTACCCCTTGATCAACAAACCCATACTCAAAACCTTTATGGTCCATGTTCGAACCAACACATATTTATTTATGAAATCTATAATTTACTAATGCAATTTCCAAATTTTTATTACATTGTAGGTGATGACAGGAATGTTTTAGTTGACCCTAATAATGATAGATTGCATAAAAATAGTAAACAATCACCCCAAATCACCCTAGCCTTAGAAGAATTAATGAATAATTTCAGTTTAATAAACCCCTACACCCTATATCAATATGACAAATCAATTAAATGCACATACTTCTCTGCAAGCCACAAGACATGGTCAGGAATTGATTTTTTCCTGATATCTGAATCTTTATCAAGGCTTGGTATTGATTATAATGTTGATAATAGGTTAATCTCGGACCACTCAAAAATCTCAGTTCAAATTCACACTCCCAAATCAAAACATACCAGTTACAGCCACTCAGATTGGACTCAATGCTAATCAAATACACAGAAAATAAGTAATACAAGAAGTTACAAACATTCTTACTCAACTAGAAAATGACATCACTAAAAGTGATATGCCCCATGATATACAATGGGCTGCTACTAAGGCGGTGATTCGAGGCATAATCATTCAAAATACTTCATTATATAACAGGTAAGAGAATGACAAGAAATTTAAATTGGAAAAACAACTAAAAGAAGTAGAAGGAAAACTACAAAACAAATATTCCACTGAATTAGAAGAGATTATGTTAAACTTGTAAAAACAACTTTACACTTGCAAAACCACACTTTTACAGAACTTAACTTACTCCATAAATATGTAGAATGGGTCTAAATACCTTCCAGAACATTAGCTACATTAATTATATTAGACCCCCACAGAATATCTGAGATAAATTATAAGGGCAAAATACTTCATATTGATTTGGATATTATAAACTCTTTTTTTTGAAGAAATATATAACATCTACAGCTCTAAAAAAATAATTCCAACCTGATCAATATGGGAAATTTATGCAAGGCTTAAAATTCCCACTTTTAAATGAAAAACAACATGAATCTCTTAAAGCACCCCTTGCATTAGACAAAATAAAATTTGTGGTTGATAAAATGAAAAATAAAGCCCCTGGACCTGACGGTTTCACTGCTGAATTTTACAAAAAAAAAAAAAAACTTTACAAATCTCAACTATTTTGCTAAGGGTGTTTAACTATGTCATTACTTACAATATTTCAGACCTCTATAAGAGCAATTCAAAAATTATTTTGATTCCTAAACTCAATTCAGGTAAAACTAATCCATATAATTATAGACCTATTGCTCTCATAAACATTGATATTAAAATACTAACCTCGGTATTAATGTACAGATTGCAAAACGTACTACCATCTGTAATATCTCCCAAGCAACTAGGTTTTATGAAACAGACAGGTCTGTGATAACACATTGACTCTTGATACAATAACTCAACTCTTAGCAAAAGATAAAGGTCCCAGGTACGCATTAACCATAGATGCAAGTAAAGCCTTTGATAGAGTAGAACTAAACTTTGTGTTCAAAACTATGTCTTGCTTTAATATACCACAAGATTTCATAAACATCATAAATGTGATTTACAAAAATGCACCTACCGCATTATTAATAACATTAAATCTAAACCTGTGAAAATTACTAATGGTACAAGGCATGGTTGTCCCCCTTCTCCTTATCTCATTAATCTTTATTGAGAACCTTTATTGCTTTATCTAACCAAAAAAAAACTTTCATCATATTCCAGTTGTCCAAAATATTGATTTAAAATTCACAGCCTTTGGGGACAATCTTAATATCTATTTTCAGCTCCCAAACACTGACTTACATAAAATTCTAAAATTATTAGAACAATTTTCAATCATAACAAACTTTGAAATTAACCCAACTAAATCTTATATATTTCTTATCAATCCACTCTGTCATAAGGAATTCTACTTTCCTGTTAGTGAGATTAAAGTCAGTTACTCTCTAAAATATCTAGGTATTAATTATAAGCATACTCACAAGGAAATGTTGAAAGAAAATCTACAAAAACATGGGAAGTTATCCAGCAAGATATTTATAGATGGAAGAATATAAACCTTTCTCTCCTGTCTACAACAGCCATCATAAAAATGAATGTTCTACCTAGAATCCTATACCAATTAAATGCCATATATTTAAATGTCTCTCAAAATTTCTTTCACAAAATGTGAATTGCCCTCTCAAATTTCATATAGCACCCGAAGTCTATAAGAATTAGTTATGATAAACTTGCATTACCTGAAGAAAAAGGCAGCATAGGGATACCCAACTTTAACTGTATTACGATATTATTTGTTTGAGCAGAACAATTCAAATTTCTAACCATGATCCAAACATGGTCTCCACTCTGAATCAAAATCTGGTACAATTGTATAAGCTCCCTCAATCTAAGACCAAAAGCTTTCCCCTTTATTAATCTTAGAAGTATCAATGCAATTAAAATCCACCCTATAATAAAAAAAATATATATTTCAAAGACTAATAAGTGCAATTCATTTAGAAGATGCACTTGTACTATTACAGCCTATCCAGATTTGAAATTAAGTAACAAAATGACAGACTTAACCAATTTTCCTCAAATTAAAAATATCTCGGCTTGGGAAATTTACCAACTAGGTAAATCTTCTGTAGCTAATTTGAGAGCCTATCTAAGAGCCTCCAGTAAATATGATATCATGCTCAGGCAACTCAAATTACTTGTAAAAGCTAAATTCTCTGAATTGGCTATTGATGAACAAGACATTAAACTAATCCAGTTAATCCTAAAATCTTTATCATATATATATATATATATATATATATATATATATATATATATATATATATATATATATGCTTCTGGAGCATTTCTCCCCGGGCCTCTGCTTGAAAACAGGATCTGTGGAACCTAGTTGGACTTTCCCGGTCAACAAATGTTAAATAAATAAATACCTAATACCTATAAACTGATATCTGCAATTAAATTTCAGTCTTCGCGTCTTTACTCCAACTACTGGTATAAGAAAAACAATATTACCTTAGATCAAAACCCCAAGCTGTAAAGAATACACTTAACCTTACCCCATTCAAGAACGTAATCTACACCCAGCTCATGATTAACAGTAATGCATATAATACACCTGCTGTTTTAAACAAATTCAGCTGAAAAACCTCAACCTGTCCCTTCTGTCCTCATGAGATGGTAGATTTATTATTTATTTATTTATTTATTTTACATTTGTTTACCGGGAAAGTCTGACTGGACACAAGTCCTTTTTCAGTGGAGACCCGGGGAGAAAAGCTCCATAAATTCACAAATTACATGTATAGCAAAGTTTTCACAGGTAGCAATATAGATTTCACAGATACAGAAACAATTTACAGAAGAAGAATTAGTGTGACAATGGGAAAAAAATCACATCAATAAGACTAGGATGTATTCTACAGTTTAAATCAATATAGCTAAGTTATCTCAATAATGACAAGTATGTATGCAGGAAGTATTTAAGTAGAGAATGGGGCTAGACTTTGTAAGGTAGGTATGTTAAGATGATGTTAGTGTAGCCTAGGGAGTCACAGTTGCAGATCCAGTTAGTGTGGAGGTAAATTTTTAACTGCTTCCTAAATTGGGCAAGAGGTATTATAGCTGTAATGTTAGTGGGCAGGGTATTCCATATTTTGGCTATGAAATTTGAATAAAGGGAGGCTCCTGCAAAGTTATTGGGTTTAGTGACCTGAAGAAGACGTTTGTTGTTGGAGCGTAGTACTCTAGTACTGGAATAAGGTAGTACTATGTTTTGTAATGCAGGTTTTTTTAAGGTGGTACAGAATGTTATGTACAGTTATAAGCTGGTTATAAAGGAGCAGATGGGGAAGTTCGATCCAGTTGAGTTTTTTTAAGGGGGTGCAATGGTGTGTTTGAGTTGGAGTACTACTGGCAAACCTTGCAATTTTATTGTAGCATACCTCAAGTTTGGAAAGGTCAGTTTTTCTAAGATTAGTGAGTATAGGAGCAGTGTAGAGAAGTGTGGAGATGAGGTGGGTTTGCACTATTTTGGCTCTAGTAGAGTTTGTGAGAAATTGTTTATTTCTGTACAGGGCCCCTAGCTTTTTATGTATTTTTTATGGTTAGTGAGATGTGGATGTCAAACTTCATTTGGCAGTCTATCTTGACTCCTAGGAGTTTAATGTGGTTACTTGGAGAAATGGTTGTTTTATTGTTAGAGGTTATGGAAAAAACGGGTGTGGTAGTGGAGTGATTAGTAGGATGGAATATGAGCAGTTTGGTTTTGTAGGGGTTAAGTATTAGCTGAGATTTAGTAAGTCATTCTTCCACAGAAAGGAAAGAGGCTTGTGTTAGTAGTTGAAGTTCATGGAGGGTGGGAGAGGAACAGATTAGTGTAGAGTCATCAGCATTTTGATGACTGAGGAATGTAGAGAAGAAGAATGGAGACTGTTAGTGAAGACAGAAAATAATAATGGTCCCAGGATAGAGTCCTGAGGAAGAACACCTAGTGTGACTGGTAGTAGAGGACAGAGTTCATGTCTCCACTGTACTGCTTGATGCCTACCTGACAAGTAGCTTTGAAACCATGTGATTGTGGATTTACTAAGATTGAGCTGTGAGAGGGAACTAAGGAGTATGTTATGGTTAACCATGTCAACTACTTTGGAAAGAGTCAGAAAGATAGCAGATACATAGTTACCATTGTTACGGTGGCTGTTAATTGTTTGACAGAAAGACATGAGGGCTGTTGTAGTGCTGTGATAAGGTCTGAAGCCATGTTGTGTGTTTGTGCAGAGGTTCTGGCTATTGAGGTATTTCATGAGTTGGTTGTATACACACCTCTCAAGTATTTTGGACAGTGGCGAGAGTATTGCTATTGGCCTGTAGTTGGTTAACTCTTTAGAATTACCCCCTTTGTGGAGTGGGATGAGGTAGGAGGTTTTCCATATTTCAGGGACAAGGTTCTCTGAGATAGAGTGGTTGATAAGAATTGAAATAGGGAAAACTATAGCCTCAGCTGCTATTTTCAGATATTCAGCAGGGAGTTTGTAAATGGCTAGGGTGATAGGTTTAAGTTTCATAATGAGCTGTTTAATAAAGATGGTGGAAATAGGTTGTAGGGTAAAGCTGTTAGTATAGCTGTGGGATGGTATGTTGGAGATTTGACTGTGGATTAGCTGGAGCGAAGATAGATTCAGTGAAGTACTTATTGAAATGGGTAGCAATACTGAATGTGGTGTCAGTTATATTTTGTGGAGGAGTACCTGATTTTCCAGGAAGTAGTGTGTTGTTAATGGCAGTCCAGAATTTTTTTTGGTTATTTTGATGTTTCGTTTGGATATTGTGGTTTTGTCCTTTTTGACATTTTTCTTTGCCTTGTTATGTAGTTCTACATATGCCTGCTTATCTATCTGGGATCCTGTTTTGTGCCAGAGTGCCCAGACTTTATCTCTGGATTTCAGCAGGGATCCAGTGTCTTTACTCAACCAAGGGGAGAACTTAGCTTTGACTCTAATTTTTCTGGGTGGGGCTTGGGAGTTGAGGACATTTAGGAAGGTTGAGTTGAAGTAGAGGACAGCGTCATTCAGGTTAAGGTTCCTGAGAGGGGTCCAGTTACATCTTTTCAGTACTGAGTTGAAGTTAGAAAGAGTAATGTTTTTCTTGTTTCATATTATCTGATAAGTAATGGGCTTTTCCTGAGTGGTGTGGTGTCTAATTATAAAGGTAGGTAAGTGGTCACTCATGCTGTCAGGGAGGCAGCCAGAATGACATATGAGGGATGGTCTGTTTGTCAGAATCCAGTCCAGTATAGATTCTCTGTTTGAACTTTATTGATTCTTGTGGAAGAATGGATAAGTTGGGAGTATCCATGGAGATTGGTGAAGTTGGTAGGAGAACTGGAGTCACAGGCTGTCCAGTCAATGTTGAAGTCCCCCAGAATGATGGTTTCTTGCTGAAGGAATTCAGAGGCCCAGCCAAGTAGGGTTTCCAGGACAGCTGAGTTATTACCAGGGAGGTATGTAGCAGCCAGTTATATTGATGGATTTTCTGGAGTTAAGTTTTAAACTTACAGTAATAATATCTGCATTACCTAAGTTAGGAGGATTATTATCTAGGCACTCAACAAGTAGATGTTTTTTTGAAAAGAATAGCTTCATCACCTCCTTTTTTGAAGTGGGGTCCTTGCATAGCATATTATAGCCTGGTGCTAGGATTTCATTACTTGAGATATCAGGTTTTAGCCAGGTTTCTGTCAGTAGTACTATTTCAGGAGAGTACTG
This sequence comes from Protopterus annectens, assembly GCF_019279795.1. Classification (NCBI taxonomy): domain Eukaryota; kingdom Metazoa; phylum Chordata; order Ceratodontiformes; family Protopteridae; genus Protopterus; species Protopterus annectens. The sequence continues at coordinate 1,820,864,879 of NC_056728.1, forward strand.
GGAGAGATTGGCATGAAGGTCATAGACTTTATTGTTAATACTAACATTCATATTTAGAATGAGCAGATCATTAGCTTGTCTAGGGAGTTAGAATTTATTATAAGATGGATTGTGACTGGGTAGATAGGAATAATTAGCAGACTGGCCAGGGTTTGGGTGTATATCTCCACTGCAGGAGAGTCTGGCTGTTATTTGTACTTTGGTTCTTATGATGTTAGTTATGTGCTTATCATATTTCATGGACAGTTTATTGGAATGGTGTGGGGGTGAGATAGATTTAAGGGTATGTGGGTAGAAGTGTATGTGTAGAGTAATAAGGGAAGTATGTGAGAGGGGTTTTATTTGTTGTGTAATAGGTAAAGGTGGTGTGCTGGTGTAATATATTGAGAGGCATGTTATGAAATGGGATGTGTTTGAGAAGGAAAGGGTTGTTAGTAATAGTTGAGAAATTAGTAGTTTTGTGACTTGCTTTGAGAGGAAGTATGTATAGATCTTATGAGGTGTCTTAGGGTGAAAGTGTTAGATGAAGGAGATGTATGGTGATGAGGGTGTTTTAGTAATTGTGGGGGGGGGGGTGTGAGAACTAGTGTGTTACTTGCTTGTATATTAGTGAGGGAGTGAAGAATGAGAGTGAATGATAAAGGAACTACTAAGATTCAGGGAAAGACATGTAAGTGCAGTGTGCATGTTTGGTTGAAAGTATGTAGGGGAGGGGCTAGAAGAGTATAAAGCTAATGTGAGCAGGGGTGGGTGGGAATGGGGGTAGGGGAGCAAAGTGAGCCTGACCGCAGTGAGGGTGAATGAAGCAGGGCTACACCCTTGATCGCAAACTTGGCCAGAAACAATCAGTAATTAAATTCAACAAAGCAGGTGTAATTACCAGGTAGTAAGATACAGGGGAGAGGAATTAGAGCCCAATGTAGAATCAGGACAATAAGGGTAGAGGAGCCCAAGAATAGCATAAGGATAAGTGCAGTGTGCAGTCTGAGAGGACAAAAAAGGTAGTTAAAATTATCGGGATGGAAAGCAAAGAAGGTGGATGTCTGGGCTAGAAAGTTAAAGTTAGTTGTGAGGAATTGTCCAAGGGAACCAGGAGAATATAGAAAGAAGAGACTTAGTAGAGAAGTCAGATATAGGCAACAAAAGGGGGAGGCAGTCAGATTGGTACTAGTGGAAGGGCACTCACCACAACAAGTAGATTTATAACAAGCAACAGTTAATACAGCAAAAAAAAAACAGTTGTAGGAACAGTGAATAGGAAAAACATACAAATATTACTAGCTAGTCAAGTCCAATCAGATGAGTGGTTTTGCAAACGTCTCAGTGTCGGAACCTTGCCTTTGTAGATAGGACCGAGGAGAGACTACAGTGGTAGTGGTGAGGGTTGATCCCTGAAGGGTTTTCCAGGCAATATCTCCATAATGATAGAACTGTGCTGCCTGCTTCTGTTCCTTCTTCAATGGATAGGTCATGGATCTTACCTCAGATCCAGCCAAGGCCACTTCCAAGCTTTGGCTCTAGTGCTCAGGCTCCCTCCTCTACCAGTAATCCCTGACGTAAGATTGTTTAGCACTGAGCCTTCGAACATGCTAAAAACGTGAAGACTCCAGCACATCATCTGGAGCTGCAAGAAAGTGTACAAACTCTGGTGTTCACTTAATGTAAAACTCGATAAAATAGGTTATGAAAAAAATATTTTTTCATGGGAAACAACAATTCTCCACATTACACCCCAAAATCATACAGGCATACATAAAACATGTTTTGATTACAGTATGTGCACTAATTAAATATTTTATAGCAAAAAACTGGCTAGACAAATCCAAGATTACATGGGTAAATTTCAAAGATGATATAATTAAATGTATATCTTCACATAAACTGGTAAATAAAAACCTGAATAAATTGTCATATTTTCATGAATACTGGGGATATCTTCTTGATATTATACTCAAAGATTAAATCGGTAATACTCTTATATACGATATTACAATCAACCAATTTACTAAGAAATTTTACCCTCCCTCATCCTTTTCCTCTCAAATGGGACTAAACACTATTTTGATAAGGACCCAGTCCTTAAATCTCAAATTTATTACTACATAACACAACTATTTAAGCCATTATATTTACCTCTTTTGTTTGTTTTTTTCTTCTCTCCCTTTGAATCCCTTTCTCAATAATTGAACTTTTGATGTAGTAATAATTGTGGCATCTAAGTGTAAATAATTGTAAATAGTTTTTTCTTTTTTTTTCCTCTTTCTCTTTTGATTTTATATTATGTAACAGGAGACATGCATACCATAAATATATCCTTATAATATTGAAATAAATGTATATGTAGAACAATGTGTGTTTGAATTAATAGGATAAAGCTCTATGACCAATGAAGTTGATTTCAACTAATTTATTTAGTATTTAAATGTGTGTCAAAGGAAATAGATTGTCTGATGAAGTCCTAGTGACGAAAACGCATAATTGCAGTGTGGATGTAAGAGCGTTTATTCAGTTCCTTGGCGAGTTACATTATTTTGGTGCTGATTTTATTGTTTTTCGAGCGAAGCAAGTAGTGTGAATTTTATGTTTTTGTGGAATAAACTTCTTTGACCACTCAACGGCATATCCCAGCACTTGTTTTGGATTTACTAGTTTTTTTCGAAGTGCTTACACTTTTTCTTGGTTCGTGGTTTATATGTAGAACGATGTTATGTATGCACTGCAATATTGATACTAAATCAGTCTTCTCTCGTGTATAACTGTTCTGGAAATTATGTCTCTCTAATATATCTTTTATTTTATTTCTCTCTTTTTATGTATATGGTTATTACTGTTATATGTTTCACTTATGTTTCATATACAAATCAATAAATATTATATTGGGAAAAAAACAGTCACTCAAATTAGCGTACGTCAGCTATAACCTACCAGTGCACTTTCTTACATCACATTTTGCTGACTTGTGTTTCTTCCTAACCATGATTTACCAATATATATAATTGTGGCCCTTTCTGTTTGCTAGCACTTTCTTTTTAGCAGTCAGCATTTTGAAAAACTGCCTCATATTCTGGTTTCCCTAAAATCACAATGTTAAGTTGTCTATCTCGCCTTCATTCTTGCTGGATGGGTTCGGAGCCAATCCTCGGCTCCGACTCGGCCACTCTAAAAGCTCGAGAGCTAGTTCCACTGGCTCGAGGCTCCCCTATATCCCACAATGCTAGGCGGTAACTCCTCAGATCTCGTTTGCGCTACAGCGATCGAGGTGCTTTTTCAACCAGCTCGTCAGGTAAGTTGAAATATTTAGTTGTATTACTAGATAGACCCCTTTAAGTTAGTTTTTCCTCATAGTTTTAAAAGTTAAATAGTTTACTCCCTTTTAAAGTCAAGTTTCCCCACCTTTTCTGCTAAATTTCCTAATTTTATTCCCTTGGGCTTTAGGCCCAGTCCCTCCCTTCCTTAGTAGTTGGAGTGACTGTGTTTTTGTAGGGATTTAATTTCTAAGTTAATTACTATTTTTTAATTTAAAATTTTACAAGTGTAATCGGTGTGTGTGTGTGTTTGTGGTTACACTTGGACTTTTCTTGGTCATGTCCAAAGAAGCGAAGGTCTCAGGCTTCAAGAAGTGTGACTCGTGCTGTCAGAAGATGTCTCTGACAGACGGTCACACTTCTTGTGTTTACTGCCTGGGGCCTTTGCACCTGCAGGACTCATGTGCTGTTTGCCATGGCTTCAGCCCTAGAGTCCTGCAGGAGCGAAAAAGTAAACTTATATTAAGGGGCTTATTGAAGCCTGAGGGTCCCTCGACTCAATCCTCGGGGAAACCCTCTAAGCCTTCCAGATCTTCGGCTCCGGTCTCTGAGCCGTCTTTTGGGGGTCCTAAGGCTGTTCGAACATCGGCTCCGGCCGGAGCCGATGAATCTCGAACACATGCCCCTACTATTTCCTCGGCTCCGGCCGGAGCCGAGGAAGACATAACTGAGTCGGCTCCGATCAAGTTGTCGGAACCGACATCTAGAAAAAGGTCCCGATCTCCATCTATTGGCTCCGTTCATTCGGCTCCAGCATCACCTTTGCTGTCTGAACGGAGCCATAGATCTCACTCCTCTAGGTCTTCCAGACTATCGGATCATGACCTTCAGAGAGTAGTGAGTCGACTTCTTAAGTCCGAGGCACTAGCCCAGATGCTTCAAAGTCCGACTCAACAGTCGAGAACTATTCCCATTACTCAAAATGTTCCTCCTCTGACTCTTGAGTTCGGAGCCGGGGCGGCTCGGACCCGAGACTGTGGTAGCGTCGGAACCGATACCTTTGTCTTCAGTGCCGTCGTCTGCTCCGATGTCTTCCTTGGAGGAATCTCGGTGCCGGACTTCCCTCGTCGGCTCTGAGGGGGCGAGTGGCATCGGACCCTTGTCCGACCCCGCTCTCCCTCTCGGTGCTTCGGCGCTGGTGAGTTCGGCTCCGACATCGGCCTCGGAGCCATCACTGTCGGTGCCGGGGGAGGTTTTCAGCTTTTCGGAGTGGAGACCTCCGGCTCTGCCTGACAGGGGTGCCTTCGAGGTCATGAGGAGCATGTTAGAACCAGGTTCAACTCCACAGTCGGCTCCTTCTGCCCCTCCCTCCACGGTGCCTCCGGTGATTTCTGCTCACTCTCTCATCCCCGACCGTAGAGAGCCAGCTCCTCAAGTTTCCCCAGTGGGGATCTCCTCCTCTTCCGAGGCCTCTCCTGACCTGGTAGGAGAGCCCCCTAGGAAGAGGCAGTGCAAGAGGAAGCACATTGACTCCCCTGAGTCTGTCACCTCTGACACTGATTTAGAGGATTCTGAAGGTTCCCCTCGTTCCCCCTCTGAAGATGTCTCCTTTGCAGACATCCTCGAAATCTTAAAACAGAGGGGGAATTGGCCAGCCCTCAACCCTTCAGAGGATGAATCAGTGTATCTTGAGGCGCTCGGCTCGCCCTTCCACCTCCTGGGTGTCCCCTCCCTTTGACTCCCTTATGCAAGTGGTGGCAAAGAAGGCCTGGGCGGCTCCTGATTCAGTGGAACCCACCCCCAGGAGACCATCAAAATTCATCACTGCCCCCAAGGACAAAGAATTTTTAACCAAAGGCGTCTCTGTTGATGCTATGGTGGTGGCTGCGGCCACCAAGAAGGAGTTAGCTGATCCTTCAGTGCCTGTTCATCCTCCTAACAAGGAGTCTAGGTCGATGGACAGGTACGGGAAGCGGATGTTCTCGTCAGCGACCTTTACTATGCGATCGCTGAATTACCTGTGTCATTTCACTCGTCTTCAGAAGGATTTGCTCAAGGAAGCGAGCGAAATGTTAAAGGACCCAACAGCTGCGGGTTTTCAGGATAGAATGAACTCTCAGCTGGCAACCCTTAATTCTATAACTAACTCTTCCATGTGCCTCCTTTCATATGCGGCGGATGGAGCAAGTAGAGCGGCAGGTACAGGTGTAGCCTTGCGTCGGCACGCCTGGATGCGGCTATAACTTTGCGGACCCTTTCAAGGCGTCCTTTACTAATTCCCCCTTTGATGGATCATCCCTCTTTGGTTCTCAAGTGAAGGAAACCCTGACTAGGTGCGAGACTGATGGCAAAACTCTCTCTGCCGTCGGAGTCCGTTTTTCTACTCCTTCTAGGCCTTACCCCAAAGGCCAGAAAGGGGGAAAGATGTGGTTCCGCAAACAATCTCAGGGAGATTTGCCTGACACACAGAGTCGATTCCCCTCTAGAGGCACAGGGGGGAACAATAATGGTAGACGCCGTCCTAGAGGCAGAGGGGGCCCGCAGAATCAGGGCAGTCGAGAATCCTTTTCCGACAAGCCTTTTCAGAGGCAGTCGGGGGGGGGAAATTATCGCTGTACCCAGAAGCCTGGCTATCCCTAACTCAAGACAAGTGGGTACAGTCTATCATTTCCGAAGGCTACAGAATCCCATTCCTTTTCATTCCGAAGCAATCCAAAAAATCCCTTCCAGACGTTCCACCCAGTCAAAGGGAGCAAGCAGCATTAGAAATTTCAAAGCTGCTCGCAAAAAGAGCCATTCAACCAGTTCCAGCAGACCAAACAGGATCCGGAATCTACTCCAAATTCTTTTTGGTTCCAAAGAAAACAGGGGACTGGAGACCCATTTTGGATCTCAGCAACTTGAACAAGTTTGTCAAGAAAACAAAGTTCCGGATGGTCACGCTGCAGTCCATTCTACCCCTTTTGGGGCGGGACAACTGGATGTGCTCGATAGATCTCCAGGACGCATACTATCACATCAGAATGAGTCGACGCTCCAGGAGATTCCATCGCTTCAGGCTGGGAACCAGTCATTTCCAATTCAGAGGCCCTGCCCTTTGGTCTCACTACAGCCCCCCGAGTGTTTACCAAATGCATGGCAGTGGTAGCCTCTCATCTGAGACTACAAGGATTCCAGGTGTTTCCTTATTTAGACGACTGGCTCCTTACAGCCCCCACCAAGCATCTTTTGCTTCTCGCCAGAGACTACACCTTTCACACGTCAGGCACTAGGCATTTCAATAAATTTCGAAAAGTCTGTCTTGTCGCCTTGTCGTGTTATTACCTTTATAGGCGCAAATCTAGACACAGTCAACATGCCAGCCAGACTCACAGAGCAGAGAGTAGCAGACATACACAGACAGGTCTCTCTTGTCTTGCAGAGCAACAAAGTCAAAGCCAGATTGATCCTGAAAGTCTTAGGCATCATGGCGGCGGCCATCCCTCTTCTACCATTAGCTCGCTTCCATATGAGAATTTTACAATGGATGCTCTTCACACAATGGTCTTTCCAACGACTTCCAATGTCCCATCCTATTCGGATAACTCAATCGTGCAAGAATCATCTCTCTTGGTGGATCACATCTCCCCAGCTCCACCTAGGGAGACCTTTTGTCCCTTCCCCTCCGGTTGCTACAGTGACAACGGACGCCTCCCTGATCGGGTGGGGGGGGGCATTACCAGGGCAGGACGGTCCAAGGCATGTGGCAACCTTTCGAGTGCCACTTGGACATAAATGTCCTAGAGATGAGAGCAGTGCTTCTAGCGTTGCAAGCCTTACAAGACTCTCTTCCCAAAGGAACTATAGCAATTCAGACAGACAACATGTCTGTAGTGTGGTACATCAACAAACAAGGCGGAACCAGATCTTACCCCCTATGTCGAGAGGCACTCAGACTGTGGCGATTTCTTCTCAGCGGTTTCTGTTAGCAACGCACATTCCCGGGAAGTCCAATGTGATTGCAGACAAATTGAGCAGAGCTATTCTCATGCCTCACGAGTGGTCTCTGAAGATTTCAGTGTTGGAGAAAGTTTTTCGAAAGTGGGGCCGGCCTTGCTGCGACCTTTTCACTACTCCCCAAAACAGCAAGTGCAATGATTTTTTCACCCTCTTTCCCCATCCAGGCCACCCCAGCAGAGACGCTCTAGTACACGATTGGCCCCGGGGACTTCTATATGCTTTTCCTCCCTTCCCACTGATATCTCAGCTAATACAGAAAGCCATCACTCAGAAAGCCTCCAAGATCCTTATTGCCCCTTACTGTCCTCGACAAGTTTGGTTCCCGTTTCTCCACCGTTATCTGTTGGAGCAACCTTGGCATCTGGACCCAGTTCCAGACCTCTTGACCCATCAGTTGGGTCAGTTGCACCACTCCCTTCCTTCTCTGAACCTCACAGCGTGGTTCCTCCAATTCCATCTCTAGCCAGGCTTCCTCTGATATCTCGCTCAGTTAGAGATATTTTGATAGCCTCTCATAAATCTTCCACTCGGAAGATTTATCATAACAAGTGGAAACGTTTTTCCTATTGGGCGCAGTCAAAGAATATAGATCCTTTCACTGCTTCCATTCAATCAGTTCTAGACTTTCTAGCCGAGATTTCCACTCAGGTTCATCTCCGTCTACAATCAGAGTTCAATTGGCAGCAATATCGAACTTTCATGTTGGAGTCTCAGAGTCCTCCATTATGTCTCACAAACTCTGCAAAGCCTTTTTAAAGGGAGTTTTTCTCCTCAAACCACCAATCAGGGGTCCTCCTCCTCAATGGGATCTCAGCTTGGTTCTGGCGTCCTTATTTCTTCCCCCCTTTGAACCTGCGGCTTCATGTTCAATAAAGTTACTATCTTGGAAAACACTCTTTTTAGTAGCTATCACTTCAGCTAGAAGAGTCTCTGAACTCCATGCTCTGTGTAGTCGACCACCTTATCTTGTGTTTCATAAGGATAGGGTGTCCTTGCGTACTAACCCGTCCTTTTTGCCCAAGGTAGCTTCACTGGCAAATTTGAATCAAACCATTGAGCTTCCTGTCTTCTGGCGTAATTATTCTAATAGGTCAGAACAAAAGTTACACTGTTTAGATGTTCATCGCCAACTTAGGTACTATTTAGACAGGACCAAACAATTCAGGAAGTCTGATCAACTGTTTGTTTCTTATGCAGAAGGTAGAATGGGCCTTCCAGTTTCTAAAGTATCTCTCTCTAGATGGCTTACGTTGATTACCCTTGTGTATGAGATCAGACATCAACAGTTGCCATCCAAACCCAGGGCTCATTCAACTAGAGCTTTAGCCACTTCTATAGCTTTCCAAGATAGGCTGCCTATTGATTCGATTTGTTCTGCAGCTACTTGGGCTTCTCCCCATACCTTCATTTCTCATTATAAGTTGGACTTGGCCTCTAGAGACCGAGCCAACTTTGGTTCCACTGTACTCAAGAGTCTGTTCCGATAGGCCACCCGGGAGAAGGTGCTAGGGACGCGGTCCCTTCCAGCAAGAATGAAGGCGAGATAGACAACTTAACATTTAGAAGTTATGTACCTACCATAACGTTCCATGTTAGTTGTCTTCTTCTCGCCTTCTTTCTTGCGTCCCACCCTCCTTCCCCCTAGCCAGGACAGATCTAGAGGAGTTTTCTTTTGTTCCTTTTATGGAATTTACCTGCTGGGCTTAGCTTTCAAACGAGATCTGAGGAGTTACCGCCTAGCATTGTGGGATATAGGGGAGCCTCGAGCCGGTGGAACTAGCTCTCGAGCTTTTAGAGTGGCCGAGTCGGAGCCGAGGATCGGCTCAGAACCCATCCAGCAAGAAAGAAGGCGAGAAGAAGGCAGCTAACATGGAACGTTATGGTAGGTACATAACTTCTAATTTTAGATTCTTACATTTGCTGTGTTGTCTTCTACCTTTGGGTCCTGCCAGCTCATCGGCTGTTTAGTGTGCATGCCTGTTGTCTTCTACCTTTAGGTCCAGCCATCTCATCGACTGTTTATGTAGTGTGCATGCCTATTTCCAGTGGCACTGAAAGGAAGTGGAAGCTGTATTGGGCAAAGTAAACAGTAGTAATGGATCCTCACTTTCCTGATCTCATGTAAATTAAGCTACAAGCAGGTGGTTTGCAATTGTGATGTCCAGAAACCGTTGAAGAACCACAGAAGCAGCAGGTTGTAGTAATATATTTAAGGTGATCATTTGGGGTTAGGTATCATTACAGACCGTAGAAGTTTAAGATGAACAGAATCCATGTGAATTAGTCATAGCAGGAATGGGCATGACTTTATAATAACTTCTAATAGATTCAAGTGCATGCCTTGACTGTATGTGGACACTAACTTTTTCTTCTGCTAATAGTAGTACTACTCTTAGTGGATATATCTTTCTTGGTCAATATGGGGCATTCGATTTTTTTTGCGTAGTGCCGGTCTTGAACATGCAGCAGTATATTTTTTTAAATTATTGCATTCTTTCAGAGACTTTCAATTTGAGTATCATAGTGGTAGAGGAACTTGACACTTTGCTTGGTATTTGCTTTATAGTTTCCAAGATTTTCAACCTTCTGTGCACAAAATCTGTAATATTTTGCAGGTTGTCGTATTAAATACATTTTTTACTAAAACCTATAAATATTCAATAAAGTACTTAAGTATGCTGGCATGGTCCTAGTAAGTCTGTTTTAATTGGTTTCAAAATGTTTTGGTCGTATGTTAAACCAGAACATCAAGATGTGAGAGTGTTCAATCTCGCCTTTGTTCTTACACATGGGTTCGGAGCCGATCCTCGGCTCCGTGCCGGCCGACTGCAAGCTCTGCATCGAGAAGAAGCTCGAGGACATCCAATACCCACAATCCCCCTCTGCCTTTACCTCAGATCTAGTTTGCCGCTGCTGCTTACGCATCGCTGGGGACTAGCTCGAGGCTTTTACAGATAAGAATTTATCTTTCTGTTTAAATTTTTCAAAAATTTTCTTCAATATAGTATGAATAGTTAGAGTAGGTGTGTGAGTGGACTTTGATATCTCGGTTCCTTAGATTAGTTACTTAGTTTAACTAAAAGGTACAGAGTTTATTTCGGGGCCTATCTCCCCTACTTTAATAACTTGGACTAAGTATTGTGTAGTCTGCTTATTACAGGATTTGACACATATTACCGGATTTGACTGTTTTTCTCATTGGAAGTGACTTTTAATTACTGGACTGTCATTCTTTCTTACTGTCATGTCAGAAAAATTAAAATCTGGCTTCAAGCGTTGTCAGTGTGGCCAAAAAATGTCGGTCACAGACAACCACAGTTCCTGTGTCTACTGTCTTGGCCCTCTCCACTTACAAGAGGACTGCTCTATTTGTCACTCTTTTAGTGGGAGGGTCATGACAGATAGGCGCAGGAAACTGATGGATAGAGGATTGCTGAAACCCTCTTTCCAGGAGGCCTTGGATGCTTCAGACCAGGCATCCAAGTCTTCGAAGGGGTCGAAGACGTCGGAGCCAAAGACATCGGCTCCGAGCTCTTCGAGTTTAGTTGGATCACCGGTTCCACAGACTTGGGGCCGAGTGTTCAACTGTTGGCAGTTTCGAGCCTCGGTCTTGGAACCGGTGACGGAGCTCCCTCCACCGACTCTATTGAGGTCGGCTCCGTCTTCGATCCCTTCGACTCGTTCTTGAGAGCCCTTTCCGACACCGACGTGGACCGTGTGGTGCAGAAACTTATGGAGCATACGGCCCTGTCCAAGCTTATTTCGGTCTCCTCTCAGTTGATGTCGAGACTTGAAGGCCTGCCACTATCTCCATCTGTTCCTCCTCCGAGACCTGTTCAGTCTTCGGAGCCGGAAGAGGCTGACCTGATGATTGTGGAGCCCTCGGTGCCAGAACCGTCCTTTTCTCGGTCGGTACCGTTTACCTCGACTCCATCCGATCCGTACCGGAGTCTCGGGCGAAGATCTGTCCTTGGTTCCGGGACCGAGAGTCGGACCGATGTTTGTTCCGACTCTCCTCTCGGGCCTCGCACGGATCGATTCGGTTCCGTCCTCGGGTCGGTGCCTTCGCTCCTGTTTCGGGATTCTTCCCATTTCTTGAACCGGGAGATACCTCGACTCGGGACCCGGGGCCTTCGACCTCATGAGGAAGGTGTTGTCTACTCAGACAACCACATCAGCAGGTACAGCTTCTCCTCCTGCAAAGGACCGTTATCCTCCTCTGCACCCACGGCCACGTCCAAGCGTCGGGCACCAGTGTCTCAGCCACCCCTGGAGGGTGCCCCCTCTTCCTCGGAGGCTTCTTCGGATGCTCCCCACGAAGAAGTTCCTAGGAAAAGACTGTGTAAGAGGAGACACTTGGATTCTCCACAAGAATCCTTGACATCTGATACTGACTTAGATGAGTCAGAAGGGTCCCCTAAGTCACCTTCAGAGGATGTCTCTTTTGCTGACATCTTGGAGATCCTTAAACAGAGAGGTGACTGGCAAGCCCTCCCCCCTTCTGAGGATGAGTCAGTTTTGCTGAAGGCATTTGGTGCCCGTCCTTCCTCCTCCTGGGTCACTCCGCCCTTTGATGAATTAATGGATTTAATTGCTCAAAGGGCGTGGGAGACTCCTGACACGGTGGAACCTGTCCCTAGGAAGCCAAATAAGTACATCACGGCACCACAGGACAAAGCTTACCTTACCAAAGGAGTTCCGTAGACGCCATGGTGGTGGCAGCGCCACGAAAAAGGAGATGTCGGAGTCTTCCTCATCTGTCCATCCGCCTAACAAAGATTCTAGGACCATGGACAGATACGGGAAGCGCATTTTCAGTTCAGCGGCTTTCTATGCGTTCCTGAACTATTTGACCCATTTTACACGTTTACAGAGGGATCTAGTCAAAGAGTTGGGAGATACCCTCCAGGGTGCTACAGATGCCGCTGTCTCAGAGAAAGTTACAGCATCTCAACACCCTTACGTCCATTGTGAACTCGTCCATGAGGCTGATATCCTATGCAGCGAAGGATCGAGTAGGGCAGCGGCTTCAGCGATTGCTCTTCGTAGGCAATCCTGGATGCGCTTATGTTCGTTCTGGAAGCCTTCAAGTCTTCCTTTACTAACGCCCCATTTGATGGAGCCACACTTTTTGGCCCTAAAGTAAAGGAGACCCTTACCCGGTGTGAACAGGAGGGAAAGACTCTGTCTGCTGTCGGAGTCCGTTTTTCCACCCTTCCAGACCGCACCCCAAAGGGCAACGTGGTGGGAAAATGTGGTTTCGTAAACCCCAAGGGTCTTTTCCAAACACACAGGGTGATGCCCCCTCTAGAGGCAGAGGGGGGGGGCAGAGGTGGAAGACGCCGCCCTGGCGGCAGAGGGGTCCAAAACCAAGGTGACAGGGATAACCTCCCTGGCAAACCTTTTCAGCACTCCTGAGAGGAGGCCCGACTGTCCTGCTCTGGAGGCAGTCGGGGGTCGCTTAGCTTTATACCCTCGGGCCTGGCAAAACCTTTCTTCAGACAATTGGGTAAAAAGCATTGTTACCAGAGGTTACAAAATCCCATTTCTGTCCACCCCCATTCCAAAGAGAAAACTCCCAGATGTACCACCCCATCTGCGAGACCCAGCAGCTACAGAAATTTCAAAGCTGCTAGAAAAAAGAGTCATCCAACCAGTCCCAGCAGACCAAATAGGATTCGGAACTTACTCAAGGTTCTTTTTAGTTCCAAAGAAAACAGGGGACTGGAGGCCAATTCTGGACCTAAGTCATCTCAACACCTTTGTCAAGAAGGAAAAGTTCCGAATGGTCACGCTTCAATCGATCCTTCCATTCTTACGGAAGGACGACTGGATGTGCTCAATAGATCTGAAGGACGCATACTACCACATCAAAATGGCCAGGGTGTCCAGAGATCACTTGCGCTTCCGGCTGGGAGCCAGTCACTATCAGTTTCGAGCCCTGCCCTTTGGCCTGACCACAGCCCCCAGGGTCTTCACCAAATGCATGGCAGTGGTAGCGTCTCATCTGAGGCGCCTAGGATTCCAGGTGTTTCCGTATCTGGACGACTGGCTCCTGTCTGCCACCACCAGGCGTCAACTGATACAAGCCAGGGATTACTCCCTACAACTTTGTACACACCTTGGCATTTCAGTAAATTTCGAGAAATCTTTGCTACAGCCATCACAGCATATCTTATTCATAGGAGCGGAATTAGACACTTTCGTCAGTTAGTTCTAAAACTTCCGACAGAAAGAATAGTTGCACTTCAATCCAACATTTCCCTTCTGCTGTCGTCCAGGAAATCCCCAGCAAGAATTGTTCTGAAAGTTCTGGGTCTCATGGCAGCTTCTCTCATAGCAATACCATTGGGAAGACTGCACATGAGAGTGCTACAATGGCTTCTATTTGCACAATGGTCATTCCAACAACTTCCACTGACTCACGAAATATTGATAACGGAAACGTGCAAATCACACCTAATGTGGTGGTTACAGACTTGCAACCTATCCAGCGGAAGACCATTTGTGCTACCCACACCGTCAGCCATGATAACCACGGACGCTTCCCTGATAGGGTGGGGGGGCATCTTTCAGGGACAGACAGTCCAAGGCGAATGGACCAATCTGGAGTACAATCTGCACATCAATGTTCTGGAGTTGAGGGCAGTGTTTTTGGCGTTGCAACACTTTGCTCCCCTTCTTCCTCCAGGGACCATTGCAGTTCAGACAGACAACATGTCCGTAGTCTGGTACATAAACAAGCAAGGGGAACCAGGTCCTACCAACTATGCAGAGAGGCCATGAGAATTTGGCAATGGGCAGAGTCCACGGTCGCTTTCTGATCGCAACGCACATCCCGGGTCATCCAACGTCATAGCCGACAGGCTGAGCAGGGCAATACTATTGCCTCACGAGTGGTCCCTCAAACAGTCAGTTGCGGAAAAGGTTTTTCGCAAATGGGGCCAGCCTACCTGCGATCTGTTTGCGTCTCCAATGAACGCCAAATGCAGGAGCTACTTTGCCCTATTACCCCTCCAGGGAAGTCCCAAGGGGCGCTGGTGCCGATTGGCCCCGGGTCTCCTATATGCTTTTCCTCCATTTCCCCTGATTGCAAAGTTTCTGCAGAAAGCAAACAACCTTCAGAGGACTATAATTCTCATTGCTCCGTTCTGGCCTCGTCAAATTTGGTTCCCCTTTCTCTTGCGTCACGCATTGGGACCTTGGATGCTGGACCCAGAGCCAGATCTACTGACTCACTCGTCAGGAGTTCCTCACCCATCCCTGGAATCTCTCCATCTAGCTGCTTGGCTGCTCCGCTTCCCTTTTTAGCCAGGTCAATCCCCCTTACATCGGCGGTTCAAGATATTTTGGTAGCTTCTCATAAAGTTTCCACTGTAAAGACTTATACTAGTAAATGGAAACGTTTTGTCATCTGGGCGGAGTCACATCAGTTGGACCCTGTTACAGCTCCGTTGAATAAGGTCTTAGAATTTCTAACGAATTATTTCAGGAAGGAGCTTCTCCGGCTACCTTAAGAGTACAGTTGGCTGCCATTTCTAGCTATCATATAGAAGAAAGTGGTGCACCTATTATGGCTCACAGGCTCTGTAAAGCCTTTTTAAAAGGTTCTTTTCATATCAGACCACCAGTCAGAAGTCCAACATCACCATGGAATTTAAATTTATTGCTCTCTAAATTAATGTTACCACCCTTTGAACCAGCTTCAAGTTGCACTTTGAAATTTTTGTCATGGAAAACATTATTTCTGGTGGCTATTACATCGGCTAGGCAGATTGTCTGAGCTACAGGCCCTTTCAGTCAAACATCCCTATTTAATTTTTCATTCTGACAGAGTATCCCTCGCACTAATCCATCCTTTCTTCCCAAAGTTTGTTCTACTAGTAATATTAACCAGTCCATTGAATTACCCACCTTCTTTAAAGACCACTCTAATAAATTAGAGTATATGCTGCACAAACTGGACGTCCATAGACAACTCAGATTTTATTTGGATAGAACAAAAGATCACAGGAAATCTGATCAGCTGTTTATAGCTTTTGCTGACAGCAGAAAGGGTCTTGCAGTTACGAAACGAACTCTTTCAAAGTGGCTAACTGATTGTATCATTTATGTTTATGAGAATTCTGATCAAACATTATCAGCAAAACCCAAAGGACATTCTACCAGATCAATTTCTACATCTTTGGCTCATGCAGCTCGTTTACCTTTAGACATCATTTGTGCGGCTGCTACTTGGGCTAAACCACATACATTTATTTCTCATTACAAAGTGGACAGGGTTTCTAGGGATAGGGCAACCTTTGGTTCCACTGTGCTCAAGAACGTTCTCCCTTGAGTTCCTCAGGATCATGGAGCTAGGGGCGCTACCCATGTAAGAACAAAGGCGAGATTGAACACTCTCACATAAAGAAGTTATGTCCTTACCATAACGCGTTCCATGTGGAGTGTTCATCTCGCATGTTATTACACTCCCACCCTTCCCACCCTTAGGAAGAACGTTCGATTTGGTGCCTGGTCTGGAGTATTCTCCTTCTGCTGTTGCAGTATTGCTGTTACTGTCATACTCTTGGTATGTTGGTATATATGTTCTTTTATGTATATAGTTGGCAGGTGTGCGTGCTGTATGTCTGGTTTGCTTGCAAACTAGATCTGAGGTAAAGGCAGAGGGGGGTTGTGGGTATTGGATGTCCTCGAGCTTCTTCTCGATGCAGAGCTTGCAGTCGGCCGGCACGGAGCCGAGGATCGGCTCCGAACCCATGTGTAATAACCAAGGCGAGATGAACACTCCACATGGAACGTTATGGTAAGGACATAACTTCTTTTAAATGTTCGTTGGCACAGAATATGGAACAGCAATAGATGTGAGAAGAAGTGAAATGTGTCCAGTTCACCTTGAACAGGTTGTGGCCACACTTTTTGTGCATGTGTGTATATGTATGTATGTATATCTGTATGTGCATACACATATATATGTACATGTGTGTGTGCGTGCATGCAGTGTATATAAAACGTTTACACACCTCTGCTAAAATGCCAGGTATTTGTGATATTAAAAAAGTACACCACCATAAATCACTTCAAAACTTTTCTCACCTTAATGTGACCTATAACCTGTACAATTCAATTGAAAAATAAATCTGTTAGACGTACAATAAGCTGATTGCATAAGTGTGCACATCCTTAAACTAATACTTGGTTGAAGCAACATTTGATTTAATTACAGCAGCCATTCTTCTTGGGTAGGAGTCTATCAGCATGGCACATCTTGTCTTGGCAATATTTGCCCACTCTTCCTTGCAAAAGCGCTCCAAATCTGTCAGATTGCAAGGGCATCTGTTGCGCACAGCCCTCTTCAGGTCACCCACAGATTTTCTATTGGATTTAGGTCTGGGCTCTGGCTGCACCATTCCAAAACTTTAATTTTCTTGTAGTGAAGCCATTCTTTTCCTAATTTGGATGTATGCTTGGGGTCATTGTCATGTTAAAAGGTGAAATTCCTCTTTATCTTCAGCTTTCTAGCAGATGCCTGAAGATTTTACACCAAAACTGACTAGTATTTGGTAATGTTCATAATTCCCTCCACCTTGACTAAAGCCCCAGTTCCAGCTGAAGAAAAGCAACCCCAAAGCATGATACTGCCACCACCATGCTTCACCGTGGAGATGGTGTTCTTTTGGTGATGCAAACTGTTGTTTTTGTGCCAAACGTACCTTTTGAAATTGTGGCCAAAAAGTTCAACCTTGGTCTCATCAGACCATAACACATTTCCCACATGCTTTTGAGAGACTTGATGTATTATTTTGCAAATTATTCTGGGTCTGGATGTTTTTCTATGCAGGAAAAGGCTTCCATCTTGCAACCCTACCCCATAGCCCAGATATATGGAGAATACATGAGATTATTGTCACAAGTAGTACACAACCAGTACTTGCCAGAAATTCCTGCAACTCCTTCTTTGTTGCTGTAGGTCTCTTGGCCACCTCCCTGACCAGTTTTTGTCTTGTCTTTTCATCAATTTTGGAGGGACATCCAGTTCTTTGCAATGTCACTGTTGTCCCATATTTTCTCCAATTTTTGATGACTGTCCTCACTGTGTTCCACGGTATAGCCAATGCTGTGGAAATTGTTTTGTACCCTTCTCCTGACTAAAAGCAAAAAAGCACCTATCAGCCAAAGAACTTCAGGTAGCAACGTAAAACAAAAGAACCAAAACCCAGATGTTCACCGCAACATTTAGTGGTCGTACAAAGCTTTCGAGTATAACTCTTCCTCAATGTATAAAAACAACAAAGTATGCCATTTTTAAAAAACAATTCAACCAGTCCGCTCAAATAACCAGTTAATCCTAATTAACTTAATGTGCCCGATCTCTTAGATACACATCAAAATAAAATATTTACAAAATATATAACCACTATGTGTATACAAATAATACATAAAAAAAAATATATATATACATATATGACATTTTAATAAATGATACAGTTAAATATGACATCTAAATTAAAATGTTTTATATATGTACATATATATTTTTATGTATTATTTGTAAACACAGTGGTTATATATTTTGTAAATATTTTATTTTGATGTGTCTCTAAGAGATGGGGTACTTTAAGTTAATTAGGGTTAATTGGTTATGTGAGCAGATTGGTTGAATTGTTTTTTAAAAATCCCCTAGTTTGTTGTTGATTTTATACACTGAGGAAGAGTTGTACTCAAAAGCTTTGTACGACCATTAAACATTGCGGTGAACATCTGAGTTTTGTTTTTTTATACCTTTCAACAATGAGATCCCTTTGATGCTTTGTAAGTTCTCTGTGAACCTTGGCTTTTGCTGTGGCAGGCAACTGAGTAAATATCAGGAAAATCCTACTAGAACAGCTGAACTTTATTTGGTGTTAATCAGATTCTCTTTAATTGATGGCAGGTGTGTACCCAAAAAGACTGAATGCTGTAATTAAATCAAAAGGTGCTTCAACAAAGTATTAGTTTAACGGTGTACACAGTTATGCAACCAGCTTATTGTACGTTTATTTTTTTATATTCTTTCCCCTAACAGATTTGTTTGTTTTTCAATTGAATTGTACAGATTATAGGTCATATTAAAGGTAGGAAAAGTTTTGGAATGATTTATTGTGGCCTCATTTTTTATATCACAAAAACCTGGCATTTTAACAAGGGTGTGTAAACTTTTTATATCCACTGTATATATGTGTGATACACACACACATACACACACACACATATATATATATATATATATATATATATATATATATATATATATATATATATATATATGTGTGTGTGTGTGAATCTACTTTAGATCATAATGCTGCTGCTGCTTCTTCTTTCAGCTTTTCCTGGTTAGGGGTCGCCACAGCGGAACTCTTTTCTGCTAATGATTTGCAGTAGATATTTGCTGTGCCGAGGTGCCAGCTCGACGCTGAACCTTCAACGAAGGCACGCCCATTCTACGCATGTCTTTCGAACGCCACTCTACCACGGGGAGGACATGCAGACTCTATACAGAAGGCGCTCCAGCCGAGAATCGAATGGGAGAACCTCTTGCTGTGAGGTGACAACGCTACCGCTGCACCACTGCGGCATACAAAAAAAAGAGACGAAAACATCGCAAGTGAACATAGGCGAAAGTTAATGCAGAAACTATTAAAAATTGAACCACCTACACATTCAAACAGATCAGTTAAAAAATATATCTTTTTCCACATTTTTGTAGGGAGGCAAACCCACCTGCACCCTCCACGCTCCCTGCAAATTATATATACACCAACTCCGAGATCGCACTACATTGGGGAAAAGGCTAAATTTCCCAATCCTCACTGTGCAGCAATCTCTATTCACAATCATTAAACATGTAAAATTTTTCGCTTATATATTATGCTTAAATAAAGAAGATATTTTTGTAACTGCATCGTGATCCCCATTCTAAACCTCCATGTTGCTTCCGGACGTGCAGATCAGGTGATTCAGTTTTTAATAATTTCGACAATGCTAAAATTCCTTCAAGTTCATTTCCAGTCTTTTCATCTCGGGTTTCTAAATTTCGGTGTTATGGCATTTCGATCTACTGAAGTAGATATATATGAGTGCACTTAAAATAATCTAGAAGGCTTAATATCAACAGCAAAAATATGTAAAGTCAAAAATATTGACATCAAAAAATATCTAAACACAAAATATTGACAAAATCCAAGATGTTCTTCATGTTTCACTGTTGCAGCCATCACATTTGGGTTATCTGCCTGCAGGTAGCCCTCAGTTGGCCCGAATACCAGAGTCTTAGTATTTCTGCCTTGGATGCTGTCACTTCTTCCATGACGTCAGGTCGTCAGGGGTATAAAACAGGTAGCCGATGCCATTACATCAGTTTTTCTTGCCACGGAGGAGCAGGAAGTAGAAGCAGTTTGCAAGTGCTGGTCGGTCGCTACCTGAAATTTTCGTTTTCGAGTTTGTAATCCTAATGTCTTCTAAAGCTAAGTACCCCATTGGGGATCCTTTTTTCTTGCTCTAACCGATGTCAGAAAACGTTAACAATTGTCTTGCCTGTGGAAAGCAAATACCTCACAGAGATTTTCATTCTTACTGCGTCACCTGTTTAGGCCCACACCACTACGTCCCTCAGTGTCATTTTTGTGCTTAACACCCAAACCATTCGTCGTTAGGCTGTCTTTGTCGCTAAATTCTTTTGCTGTTGTTCCCCGTATTCCGAAATTGCTTCAATAAGCCATCCAACTACCGATCCTCAAAAAAAACATAAAGATAAAGACAGAGACAGACCACATAGGTCCAAAACTGCCGACGACACTTTCGTTAAGCTAGTCGCCAGTCTGCCGGTACTCAGTGAGGCACCTTCCCAGCCCCTGATGCTCACTTCTGTGGATTCACAGGCCTCTGCTGAGACCCATTCGGAGTCCGGTATGCCGCGAGATGCTTCTTCGACTATGGAACCTACGGATGTCTATACCTTGGATGGGTCTGGAGCAGCTGTGCAGGCACCGGCATCTGAGGGTGTATTCTGTCCTACTGATGTTTGAATCAAACTGACGATTTCATTTTTAGCAAAAACAACTGAGTTTCTTAGGCCCAGAGTACGCACTACGCCTAGAAAACCAATGACCAAAGCGCATGCTCAAGCTCCCATGCCAAAAAAACAAATGCTTAGAATGGCTGAAGACCTTATTTCCCTAATTAGGGGAAGCCAGCCGTATCCTGCTAGGAGACAAAGAATTGAGTTTCCTTCTGATTCTACAGACCAGGAGTCTGATGACTGTCACCCTTTTGATTATCAGGATATGCCCTTATCAGCCTATGAGGATTCAGATGCAGAGGAATCCATTCCCTCTGCCTCCCCTCCAGAGGATTTCTCCTTTGGTGAAACCTTGCATACTTTAAGAGAGCATTTCCACTGGGAATGCCAAGACTACCCTCAGTCCAAAAAGAGACTCAGAGAATTTTTAGAGTTGTCTCAGCACAGGCCTCTAGTCTTAACTCCACATACATTACCCCTGGCCCCTAGGAAACCTGATAGGTACTACAGAGTACCTTATTCACACAAATTTCTCTTCAAAAATCCTACTGCAGAGCCAGAGACCATTTCCCAGGGACCTAAAGGTATTAAGGCTACTACAGCCAAAAAATCCTACCCCTTCAGACAGGGATTCCAGAGCTTTAGACAGATGGGGTAAGAAGGTATATACCTCTGCAACTCTCGCCATCAGGGCTTTGAATTGCCAGTTTCACATGTTGAAGTACCAGCAACATATTATGGAACTAATTAAACAAAAAATGGTATTCTTTCCAGATTGTGCAGAAAATAAAGATTTACAAGAACTAATGTATTCTGCAAACCAGGTTAGTAAGCATACTTGCAGTGTGGCTTTGATGCCCTAGAAGCATCTTGCAGGGCTGCAGTCACTGGGTCTGTACTGAGAAGGCATGCTTGGCTAAAGGAACAAACCTTGCCAGATCACGTCAAATCCAAATTATTAGATGCTCCTTTAAATAAAAACTGTTTGTTTGGCAACAAAGCAGAAGAAGTTCTCAAAAAGATGGAAGAAAAAGCTAAATCTATGCAAACTATAAAAGAATTCTTACAAGTGCAACCACCTAGATTCAGTAGGCATTGGCCTTGTAAAAACTGGTCCTTCCCAGACCAGACCCAGGGGAAACAGGCTACCCAGACAACAGTCTCAAGGTATGCAGAGATCTAAACACTGGAGTGCCCCCACCCCAAAAACAGGGAGTGGTAAGCCACCTTCTTATGGAAAAAGTTCACATTGACTTCTCAATTATCCTTTTCAGCCCTGCCCAATTACTTCTGACCCCTAGGAGGAAAGCTTGCCCTTCATGCAAAAAACTGGATGTCCATTACACAGGACCAATGGGTCCTAAACATTGTATCCCAGGGGTACAAATTCTACTTCCATTCACTGCTAACCCCAACAGGGTTTCCAGACCTTCCTCCAAACCAGTGGGCAGAGGCTCAAAAGCAAGTACTTTCCCTGCGCAAAATCAGAGCTATTCAACCTGTTCCAGCAGAACAAAGGGGTCAGGGTTTCTACTCCAGACTTTTCCTGGTGCCCAGATAAGAGGGCTGTTGGCGCCCAATCATGGATCTTTCAATTCTCAACACCTTTCTGGTAATCCCAAAATTCATGATGCTTACCCTGCAACAGCTTCTCCCTATGCAAGCCAAGGATGCCTGGTTAGTCACTCTAGAATTAAAAGAAGCTTATCTGCACATCCCCATAAGGGAGTCATGCAGGAAATATCTACGTTTCAGGGCAGGCTCTATGCACCATCAGTTCTCTGCACTTCACTTTGGCTTATTTACTGCGCCCAGAGTATTCACAAAGTGCCTGGCCCCAGCCATTGCATACTGCAGGCAGAGAAATATCCAAATTTTCCCATACTTGGACAACTGCCTGATTCAGGCAGACAGTCAGGAATTCGCTTCTTCAGCACCTGGCATTTGTTTAAAAAAAAAAAAAAAAAAACCTCCTCACTTCATTGGGGTACACCATCAACGAAAGGAAATCGCAACTGGTACCCAGTCAAAAGACTGTATTCCTGGGAGAAAGCTTGGACACAACTTCCCAAATGGCATTTCTCACTCCAGAAAAACAGGTCTGACAAACTACTTCAAACAAATGGCCACCAAAACCCAACTTTCTGCAAGAAAAATACTGCAAGCCCTAGAGTTCATGGCCTCATGTATTCTACTAATTCCATATGCAAGACTGTATATGAGGAAACTTCAGTGGTACTTAAAAAGTCTTTGGTGCCAACATTTTCAGGACCTGGAAACAGTCATTCCTATTGTGCCTTGTCTAAGGGCAAAGTTTCTTTGGTGGGCAGAAGCATGCAACCACAACAAGGGACTGCTTTTCACTCAACCCTTCGCCACCCAAAACCTGACAACAGACGCATCAGACTATGCATGGGGGGCTCACATGGCAGGCAAATGCATTCAGGGCCACTGGAGCCCAGGCCAGATTTTCCTGCACATCAATCAAAAGGAGATGCTAGCTGTACAGAATGCTCTGACAGTCTTCAAATACCTAATCCTTCCAGGGAAACTGCTTATAAAAACAGACCACACCACAGTTATGTGGTACATAAACAAGCAGGGGGGAACCCATTCTTACCCACTCTGCAAGTTAGCCATGGCCCTGTGCAACAGCCTTGAGCAACCAAGTGCATCTACAAGCTCAATTCCTGCCAGGCAGACAAAAATCACTGGCGGACGACTTAAGCAGAAATCTCCTAGACCCACACGAGTGGAAATTGGAGCCCAACACCTTCATCCTTCTGATCCAGAGGTGGGGGACACCAGAGGTGGACCTCTTTGCCTCCCCTGAGAACCACCAATTGAGCAAATACTTCACCAGGAACCCTCACAGAAGGGCCTGAAAGGTGGATGCTCTATCCTTTCCATGGGAAAACCTCTCAATTTATGCCTCACCCCCTGCCCCTTTTCCCAAGAGTACTACTCAAGATAAAACAGGACAGGCCAAGGGCAATTCTTATTGCCCCAGACTGGTCACGCCAGCACTGGTGCCCACTCTTACGCAGCCTGGCAACAGTGCCACCCTGGCACCTTCACCAGTCTCCTACCCTGCTGTCTCAGCAAGAGGGACAGATTTTGCATCCACAATTGCAAACCCTAAACCTGGCTTATCCCTTGAATACCCCATCAGCAACCCTCAGAAAACAGGTGCTGGACGTCATTCTTGAAGCCAAAAGGCGTAGTACTAGGAAATCCTATGCTGAAAAGTGGAAAAGATATTGTTCCTGGAATCAGTCTCAAGGGAAGAACACGGCAGTGCCCTCCTTACCTCTAATCCTGGATTACCTAGCAGAGCTACTCCACAGAGGCCTATCCTTCTCCTCCATTGAGTCATGCCTCTGCCATCTCAGCTCATTATAATACTGAGCCACCTCTTTTTTCTCACCCTCTCATCAAACAGTTCCTAAGAGGGACTAACAACTTAAGGCCCCCTAGGAGAGCACCCACCTCTGCCTGGGACCTTAACTTTGTACTGGAAAAGCTCACGCTTCCCCCTTTTGAACCTGCTGTCTCAGCAGAGTTAAAATTCCTCTCTTGGAAAACAGCCTTGCTTTTAGCCATAATTTAAGCAAGAAGAGTGTCTTAGTTGCAGGCTGTGGCACCCTTCATTATTTTCCATGCTGACAGGGTTTCCCTCAGGACTAACCTGTCCTTTATGCCTAGGGTGTTGTCCAGTGTGGCTCTAAGCCAATCCATCCATTTGCCAACCTTCTTCCCTAATCCTCAGCATAAAGGGGAAAGGATTCTGCACTCTTTGGATGTGCACAGACAGCTCAGGTTCTACCTTGACAGGACTAAGCCTTTCAGAAAATCTGCCCAGCTGCTAATCAGCTTTGCTACAGGGGCGGAGGGCAAGGCCATTTCAAAACAAACCATTTCCAAATGGATAGCACACTGCATCCATTTCTGCTACAAGCACCATGGAAAACCTACCCCACAGGGGATCAGATCACATTCCACTAGGGCTACTTCCACCTCTACTGCATTTCTCAGGGGAGTCCCTACCAGGGACATTCTGGAAGCTGCAACCTGGAGTTCTGTACACACCTTCACCAAGCATTACCACTTACCTATTTTTTTCTAAATCCAGGGCTGGATTTGCTACAATAGTCTTGCAAGGCCTACTAGCCAGCCCTAACACCTCTTGACTGCCTCCACCCTACCTCAGCTTTGGGGATCAACCCAAGTGTGATGACTGCAACAGTGAAACACAAAGAACATAGTACAGTTGTGTACACTTAGCATAAATGTAGATGTTCGAGTGTATTCACTGTTGCAGTCCTGGTTTCCCTCCCTCCAGCCCCCTGGCTTTCTATATCTTTCTACCTCTCCTCTCTATGGCCATTCCTATTGGCATTGTTATTTACCTTTTACTGGTGGTGTTCCCCACCATATACCAGCTGCCTATTTGGGGGGCTCCTGACAGTTGGGGCAAGAAAAACTGATGTAATGGCATCGGCTGCCTGTTTTATACCCTTGACGACCTGACATCATGGAAGAAGCAACAGCATCCGATGCAGAAATACTAAGACTCTGGTATTCGGGCCGACTGAGGGCTACCTGCAGGCAGATAACCCAAGTGTGATGACTGCAGCAGTGAATACACTTGAACATCTACATTTCTGGTAAGTGTACACAACTGTACTTTATACAGGGGAAGGGCTATTGTGCAGTTGCAGAGTTTGTATATATAATTAGCAGTGGATGGGGGTGCAGGGGCAAGCCCGCCTATAAAAACATTAGTTTTGGATGTAGTTAAATTTTGTTTGTGTTTAGATATTATTTGCTGTTGATTATTTCAGCAAAAATTCCACAACTGGTTGTCAATATCCCAGGATTTACCCATGGTTGGTGTAATTTAACTTGGGCTTTGCCCTCCTGATTATCCAACAAAGCTAACCACGGTAAATCTTTGGATACTTACACCCTGTCATGGATTATTGCTGCTACATAATGAAATTAAGAAAGAAATAGCTTACCTTTCTTAAATAACTTCAGTGTTCTGTTTCCTCTACTCTGTAGTGATGTACTTCACATGGATGAGATGCATGACTCTGCATGCGTTGTGACCCTTTGATGTAAACACGGCTCCGGCCAGTCCAGATAAAGGAATTCTTGCTATCGTTTTAAGGCCATAGTTAATGGCCAGAATTTGCATGCATAAATGTCCTTTATCGCTCTGGTTTCTGCCCAGAGGTGAAGAATGTAAATGTAATTTCTGTTAGCCTGGGAACCCAGAGAAGTGTGAAGAATGATGTAATGTTAACCAGGAAAATGATTTTAAAAACAGAGAGAATCAGAGAGCATTAAGCATTTTTGCCTTGACCATCCAGCTCATCAGCACTCTGCTTTTGCTCTATATGTAAGTTTATCTTAGACTTGTGTTTTCTCTTAGAAATAGCCAGAAACTAGAAAGATTAGATTTGTGTTTTTCTGTGATGTCAGAACTGTACTACTGAATTATTTTAAGTATTTCTCTGTGATCTCTGAACTCTTGACTAGCACTGTGTAGTAAAACGTATTGTCTTGTGTTTTTTAATTATTAAATATTTTTAAACCCTTTCAACTGTGGCTGTTTTGTATAGAGATAATTTAAGCTCTAGAGTACATTGTATGTATATAGTGATTCTGTCCCAAGTCACTCTAATAAGCCTTGACTGTTTAGTCACACTTACTAGTTAGATAATAATATTGCACAGTAATAATTGGACACCCTTTTAAGGGCCTTTGGGTAGTTGATAATTATTAGCTGGGTGGTGGCAGTGATTTCTTACCGTATAGTCTGGTTAAAAGGGGCACAACTGGAGAACCTGTGCCAGCCTTTCCCAGGAGTGTCTGTGTGGTTGTATAAACTTATCTCAAAGTGTGTGTGTGTGTCAGCTACTTGGGCAGGGACACGCAGCACTGGTTGGACAGAGAGGGTGCTAGAGGTTTTAGCTTGTCCACTAGGCTGAGATCTGGACCCTATAACTGTGCCAGTGGGGAGTCTTATTGGGGACTTGGAGAGCAAGGGAGCGACCAGCCCTGGACTGACTGTGATCTCTGTGTGCTCTTAAGGGAAATTGCACTTTACTGTGTGTATTTGTTATCCTTTCCTCCTATGTGAGATGCCCCTCACTGGTGTTAATGGTGTGGATTGAGACTCCTTGATTGCTGGGCCAGGGCACGGGTGTCACAGGTACCATACTGTTTTTTCCCGATATTTAGCAGTTCATCTGTTAGAATATCTTTTGCATGGCAATAAGACAATTTAAGGGGACAAACTTGTTTTTATTGGGATATACAGATTTACAATGGGAACACACTGAGTGTCCAGTCAGCGTGTATGTTTTGGAATACTAATGACCTTTTATAGTATAATATGGTGTTTAGATTTTTCTAAGTTCACTCATATAATAGGTAGACCCACTGGGCACACAGTCCATTTTCAGAGGCAATCCAGGAGCATTGTCTGGTTAACCGAGTTACTCAAGGTCAAAAAGTAGACAAATAAGGGTAAAAAAATCAAACCTTATACCCCAGGTAACTGTGGCTCACTACCTTGATCCTCTGCACCAGCTATATGGCTAGAATGGCTTCTTTGGTAGAATAATTTTTAATTTAAGTAGCAATAACCTGATACACATCAGTTGATAAGAGTTTAAGGCAGAGGTCATCTGTATGTTTTAAGTGGTATCACGACATGGTCACAACATACAGAGAAACATCACTACAAAAAGAGAACACACAAAACTAGGAATGCTTGTTTACTAATGTTCATATAGATAAACAAACTGGCACTTCATTAAAATTACTGTGTTGAACTTAACTTCTCAGTCTCTGATACCAAAGTACTATGCCTAAGTCATAGCATTTGGGAGCTATGCTTTTGAAAGTTTGATGACCTTCAGTATTTATCAACAGTTGCTAGTAGTATATGCATTGCTGTCATTGAGATGCGAAGTAATAAGTGATTATGTTGTGTATTCATTTTCGGAATAAAGACTCTCAAGATTTAGGAGTTCGGTCTTCATTCTTCATGGTACAGTAACTATAAATAAAACTAATTTAATCAAAATTTGCTGGCCATTTCATGATACATTTTCTGCTGTTTCATATAAGTTTTATGTTTACACATTTATGCGTTATGAGTCGTGGTATTGTTTAGTACTAGGTCATATTTTTAGGAGCTGGGGTCTGGTTACTATGGTTACACTTTATAGGAGAGTGTAACTTTCGTAGTCATGGTAGTGCTAAGCTTTTTTGTAACTTTTTTGAGAGGTTTGGTGTATTGCAGTGTTTACAGTGGTGACTTAGTGTAGTGGTTATCTTTACTTTACTGGTGGTCTGACTCAGTTATTTTGGTTCAGCTAGTTAATGACATACAAATTATAGATTAGTGATGCTCTCAAAACAAAGATAAATTAGAGCTGATGTACACAAGATGTAGACAAACTAAATTGTACTGCAGACAGGATATTTCAGTTTATTTGGAGTTGTTACTTTTTCTTATTGCTTTGTTATGACACAAGAAAGACAGAGTGTAAATAATGGGGCACGTGAATGTATCAAAGGTATTTTGAGTGCAGTTTGACCTTGTGAACTCTCATGAGGCACAGGCATAGATGAATTTCCAAGGTCAGGCTGCAAGACAAGACCATTATTGATATTTTTATGTGCCCTGTTTTGTTTATAAAATACCTTCTAATAATTTGTAATTGCAAAATATTGCAGTTATACAAGAAAAAAGCAAGTGACAAGTATGGGTCTTTTAATTTTGTTAGTAAAATGAAATGCCACTTACTTATATGTTATTGTGTGCTAAATTATGATCTGACATTGTTGTTTTCATTTGACTTCAACCTGAGGAACACTGATCCGACTCCGCCACATACTTCAGCATCAGATCAAAAGCTCCAAGCTCCTCCCCTACCAGTAATGCCCCTGTCTCCCTTCTCCCCCAGATCTCATTTGCTGCTCATTCAAACAGCAGCGTGATTTTCTAGCTCTGAGTTTCCTATGTCAGTGAGTAGTTTTTTGGGATCTTTCTCCTTTTTTGTACTATACTATTTCTAGCCTGTTTTTTTTCCCTACCCTACCCCATTTTTGTGCTCGGGCATCGATCCATTTTTTTTTTTTTTTTTTTTTTTTTAAACCTTTGCTTTCTCTCTTCTCTCTCTCCTTTCATTTAGTGTAGCGCTTGAGAGAGTGTACGTTACTGTTAGCCATGAAACTCCTAAGCCTGGCATTAGGAAATGCACAGAGTGTGGGCATAAACTTCCCCCTTCTGATGCCCACACTTTGTGTGTAGTTTGTTCGGGTGTGCCCCATCTGGATACCTCCTGCTCATTCTGAGAGGGCGTCAACCCCCCCATGTTGATCAACAGGGGGAACAAGCTTATTCTCAAAGCCCCCCCCCCTCTTTTTTGGTGGCCTCTGCTTCATCTTCCTCCTCCTCCCCAGCATCTGGGACTCAACCTCCTGCCAAGAAGGCCGGGAAGTGGGAGAAGATCCAACATAAAATAGCCGGATTGGCCCAGGAAGCAGTCCCCCGACTGCTCTTCTTCAGTTGAACCTCCGATCAAGTCCTGCCCGGATCCTAACCCAGGCTCCCCTTGGCTCTGGTCGCCTCACTTCTCACCAATGCCAGAGGCCACTCTGGCTCGATATCCTGTCTCTGCCTCCCCAGTGCCATTCCAGGCCTCTCTCCTTCCCCCTGCCTTGTGTGGGCTGTATAGTGAATCAGATGGAATAGTCATATCCCCTCTAGCTTGGCTTTCTGTACCCTTGCTAAGTCTTTTGTGGGTTGTGCCAAGCCTTATAGGTACATTTCTTTAGGTTGGGATGCTGCTGTTCTGCAACAAACTCAATCTGAGGGGAGAAGGGAGACAGGGACATTGAGTTAGAGAGGAGCTTGGAGCTTTGGATCCGATGCTGAAGTATGCAGCCGAGTTGGATCCGAGTCCCTCGGGTTGAAGGCAGACAACTCAGATGGAATATTATGGTAAGTACATAACTTGTTTTTTTGTTTGTTTGTAATGCATTACTGTCTGTTTTTATTCTTTATTTATTTGGTGTATTTACTAGGGTAGTACATTGATCACAGAAGTGTATTTGCAGGCACAACTGAGTGAAGAAATTCACAAAAAATTAAAAATAAAACTGATTAAATTTTCAAGCATAAAGTAATCACAGAAGGTAGCAAATCCCATAGACAATTGAAGCAATATGTAAATATTAGCAGAGTAGAAAAAAATGTGAATTTTAGTTGTAAATATGAAAAGGAAGCAGTAGGTGGGAACAGAAGTCAAAGTAGAAGTGATGCAGGTGAAGGCGGAGTTAGGTAATGTGTCCAGTGCAAAAGCACCTGCAGTCAATTTTTTGATGGTGGTGTCTTTTGAGATGTGCTCTGAACATGGGGAAAGAC
The DNA here is from genome assembly GCF_019279795.1 of Protopterus annectens. Classification (NCBI taxonomy): domain Eukaryota; kingdom Metazoa; phylum Chordata; order Ceratodontiformes; family Protopteridae; genus Protopterus; species Protopterus annectens. The sequence goes on from NC_056728.1 coordinate 1,820,894,628, forward strand.
TAGACTCTTAGATGAAGGGGAAGAGATTGCCAAAGTTTGAGTGCAAAAATGGAGAATGAATGGTCGGTACAGTGGAATCTGGTTTGGGGTGTCTGGAGTGAGGGAGTTAATTGGGAGAAGTTGTGGAAGTTGCAGGAGATGGTTTTATTGTGAAGTTCAGCTACAAGAGATGGGAAAGCACCAGGATGAAGTAATTTGAAAAGAAGAGACTCTAGGAGTAGCTCAACTCTGCAGGAGACTAGTAGTCATTTGGCTTTGGAGAGGGTGACGCAGAGGTGTTCTTGGGGGAGGTATAGGAAATGAACCTGCAGATCTAGTTTCCAATGAACTGTAGAGTGGATGAGTTTTTTTTTAAGGCTGTAGCTATGATGGGGAGATACTGGAGTTGAATCATGGTTTTTTTTTTGTTTGTTTAACAATCATACGATGGCATTTTAATCCCCACTCAATTTATAGAACATGATTTAAAGCTCATCAAGAGATGGATTTTTGTCTGTGTTTTTACAATTTTTACATAATGTAAAAGTTGATTTAGATGAAGCCCCACTAATTTTGTAGATGTTTTTTTTTCTGAAACAATATAGGTGTTCACATTGCCTCATTATTTTGCTTCATTTTAAACTCCTTCACATTTGTTAAATTTACTGTATATACTTTTAATTCCTTTGTCTTCTAGTTTACTTTCACTTGTTTCATATATGACTGAAATATGGTTCATAGGTCAATACTAAGCTATAGATCTAGAGGACCATTAGTAGCGTAGCCATGATATTCCAAATCATAGGTACCCATTGACACCTAGTTTCTACCCCTTTCAGTGAGGACTTGAGGGGGACCAGACTCGGGATGTATTTACAGTTTGCTATTCACTCATCCAGGTTACACGTATGAGGGTCAGGGAGCTGCTTTGCTTTACTTCCAAAGGAAGTCTGTTCCATAAAAGATGAATTCTCTTGGATATATATGTACCTTACCTGAGCAGGTCTTGGGGATGATGTTAGTTTTGTGGATGTGTAGGAGGTCATATAGGACTGTATCCTGTGAGGGTCTGTATACTAGACAGAGAACACCTATCAAGAGTCTGTAGGAGACAAGCAAGAGAGTGGTTAAGGCAGATGGGATAGTCCAAGGAAGACATGCCTTTGATTATAGTGAGGAAACAATGCAGTCTCAAGCTGGATAATGTGCTTAGAAGGTACATACCAAAGGTGCCATTATATTCTATTATGGACCTGATGAGGGAGGAGTAGAGAGGGATGATAACTTCCTTAAAACTGGAAGACATACACTTTATTAGTTTGGCAAGGTAGAAGTATTTCCTAACAATAGTGAATAAAATGGTGAGCAAAGGATAGTTCTCAAAGAAAATGCTTGCAGCTGTCAAATGAGTGTTACCTATGCACTAGATACAGGGGTGCCCAGTTTTACCAAAGGACATAGTGCTGCATTTCTTGGCATTTAGTTTTAGCCGTGATCCATGCACCACTTATTGATGTGTTTTAGTCCTTTCTGAAGAATTTGGAAGTCAGATGGGGAGTTAATGACAACTCTAAGTTTGCAGTCATCTGCAAGCTTGATCAGGCACATGTCCTTGATATCAGCCTTGACATCAGAGAAGTAAATACCAGAAAGAAGCGGTCTTAAGACCGATCCCTGATGGACACCATTGGTAGCTACTCATCAGAAACAAAGTGCCTCCCACGCTACTATATTGGTTCCATTAGTTAACCAGTTTGCTATCCAGCAGATAACATAAGAGTATACATTTAGTTTGATTAGCTTGCAGATCTGATGTTGGGTTGTTGCGGTCACCCTTGTTGTGACCTATTTTCCACCTTTCTCAACAACTGCAGCAAGGTCTTCACTCTGATCCCCATCTGAGTAGTCACCAAGAGATGTTCTGCTTCACGCTTGGCCCTCAGGTCTCCTTTATGCTTATCCTCCTTTTCCCCTGATTCCAAGATTTTTGCAGAAATCAAGTAGCCTGAAGAGCTCAGTAATCCCCATTGCCCCTTTTTGGCCTCGGCAAGTATGGTTCCCCTTTCTGCAGTCTCATCTTCGTTATCCTTCATGGATACTGAAGCCTACTCAGGATCTCCTCTCTCCCCCATCAGGGATTCAACACCCCGACATTCAGGCCCTCTAGCTGGACTGCATGACTTCTCCACTACCGGTAATAGTGAGACAGTCAAGGCTTTCTTCCCCAATTTTACTACATTATTTTGGCTTCTCAAAAAGATTCTACCAAAAATGTTTATAGAAGTACATGGAAAAGGTTTGCTATTTGGACATCAGATAAGGAAATTGATCTTTTATCTGCACCTATTTCTGCTATTCTTCAATTTTTGATCACTCTTTTCAAAGATGGTGCTAGTTTTTCTACGGTTAAACTTCAGTTGGCAGCAATTTCAAATTTCCACACAGGAAGTAAGTCTTTTTCCTTGGCTTCCTCCAGATTGTGTGAAGCTTTTATGAAAGGCATTCTTCTTCTTCTGAGGCCTCCAATAAAGGAGCCTCTTCACCTTGGGATCTTACTGCGATACTTGAAGGTTTAACACAAAAACCCTTCGAACCTTCAGACAAATCTGATCTAAAATTTCTGTCATGGTAGACTTTTCTTGGTTAGCTATAACTACGGCAAAAAGAATTTCTGAACTCCAGGCTTTCAGCAAAAACCCCATATATTGTTTTTCATAAAGATAGAGTTTCCCTGCGCTCGAGATTTGCATCCAAAGTCTGGTAAATGCAGCCAAGTCAGATTCGAGAATTGTATCCAGAACCCATAAGTGAGGAAGAATGAAAATGGACAACACAGATGCCTAGTTATGGTGAGTACGTAACTTACAAATAATGCAGGAATGTGGGATGGTGTCAGAGGCTTTGACCAGGTCCAGGTAAGCAGTGTGAACTTATTTCCCTGAATTTAATGCATCAGTGACATGTTCAGAGAATACCACTAAATTCAGAAGGCAGGATCTGCCTTTAACATACCCAGGCTGTATTGGGTCCAGTGTTTGTAGACTGCCTGTTAATAAATTCCATAATGATGCATACCATTATTTTACAGATAAGACTGGTGAGGACTTACTGATCTATAGATTCCTTAATCAGCAGTGGATCTTCCTTGTGGAGCATCGTAACTACTGCAGTTCTCCATTCCTCTGGCACAAATCTAGTGGAGAGGCTGAAGTTGAATTTGCTTAGTAGTGAGTTAACCAGATAGCATCTGGTGCTGACAAGAATGCAGCCTGACAGATTACTAGAACCCATGGAACAAGTAATTTTGGCCATGGAGAGTCCATTCAGGACTTGCTCTGAGACAGTTGTGTGGGTGTGCTAATAAGTTGAGGAATGGGGGAGATAGAGGAGTAAAGTTAGAGCTGAATTTGCCCGCTAGTGTGTAAGCAAGTGTTATGTATTCGCTCTGAGCATTGCTGGACTTTACTGCTGTTTTTAAATAGCTGAAGAAGATTTTGTGGTTGTCCTTAGCAGAGCTAGCAGTTTTCAGTGCTTATTTATTTTCGGATGATTTGATTTTGAGTTCTTTGTTGATCTTTTTGAGTTGCTTTTATAGGCTACGTATTTCTTCCTCTTACTGTATAGTTTGTACTAGGGTTACACATTTTTTTTCCTGAATTTGACATTGTATCTGTCTTACGAGGACAGATGCCTTGATGCAAACTTTAATGTGAGTGTAGAAATAATGCACAAGTGATAATGTAGCAGGTTGTCTAATCTAATTATCGAACAGTCCATTATCCTTCGACATTGTATGAAAACAATGAAAAAAGTAAGATCTACTGTCTCAGAAAAGGTAGTAATACTTTACAGCAGCACACTGATCAGCTGCTTAATTTCAACTTTCCCAGTGTGAAAAATGAAACTGAGAAATAAGAGCTAATAATTCTGCCTTCTTAAGTAAAATTCAATTACTGGCTGGATGCCAGTAAAGAAGAAATTTAGGGAACCTGAAAGACAATCCGCTAGAAAAGGTGAAGAGAGAACACTGACTGGGAAAAATCATGCAGTTCAGCAAAAGGTAGTTTAAGCTCTAGCTTTGGTACAAGAGATAGCTTCCAGTAATTTAGAGGAAAAAATATAATTTGCTCAGAGCTGATTAAAATTAATTAAACACTGAAGGAGTATATAAACTCAGATAAAGGGATGGACAAATAGAAGAAGTTTAACTAGCTATTCGGATGAGCTGATAAAATTGCAAACATCAGAGATTGAATTGAAGAAAAGACTGGCTGAATATGAGACTTTTCTAGAGGAACTGTTCCAAAACAATAGTAGAGTGAGAAGACAGAGTGCACAGGGGGGAAAAAAGATTTTCTGATATACCAGAGAAAATGGGAAGGAGCAGACTGTATTAATATTTTTGAAGCGCAAATAAGTAACTGGATTGGTATTCCACAGCAGGATTTTTTAATTGAAAGGGCCCAAAACGTGTATGCTCCAAACCTGGCCATGAGAAAGCAGACAAGACATGTACTGATAAAGATGCAGTCATACCAGCAGAAAGAGTTGATCCTGATGAATTATGGCAGAAGGGCATGTATTAAAAATTGGACACCGTAGTGCATTTGTGTGAAATGTTTGTTCACTGTACACTAGGCAGTAGTGATGCAAATTTATCCCAGCAATAAGGGAATGTTGAAAGGCAAATGGAAAATGCTGTATCCAGCTGTCTTAAGAATATTTTTTTCCTGGAAGATAAAAGATATTTATTAATATAGAACATGCTAAGGAAGAAATACAAAAGTTTATCTAACAAAAAGTGAGCTATCAGAAGGGCATTCTACTGCCTATTCTTCTGACAGTAAATGTCATAGGGAGACTTTGCCAGTGAAACAGTTTTCAGTGTTCCAAAGGAAAATGCGTCATAGACAGAAAAAAAGCACAGGAGGTGACTAAAGGAATAGTGAGCACCTTGGACTTGAAACAGAGTCTGGTGTTAGGAGATGAAGGTGAACAGGAAAGAAGACCATCAATGCTGAAAATTGTGAATACATGATATAAAAAATATACCATCATTGGTATAATTCTTGATTGGATTATCATTTCCAACCCAAACCTTTATCACAATCCCTGTACATCTCCAGATTCTCTCAGTGACCATCTTCCCACCCTAGTTCATAGATAGTCTCCTCAACTCCATAGACTTAACCATTTTAAAGACTGCCCCAAACTCTCCAACTTCAGTCCTGATACCTTCAATAATATACTTTTCCCATTTACCTGCTCCTTCTTATACAACCTTCCTCTTGATGATGCTGTCTCGAAATTCAACCAAATCTTCCTTAATACTTTAAACTCTGGCCTCCATCAGAAAAATTAGACTAAAATTTGGCTTTTCACCTTGGCTATCTCAATCCACTCATAACCTTATGCTACAGAGAAACACAGTTTAGAAGAACTGGAAAAAATATTCTGCCAACCCATCTTCAGAGTTATAGGGAACTCAGGAACCTTATCAAGGAACACATCGACAATGACAAAAGACAATACTTCATAAACCACTAAATTCTCACTCTATCCCCAGACTATTTTGGAACAATATCAATAAGATCCTTTATCCAGGCAAGCCTACCTCACCTTTTCCATATCCATATAGCTCTGACCTCAATACTGCTACTCGTCTAAACACTTTATCTGAAGTAGTTACTTCATTTGATCTGCAACCTTTGGGTGTCTGATCCGACCTCGGATCCAATCCGGCAGCTTTCCAAGATCCGAGCTCCTAGCTCCTCCCCCCTACCCATAATCCACTACTACCAACCACATTACCTCAGATCGTTTTTTTGCCGCGGCTAAAGAAACTTCCTTGTGAAGAGCTCCTGGCTGGGTGAGATCATTGCTGGTTTTAAACCAATTTTTTTCCTTCAAAGTTGTAGTGTGTGTGTGTTGGTTCCCTTTTCTGCTTCTTGTGCTAGTTTTTTGGTCACTTTTTGTTAAATTTATAACTAGTTTTATCTTCACTCCCCTCCCCCTCCTAGTGTTTGGGTGTGTGTGTGAATGATGTCAGAAGGGCCTAAGGCCATTTTCTCTAAATGTACTGAGTGTGACCACAAACTTTCTCCAGCTGATGGCCACACTCAGTGCGTTTTGTGCCTGGGGGCAGCCCATTTGTCAGAGGCCTGCCAAATCTGCGTGGCCTTTAACCCCCGGGCACTTCGGGATAGGAAGAACAAGCTGATCCTGGCGGGAAAGCTCCCCCAGGAGTCGGCTTCTTCTTCCTCTCCCGTTCGGGCTCCAGCTGCTTCAGCAGCTTCGGCGCCGTCTATCCCCATAGCTCTACCCGGGACTCAACCTCCCTCATCGGGTTTGAGCTCTGGGGAAACTAGTGCCTCTTCCCTTAGAGAGAAGAGGCACAAGGATAAGGTTGGACATAAGTCCCACAAAAGGCGGGCCGAATCTCATCCTTCGGCTTCGCCAGCAAAACTACTTAAATCTCCCTCGAGGGTCTCCGGATCCCCCTCCTCTCGGCACCGTTCGCCCTGTTTTTCGCCGGAGGAGGATAGGTCTCCCTCAAGATTTTCGAGGTGGCCCTCCCGGCCTGCCTCCACTACTTCATCTAGGTCGACCTGAAGCATCTCCCGAAGCGGTTATGGATTGGATGATGCGTCTGTTCTTACAGACCCAAATGCAGATGGGGATGCTCTTGCCTCCCCCCCCTCTGGGGGGGAGTGCAGCCCCCATATTTGCTCCGATCACTCCTTCTCCGACTCGTTTTCGTGTCTCGGAGTCATCGGATCCAGGCCCTTTTGGACCCGGGGAATTGTCGGCGCCGACAGCGGTTATCTCTTCGACGCCGACTATACCTTCGAGCTTGTCGGACCCGAGCTCTCGGGGCCAAGGGCTGAGCGTTGGATCCGAGGGAGTTGCTGTGTCTTCGGCGCTGTTGGCATCAGAGCACACCTCTGCCTTGGCGCCGACTGCATCGGCTCCGACCCCGATCCCTTCCTCGGATCCGAGGAGATTACTCTCAGAGGCTGGTGAGAGTGGCTCTCCTTCGGCTTTTGAGGTAGTGGAGAGGGTACTGTCGAGGTCCTCCAGATCCCGACCCGGGCATCGGATCCACCCGTACCCCCACTGTATGAAGGTCTGTCTTCCATCATCCGGACAGCCTGCCCAAGCCCTCCAGCTAGTTCCCGTGGAGGAACAACAACCCGTGGACGAGCCCTCTTCGGACAGTTCCACCGAGGAGGTCCCTCAGAAACATCGGTGCAAAAGGAGGCACCTGGACTCCCCCGAGTCCATTACCACAGACACGGACTTAGATGCTACGGAGGGTTCCCCAAGGTCACCCCCTGAAGATGTCTCCTTTGGAGACATCATGGAAATGTTGCGCATTAGAGGGGGGTGGTCAGCCCAAAAGCCCTCCCTTGATGAGTCCGTGTTCCTGGAGGCCTTTGAGGCAGGCCCATCTACCTCCTGGGTGTCCCCTCCGGCCGACCCCCTGGTGGACTTAATTACCACCAGGGCTTGGAAGGAGCCCGACACCGTGGAGCCAATCCCTAGACGCCCCGATAAAGTCCTCAGTCCACCCACAGATAGACCATCTTGGGCCAAAGGAACCCCCGTTGATGGTATGTTGGTGGCGGCGGCCACCAAGAAAGAACTTGCGCAGGAGAGTTCTTCGGTTCACCCGCCGGATAAGGAATCTCGAGCGCTTGACCGGATTGGGAAGCGGATGTTTGCTTCAGCGACCTTTTCCATAAGGGCGCTGAACTATATGGCACATACCATTAGGCTACAGCGAGACTTGATTAAGGAATACGCTGCAGCCCCCCCAGAGTCCATGTCGGTCCCAGACAAAAAGGTTTTTGAGACTCGAATGGCCACTCTAAAAATCCATCTCCAATACATCTATGCGGCTTCTCTCCCATGCAATGGAGGGAGCCGCTAGAGCTAGCGGAGCCGGGGTCGTCTTGCGACGTCTCTCCTGGCTCCATCTGTGCAACTTCACGGACCCCTTCAAGGCATCCTTCGCGAACACCCCTTTTGACGGTTCTGCCTTGTTTGACAAAACTGTTTGCGACACGCTAGTCCAAAGCGAAAAGGACGGGAAGATGCTGTCTGCCGTCGGAGTCCGCTTCTCTAATCCCCCAAAGATCCTTCTCCAGGAATCAGAGGGGACAAAAGAAGCTGTGGTTCCGTAAGTCTCAGCAATCCCATCCCGCTGCGGACCACTCGTCCTCTAGAGGCAGAGGAGGACAAGGTGGACGCCGGCCCAGAGGCAGAGGGGGCCACGTAATTTCGGGTCTAGAGAACCTTTCTCGGACAGACCCGCGCAACAGCCCTGAAGGCTTGCCCGACTGTCCCTCTCTGGAGGCAGTCGGGGGGGCGATTGTCGGAGCACCTGTCAAACTGGGAGTCCCTTACAACAGATCGATGGGTGCTCCGGATCATATCCAGAGGTTACTCCATTCCATTCATAAACCTTCCCCCCAAATCCAGACGTCTCCCCGATGTCCCACCCGATCAGAGGGAGGCAGCGGCTTTGGAGATTTCAAAGCTGCTAAGAAAAAGAGCCATCCAGCCCGTCCCCCCAGACCAGTCCGGATTGGGTTATTACTCCAGGTTCTTTTTGGTTCCAAAGAAAACGGGGGACCTCAGACCCATCTTAGACCTTTCCGTCCTGAACCTGTTCATACCCAAGGAAAAGTTCCGGATGGTCACTCTTCAATCAATTCTCCCCCTGCTGCGGGAGAATGACTGGATGTGCTCGCTAGACCTCAAGGATGCGTATTACCACATATTAATGGACAAACGATCCAGGAGGTTTCTCCGCTTCCGGCTTGGAGCCAGTCATTATCAATTCAGGGTTCTTCCATTCGGCCTCACCTCAGCCTCCAGAGTGTTCACCAAGGTCATGGCAGTGGTTGCAGCCCACTTGAGACTCCAGGGCATTCAGGTCTTCCCTTACCTAGACGACTGGCTCCTCACCGCGACCAACAGGCATCAGCTCTGTGCGGCGAGAGATTATGCTCTGTCTCTGGTCCACAACCTAGGCATCTCAGTGAACGAGCAGAAATCCTGCCTGTGCCCCACTCAAGCCCTAGAATTCATAGGGGGCCAGGTTAGATACACATATCTCCAAAGTTGTTCTAACGTCAGCAAGGCTGAACAGCTTATCATTCCAGGTGTTAGCCCTTCTTCGGAGCCCTGCTCCTCCAGCAGAGTTAGTCCTGAGGGCACTGGGGTCTATGTCAGCAGCGATCGGTCTCTCTCTTCATGCTCGTCTGCGAATGCACATATTACAATGGACCCTTCAAGTCCAATGGTCCCTATCGATCCACCCATTATGCATGCCAATCCCCCTGAGCAGGGTGTGCAGGGACTCCCTTCTGTGGTTGTTACAGGCACAGGAACTCAGAGAAGGGAGACCCTTTGTGATTCCTCTGGCCAAAGCCATGTTGACCACGGACGCTTCTTGCCTGGAGTGGGGGGCATTGTTCAGGCAGATCCGTTCAAGGCACGTGGACTTCCCTAGAGACCGCATTACATATCAACGTCCTAGAGATGAGGGCGGTGCTTTTGGCGTTGCAAGCTCTCCACGACCTTCTTCCCATAGGGACTATTGCAATCCAGACGGACAACATGTCAGTAGTCTGGTATATAAACAAACAAGGAGAGACCAGATCTTATCCCCTGTGTCGAGAAGCCATGAGAGTGTGGGAATGGGCGATTTCCACCAACCGCTTTCTGATAGCAACGCACATTCCGGGGCGGTCCAACATATTAGCAGACAAGCTAAGTCGAGTGTTCCTCACTCCATACGAGTGGTCTCTGAATCCATCTGTTGCAAAGCAGATCTTCCACAAATGGGGTCAGCCTCGCTGCGACCTTTTCGCTTCACCTTTAAACACAAAATGCAGCGAGTACTTCGCGATAGTTCCCCCCAGAGGGGAAACCCCCAGAGACGCTCTAGTCCATGCTTGGCCTCCCGGACTCCTTTATGCTTATCCCCCCCTCCCACGTATGATCTCGCACCTAGCGAGATGCCATACCCCAAACCTGGTCAATCTCAAACTTGCTGCTTGGTTGATCAAGTTCCATTAATGGCTAGGACTCCCGGTATCACATCCCCCGTTAAGGCCATTCTGGTGGCGGCTCATAAACCATCTACCAGGAAACTTTACAACAGTAAATGGAAACGTTTTTCCATCTGGGCCAAAGATAAAGAATTGGACCCCTTTACTGTCCCTATTCCGACTATTCTGGACTTCCTTTCCCTGCTTTTTAGACAGGGAGCAAGTGCCTCCACAGTCAAAGTGCAGTTGGGGGCCATCTCCCATTTTCACGTGGGGGACGGCATAGGCTCCTTAGCATCTACAAAGTTGTGCAAAACCTTCTTAAGAGGCGTTTTTCTTTTGAAACCACCTGTCAAGACTGTGGTTCCCCCGTGGGAACTCACTCTGGTCTTACAAGCCTTAACGAGACCACCTTTTGAGCCTGCAGCGCCTCCACAGTCAAAGTGCAGTTGGGGGCCATCTCCCATTTTCACGTGGGGGACGGCATAGGCTCCTTAGCATCTACAAAGTTGTGCAAAACCTTCTTAAGAGGCATTTTTCTTTGGAAACCACCTGTCAAGACTGTGGTTCCCCCGTGGGAACTCACTCTGGTCTTACAAGCCTTAACGAGACCACCTTTTGAGCCTGCGGCCTCGGTTCTGTTGAAGTTCTTGTCTTGGAAGACCGCTTTCTTAGTGGCTATTACTTCAGCCAAGAGAGTTTCAGAATTACAAGTCCTGTGTATCAAACCTCCGTACCTTATTTTTCGCAAAGATAGAGTGTCCCTCAGGACTAACCTGTCCTTCTTGCCTAAGGTGGCTACAGAATCAAACATTAATCAATCAATAAATCTTCCTGTATTTTTCCCAAATTTTCACAACAAAGGAGAATATACGTTGCACAAATTGGATGTACACAGACAACTGCGTTTTTACTTGCACAGGACGAGAGAGTTTCGCAAGTCGGACCAGTTGTTTGTTTCTTATGCAAAATCAGCCATGGGCAAGGCAATTGCTAAAGTGACTGTAGCAAATTTGATCTGTCAGGGCATTATACTGGGATACACTTCATCTGGGAAGCCAGCTCCGGTTGGCGTCCGTGCTCATTCCACAAGATCTGTAGCTACCTCAACTGTCTTTTGGTCTAGGGTTCCAGTAGGCGATATTTGTTCAGCAGCTACCTGGTCCTCATCTCATACCTTAATTTCTCATTACAAACTGGATATCATTTCCAGGAGTACGGCTTCTTTTGGCTCCGCGGTGCTTCGGAATATCCTTCCGTAAGGACCACCCAGGTTCTTATAGGTTAGCTGGGGACTCTGTCCCACAGGTTGCAGATCACATGAAGTAACTACTTCAGATATAGAAGTTATGTACTCACCATAACGTTCCATCTGAGTAGATACTTCATTTGTCTGCAACCGACCCCCCTGCCATCCCCCGAACCTCGGAAATTTTTCTGATCATTTGGAAATTGGTTTCTGTCTCGAGTTGGTGAGGCAAAAAAAATGATCTGAGGTAATGTGGTTGGTAGTAGGGGATTATGGGTAGGGGGAGGAGCTAGGAGCTCGGATCTTGGAGCTTGGAAAGCTGCCGGATTGGATCCGAGGTCGGATCCGACACCTACAGGTTGCAGACAAATGAAGTATCTACTCAGATGGAATGTTATGGTGAGTACATAACTTCTATTTTCATCGACTCCATCAAAAATCTTACTTAAAAAAATAACAATACAAATATTTCCTCTACTGATCCTATTCCTTCCTCTCCTACTTCTTCCTTCTCTCTGAAATCCTCCCACTGCATGTACGAAATAACTTCTGTCTAAACTTAAAACATGCTGTCCTTCTGCTGACAGCTTACCCTCACAGTTTCTCAAAATTGCTGCCAACGCCATTGCCAACCCCAGCTCCATATTAATCAATCGATCCATTCTTGAAAACACTGTGCCCAAAGTTTGGAAGAAATTTTGTGGTGTTCCCTTTCATAAATGTGGAAACTCTACAGACGCCTCCAACTATTGTCCAGTTGCTATGCTATTCCCCTCTCCAAAATAATGAAAAAATGTATACATAAATCCTTGAACATCTTATACTGGAAAACCTCCTAAACCCTGCACAACATGGTTTTTGTCCCCATCATAGCACTGCCACTGCTGTCATAACTTTCACACAGACCATTGCCAAAGCTGGTGATGAAAACAAACTGGTTTCAAGCCTTTTCCTGGATTTATCCAAAGCTTTCAGTGCTGTCTCCCACAATGTGTTTCTATCTAAATTTAAAAACCTTAATCTCTCACAATTGACTATAGTTTGGTTCACCAGCTACCTCTCTGATGGACTCCAGTCTGTCAGAAGGCTATCAGCCTCCCCTCCCTCCCTTCCTGCTCAAACTGGCATAACCAAGGTTCCATTATAGGGCCCCTCCTCTTTAGCATCTTTGCAAGTAATCTTCACACATCTTGCCCTCACTTTTCTCTTATCCAGTATGCAGATGATTCCACTATCATATCTTGCTCCGATAATCTCCACCTTTTTTCCCTTATCCAAGACTCACTTCAGTCTGTAGAAAGCAGCAATGAACTCCTACTTAATCCTAAAAAACACAACTTCTCATCCTTCCTAAATCTCTACAATGTTGCAAAAACGCCTTCTCAGTCACATCTCTTAACAATATTGCTACCTCGGTTGAACCTCATACGAAACTCCTTGGTGTTATCTATGACCAACTTAAGTTTGACATCCATATTCTAAGGCCATCAAAAAAACACACCAAAAACTAATGCTATTATATAGGAATAAAAAATACGTAAGGACACAAAACGTTCTGTGGCACAAGCATTTCTACTCCCTACTTTCTTTTATGCTGCACCTATACTCACTAATCTTCCATCCAACCTCATGGAAAAACTTGAATCCACCTGCAATAAAATCCCAGATCTGCTGCAAATCTTTCTTACCGCTCCCATCACTGCACTGCCCTAAAAAATCTGTGGCCAGAAGTTCAAAACCAACTCTTACTTCCCAAATTCCATCTCACACATTTTATACTAGCTAATCCCTCCCTCTGCTCTGCTGTCTCTACCCTAATATCTCCCTATACCCCCAAACACTGTCTCCACCTCCTGGAAGGGATTCAGGCACCTAGGTGGTGCGACATCCACCTGTGAGCCAGCTGGATGGGGACACATGGCGGGATGACAAATCAGCTGCAGTGACAAATGACTGTGGACAATTCCCTGTCAGAATTGAGAAAACCCCTACACCCTAACCACAGGTGGCACATACAAACCCCCATAGTGATACACTGTGCACCCCCTTAGAAGCCACTATGTGCAACTGTCAGTGGAACATGTGGCTGGCATAGCATGCCACGTGGGCATGAAAGTGGTACCATGGAACCTGTGTGCTATGGGCAAAGCCTTTATTAAATGAATATGCAATGTGATGTGTGTAGTGCTTGGTGCATACTAAAGTCAAACAGCATCACAATTTGTAGAAATGTGCCACAGCACGGAGGAAATCCTGTACATCACTGTAGTCACACTTATGTTGTAAGATGTGCTTTAGGCGACACTCCCTTACTACAATAGCCTTCCTACGCGGTGTTACAGGCATCCCCCTCAGAAGAGATTCACGTCGGTTATCAGTCAGGTTCTGCTCCTGCTGCAGAACACACAGGTCGGCTAGCTGTACAGTAGGCGTCCCAGTAATACCTTCAGCCGACGATGCCATGCCTCCACCTGGTTGTTGGTCCACGGGAAGTTCATTTCTGAGACATCAGACATGTTCCAAAACCGCATAGGGTATGACGATGGCAGTCGTGTCTGTTCCGAACAGCGGGATGCATACTTGGTTGTCGGCCTCGTACATAATGATGGTCTAGAAAAACACCAATTGGCTAAGCACATTCCGGTAAGGAAGCCACAGTGTCCAGAAATGCAGGGACAACATCATCCAATGGTAGGAATGCCAACGCTATTAGCTTGCGGATTGCAATTGAGAATGCAGTGTCCGTGCCATAGAGGGCGACAAGGTGATGATGCTGGATCTGTCGCCAGATGAACTGTGTAAAATGGAATAGGCATACCTTCAGAATTCTCCTAGGGAATGCCTTCCGGCTGGCACGTATCGCTGCCTTCTCAAAATCGGTCATAATATACTGTGGGGACAAAGTGCATCCCTGATCAGCAGCTATACCCTTCAATACTTTCCACAAAGTGATGTATGCAAACTCCGACTTCGTGTCATGAGACAGTACACCAGGGGTACAATTCTTGTTGAGGTGGGGGTGCCAATACATCCATGTAATGTATATAGCTGCCGACATATATCAGCCCGTGTGGGGAAGGTGCCGTCTCCAAGAATAATGTCGGACCTGCACAAATCTGTCATATTCTGTGTAGTAATTAGTAGAACCAGGGAATCTGTCCCATCCATATCCGACCGTCTACGGAGGAGGAAGCTGCCACTACGGAGTGGATACTGGCTGACTTCAATATCCGCAAGTGTTGCTGGAGGTGTAGCCCTGGCTGCCCGTGCCCGCTGCCGTACCCTGGTTATGCTCCGCCAAAGTGTTGCACGACAAGGCATCTCCTGTAGGACATTGTCATCTGCTGTGCCTAGGACACTCTGCATTACCAAGCTTGGAAATTCATTACCGGTTACCACCATTTGCCGCAGTTCTGCTTGCAGTGTTGCCACGTGGGCCATCGTTGCATCCGGGCGATGCTGGTGTGGCAGTGATTTTAACAGTTCTTCCCCCTCTTCTTGGCATACAGTGATGGCACGTCCTCTGCACGCCTTTACTCTCCGCTCAATACATGCCCAGTACCGTTTCGGTGGTGCTTCACATTCCAAATGGTAGAGGTACCCATCAACCACCAGCATTGGTTTACTATGTTGGCTGGGCACTGTGGTGTATCTGTTGCCAAGCAGACCAGGGCTATACAGATGCATAGATTCCAGCATGGTCACAGCACTTGTTGATGGCCTCTCAGTATCCATTTCAGCCAGGCTAGCTGGGAATGGGGTATACAACCAACCTTGTAGCAAGTCCCTTCCAGATGGTGGGTTACTCGCTGTACAACACCTTGTCCTGTACCATATGTAGTAGCACTGTCTGCCACAGTGGCTCTGTACAGCTGTGTGCACTCCACCTGTCCCTGTCTTCCTCTCCGCTATGGTGTCACTGTTTGCAGTTAACACAACCCTGGTGTTGCAATATGCTTGTACTCTAGTAGGTGTCTTCAAAGCCTAGTTGCAGCACACATTCTCACTGTACTGCACCAGCCCCCTTTAACTTCCAGTCTTTGCTGCTGGCCAATCAGGGTATTGGGCCCAGTCTCAGTTTCAGTGGCAGAGGTTACATAGGGAGGTACCTGTGTGTTGCACCCTTGGCTGCCTACATGGGACTGCGTATGTATGTACACACCTATTGCAGGGACAACCGGATGGGTTTGGTTACACCTGCAGGACATACACTACCATGGTGTGGGTTGTGGGTTAATGCTACTGTTTATCCTGCTACCGGGTTGGCAGTTCCTGCTTGGCCAGGTTGGCATGTTCCTACTGAACACTGCACCCAGGGGCTGTAAAAGGACAGGTACTGTTTGTTGCAGGCATGCCTCTCTCATATGTGTTGCTCCTATGCTAAAAGCCCCCCTGCTGTGACATGATTCCTGTACGTGGACAGACTGTTGTTTCCTTAGGCTTTAGTATGTGTGGGGTATTGCCTCTAAAACTGTAGTGTATATCCCTTTAAGGTCTTAACCTGACACATGACTTGGTGTTGAATGCACTAGTTCTCCGGCTTAGCTGTGCTGCGTTGTGTTTTCGTACTGTGGATTGTACTTCCTGTTTGTTCGGGACCGTTTGCTGTGTTTTGTGTTCAACAGGGGCTGTGCAGGTAAGTGATACTTTGCTGTTTGTGTTTACTCCACTTGTGTGGCACTACCAATGTGCTGTTTGCCTTTTCGATCGGATTCCCGTTGCCGGCCGTGTACACTGTCACTTGACAGCCTGCGATTACACTTTAGGGGCCGTCCACGTTTGTCGGTTTTCCTACCGCCGTAGGTTCCCACAGCGGGTCCTTCGTTCGGCAGCACCGCTCTACGGTCTAGCGGTGCTGCGGCCTTCTAGTTTCGGCGATGTAGCTCGCAGGCATTTGTCCCGCGATCTACACGCAGGAACCCCCTGGAAGTTTATAAGCCCATGAAGCATATAGGTAATCCTCTGTATAGTCATTCAATTGCCAATAAATGGAATAAACTTCCCCCAGACCTAAGAGCTATCACTAGCAGTTTCAAAAAAATGCTAAAAGATTTTTTTGTTTACTGAGAAAGTCCGACTTGGAATAACACCAATTTTCAGTAGAGGCCCGTAGAGAAACACTTAAGATGCATGTGTTTGTGATGTGGGAGGAAACTGGAGTACCCAGAGAAAACCCACAGAACATGCAGACTACGTACAGAAGGCATTCTAGCCGAGAATCGAACTGGAGAACCTCTTGCTGTGAGGCGACAACGCTACTGCTGCACCACTGCGCCGTCCATTACATGCTCAAAATGTGGACTTGCCCCTGCCCTACTCCAACCTGACCTATTTCTCCTCATATTTCTTCATCCTTTATTTCTGTTAATACAGTGGTACATTAACTATACCCCTATCACTTTTCTTTCTTCCTGCAGATAATCTACCTACAAATCAAAAACTGTCTATGGCTATAAATAACCTGTTTACTCTCAGTCAAATGTATATAGCTAAATTACTTTACATATTATAACTTATTTGCCCAGTCTTAATTGCAGTCTTGCTGTCTGTGTGCAATTTATGATTATTAGTTAAGCTCTGTATTTGTATATGTTTTATATTTTTGGAGCTTTTCTCCTCGGGCCTCTGCTGAAAAAGGGCTTCTTGCTTAGTCAGACTAACCCGGTTAACAAATGTCAAAAAAATAAATAAAATAAAGATTGTGAAGCAGCAGTCACATTTCTGAAATATGGCTTTGCAAAAAAAGTGTCTGAGAAAGACTAGACTTTTGTTGACTTTATTTAAACTTCTCGGTGGACTCTAAAGTATATACTCCACTTTGTTAGTAATGTTTAGAAGGACACTAAAAGGGAAAACAGTAACTGAAAGTAAAACAGATAATTTTTGTTAATAGTATTTGTATAAAAGATTTAATGATGTAAACTTCATGTTATATAATAAAGCAGATTTATGTAGTATGTAGCCAGGGGTATCTTAAATATTGGGGTGAGGGTAAGTCTTTTCAGTGTTTATCATATATGATAAAGATACTAAGGTAAACAAGTACTTTTTGTTTTAAGAGACAGAAAAGGCCGGACAAAAGCAAGTTTAATTTAATATGCTGAAATCTTGGGGTGCGGTATAAAAGTGTACCAGTTATATGCAGTTGAGTTGTTTTCCCTTATTTTTGCATAGGTGAACATCTAGATTAATTTCTATGGCTTAATTTAAAAGCAAATGTTTTCTGTAAGCAGGTAGGCTTGAAAAATAAGACAGAATGATGAATATCATGAGAAATGCTAAATTTCTTGCATTTGCAGGTTTATTTTTTTTTTCCTTTAGCAAATGTTCAGTAGGATTTAAGAAGACTGCAACTGAAAGCAGTTGTACATTTTATGTTTCCAAGAGACGAGATGTCTGCAGGTGCAGGCAATTAACCTTGAGAGTTCTGAGCATTGTTTGTTGAGGGAAATATAAAATTTAAAGATACAAGGGCAAGCAGTTCAGCAAAAAAATAAAATTTGAAATTATTGGAAGTGATTAACAAATGCAGCCTTAATATGTCAGTGTTTTTACTAGAGCAGTGTATAATTTAGTTTTATTTAAAGATAGCCAGAGCATTTTTTTTCTTAAGGCTAAAAGTTAATGTTTTCTGAAAGCATATAAGCTTCTTTTTACATCTCGGAGGCTAATAGAGATAAGAAAAGAACACATGGCAATCAGTTTAAGTAGGAGCAAGGGCTGCGGTATGCAGTTTAACATGAATATCCTTAGGTAATGCCTGTGGGTACTACTGTTGATTTGGGGCAGTTGTCCCTATCAGGATGGTTAAACTTCATTTTTGAAGCTATTTATATATTTCTAAATTTGTTCTAAGTAGGTTATGGAAATTATCTGAAAATGTATTTTTTTTTTTGGTTTGAGGGTTTTCATTAATATACAACATCTTGAAAAATGTGACATAGGTTCAAATATAGATGACAAGAAACAACTGTATAAAAGATCGACCTGCCAAACATTGTCACATGTAACATAAAAGCTGGAAATAAACATTATGAAAGCTGTTGTGTATAACAGGTGGGAACAATAACTTCTTATAATGGCTACACTATCCATATTATTTTGAAAAATGAATGGTCTTACAGATATAGAAAAAAAGTAAGAGTATTCAGTCCTATTAAGAAATGCAAATTGCAGCTAGCAGTGCTGCAGGAGATGCTTGGAAGGAAATGAGCATTTGACTGTTAAAGGATGGATATTAAACAGAATATGAGGGACAAAGGACAAGGGAAATAATTATACTAATTGCTAGAGGAGCTCCAGTAGTGATGGGGGATAGATACTAAGGGTAGATTTGTGGTATTAAGGGTGTACTGGCAAGGGAGAAGGATTATTCTGGCATGTATTTATATTCCACCAAGAATTGGTATTATGGAGCTTATGAAAATTTTGTGGGAAATAATCAGCTTTCAGCAGACAATATTATAGGTGGGGACTAAAATTTGATTTGCAACAGAGAGGTTCCATCTGGGGATCTGGAAAGTAATTTATAACAAAAGAGGGTAGATTTCTGAAGAAATGTATGAAAATATTTGGTATTGAAGATGTGAATTCAGTGGTAGGACTTCTGAGGGAATTTACACATTATTCCCCAATGTACAATAACTAGGCTAGACTAGATAGAAATTATATTTCACAGGAACATGCGCATTTAATTGAAAGCTTCAACACACATCCAATAACTATTTCAGATCATGAACCAATAAAAACTAAGATAAAAATGGAGGGTGATTAAAGTCAAAATCCCATGTACTTGTTAAAAAGAGAGGAATTTAAGGAATGGGTTATGGAAATTATTTGAGAGTTATTAGAGAAGCTAGTGAGTGGGATAAAATGAAAATGGATTTATGGCGAAGAAGTAATAGGAATTATTTAGAGGGACTGACAGAGGAATCTCACAGAACAAGAAATGGTGCAACTACAGAGTGCTAAAGACAAAATAAGGGAGTATCTGGATAATATGCATAAGTTTAGAAAGATTGCTGTTAAGCATTTTTTATTTTTTATGGCAACTACAGTGTACAAAAACTTATAGCTTAACTACTTGCGCAGTAGACAGTAGCAAAGATTGTGGCCAAACTTAGGGAGCCTATAACAAGAAAAGTAACCAGCGATTCTGTACAGGTATTGGAGATATTTCGGAAAATTTATGAAAAATTGTATAAAGGAGAGAAATGTGGAAATAAAAAAATACCACAAATGGAAATACTGATGGAAGACTTAGTGTGCCAAGATTAGTGGTAGGTGAAGCTCATCAGTTTAAGATGGAGATTTTGAGATAAAAAACAGTGATGTATAATCAACATGCAGGAAAGTCTCCAGAAACTGAAGGTATTCCTGTGGAAGTAAGGAAAGAAGGTTTTAAACACATGGAAGGTTGTTTTAAAAGGAGAGGAAGCCCCAACATCTTGGAAGAAAGCTATGGCGGCTGTAATACCTAAAGATGGTAAAGACCCATCAGACCCAGCTTCATATAGACCCATTTCAATTTTAAACCACAATTATAAAGTGTCTATACTAACTAAAAGAATGGTAAAGGAATTGCCAGAATTGATAGTTATGTATCAGAGTGGTTTTTTGGAGGAAAGGCAAACATTTGACAACATTAACAGAACAATGATGATCCAGAGGAGAAGCAGAAATATCTTTGTTGGTGGTGAGTCTTGATGCAGAGAAAGCATTTGACAGAGTAAGTCTGAATTTTACAAGTAGGGCAATGGAAGAATTTGCATTCCCTGATGCAATAATAATGTTAATTAGAAGGATATATGAAGGATTGGTGGCAAGAATTAGTGGGAGGGTTCCACTCAGATAAGCTGTATTTGAACAGAGGAACCAGGCATAGGTGTCCTCTTTCCCCTTTATTTGCTTTAAATTTAGGGCCATTGGCAAAGAAAATAAGGGACTCAGAAATACAAGAATATAATTAATATCTTAACTTGAATCCTGTTATAATAAAATACAATTAAACTGGTTAGAATTCCCTCATTACTTAACCTATACTCAACTCACTTTTACCCACCACTTAGTAAACCAACCTGACAGAATCCCAACATAACAACACTTCCTTAAGCCATTTAATAACACTCGTCACCGCCGATCAACACACACAACCCTATTGCAAGTCTCCAAAAGTAACAGCAGGGCTGGGGATTCCCTCTATTCCCACTATATCTCTAAAATCTGGAACTCTGTTCTCCAACATATATTAAATATCACCAACATAATTCAAAAAACTACTAAAAGACTACTTATATAGACACTGGATCTGCTCTTGTATCAGTCCAGGCTAATCTCTCCCTTGTATGCATATTCCCCTATTTATAAACCCCCTGCTTACATATCTGATATATTCTCTTCTTTTTACCCCCTTCTCTTTCTTAGTCACTGCCTTTGCTACCTGACTATAACTTCCTTCTCTCAATTACCCTATAGGAAATAACTCATCTGATGTTGTAAATCTTTATTCATTCCTTACTAATAGGACTTCGGTTCCATCCTTGGAACCAACACAGCCATTTCCAAGCTCATGCCAGCCAAAACCTCTCAGCTAAGACCTACCCATAATGCCCCTCTCATAGTCCTTCCAGATCTCATTTGCCGCATTCCTCGTCAGATGTGCCTAGCCTCTGTCTCTCAAAGATAAGTGGAAATTTGTGGGTTTTGTGTAGTTTTCTCTTAAAACTTTGTTGATTTGTAGTCAGTTTAGCCTTTTCTTCCTATTGTATGTAATCTGTTTCTATTTCCTACCCTCTACCTTTGGTAGTTAACCCTTTACCATCATTGGTACTGTCCCTCTCTCCTGTCTTTGGTAGGCCTCCCTTACCTCTTGTGGTTTTCTAAATACCATCATTGGTATTCTCTCCTTTTCTTTTCCCTTGTTGTTGTTGTTTCCTTTAGGATAGCCCTTTGTTGCCAGTACTATGTCAGACAAAGTTAAGTTGGGTTTTAAACAGTGTGACAAGTGTGGGTATAAGATGCCCAACTTAGACGGCCATGCTCAATGCATTTATGGGCGTGGACCATATAAATGCTGCTTGTGACATCTGCTCTAGTTTTAGCAATCGCATTCTAGCAGAGTGCAAAAACAAGTTAATTCTGAAAGGTTTAGTCAAAACACCCTTTTTGGAGGCGCTCTCTGGGTTGGAGGTCTCACTACCTCCTAACACCAAAAAACACAAGGAAAAATGGAGTCACTCGGTTCCTGCATCTCCGTCAGTTTTACAGAACTGAGTCAACACGAGCTTCTCCAGCACCCTTGGCGCAGACCTCTTCGGGACCCAGCCCTGTGTCTTCCCCCTCGGTGAAATCTCTGATGTTAACTCCTATTTCTGTTCCAGCTTCGGCACCATTGGCTTCAGTGCCATCCTTGGTTTCGACACTGACTTTCACAACCATACCTGCTTCAGCACCATCTCCAGCCACGGTGCTGATAGCTTATTTGGCTCCACAGACTTTAACCTCTATTCCTGAGGTTGAACATCTCCCAAGAACTGGATACTTTCCAAAATACGACCCCTTTTCGGGGCATCGGTTTAGCCCCTTTCTTGAAAGACCTGATTCTACTTCAGCAGCCTCCTATAGATCCACTAGGAGCCTTTCTGAACAAGATGTGTTACAGGTTGTGGACCAGCTTCTGGCAGCTAGGGGATTGCCCACCCCAGCTAGACCTTCCATCCCCTTTTACTCGGAACCATTCACAGCATATTCACCTGTTTATCCTCCTTCGGCCTCTACCCAGTCCCCGGAGATCTCGTTACCGATGAACACTATGGTGCATACTTTCTCGGCACCAACTGCAGAGTTTTCCCTGTTGGCACCGACTTTCCTTGCTGCATCAGCTCCACTGGAGCCGGTGCACTCTCAGAGCAGTGTTTGGACTGTCGGTACCTAGAACGGCGCCTATTTTTTCACTGGTGCCATCTATGACAACAGCTTCGACAGCTTCCATTTCTCTCGGAGCTCCTCACCTGGAGGTGGGCTACTCAGGGCAGGGTGTGACCCCGGTTCTGAGGTTGTCCTTCTTGGTTCTGGGTTCCCATCCCTCCTTGGGCGAGCCTGCTTTCCAGGTGATGGAGAGGGTCCTTGCTTCCACAGTCTTGCAGTCAGCACCAGTGACATCAATAACAGAA
The DNA here is from genome assembly GCF_019279795.1 of Protopterus annectens. Lineage (NCBI taxonomy): Eukaryota > Metazoa > Chordata > Ceratodontiformes > Protopteridae > Protopterus > Protopterus annectens. The sequence goes on from NC_056728.1 coordinate 1,820,917,088, forward strand.
TGCCCCTCTAGCATGCAGCTGTCCTAACCCCCTACTTTGGGATCCCGGGCACGGGAGCTGCAAGACCTCCCTTTGAAGGGGAACCCTTTCTCCGGAGTCCTCCTCAGAAGATCCCACTGGGGAGCCATCCCAGAAGAAAAGGTGCAAGAGGAAGCACCTAGATTCCCCTGAGGAATCTATCCCTGAGGACACAGATTGCAATGAGGGAGAAGGGTCCCCACGGTTTCCCCCAGACAATGTCTCATTTGGAGTCATTCTCAAAATCCTCAAGTAGCGGGGAGACTGGAAGTCCTCTATCCCTTCTGAGGAATCGGTGTTCTTGCAGGCTTTCTGTGCCTGGCTATCTACTTCCTGGGTGACCCTCACCTGTGGATGAGCTTAAGCTGATTGTGCAGTGTGCCTGGAAGGCCTTGGACAATGTAGAACCTGTCCCCCGAAGGCCGGACAAAATTCTATCCACCCCTGAAGACCAGCCCAACTGGTCCAAGCAGTTAACAGTTGATTCCATGGGCATGGCAGTGGCCACCAAGAGGGAACTGGCAGAAGATAGTTCCATTGTCCATCCTCCGAACAGGGAGTCTTGGGCCATAGACAGACTAGGGAAGCGGACTTATGCTTCAGTGACCTTTGCATTTGGTCGCTGAACTATCTGGCACACTTCACTCGCCTCCAAAGAGACCTAATTTCTGAAATGTCTTCCTCTTTGGTGAGGGGTACTGCCTGATGAGGTGCGTGACACTGTCGCCTCGCAGCTAGCTACCCTTGAATCTGTCTCAAACTCCTCAATGCATTTGATATCTCACACTACCGAGCGAACAGCTCGAGCTGCTGCATTAGGCATTGTTATGAGATGTCATGCTTGGATGCGTTTGTGTGATTTCACAGACCCCTTTAAATCTTCCTTCGTCAATGCGCCTGTCGACGAATCTGCACTTTTTGGTCCAAAGTACGAGACACACTAGCATGAAGTGAGAAAGACAGAAAGACCTTGTCTGCTGTGGGCATACATTTTTCCACACCCCCAGAGGTCCTACTCCAGGAACCAGAGGGGAGGAAAATTGTGGTTCAAGAAATCCCAAGGATCCTTCCGTGACACTCGTGGTGAGCAATCCCCCCCAGGGCAGAGGGGGCAACTCATCTTGAAGATGCCCCTTTTGGGGTAGAGGGGGTCCACATATCCATGGCACTGACAATTCTTTCTGTGGACCTACCAGTGCTCCTGAGCAGCAGCCCAATTGCTTTCCTCTGGAAGCAGTCGGGGGTCGTTTTTCTCTGCACCTACCAGCCTGGCAACTTACTACTACCGATGTTTGGGTGCAGAGAATAATATCCAGAGGCTACCAGATACCATTCGATTTAACTCCCAGACCCATCAAACGAATCCCCGATGTACCACCCAATCAGAGGAAGGTAGCAGCCTTAGAACTAGAAAAGCTGCTAAGAAAAAGAGTCATCCAACCAGTCCAGAGAGGATCCAGGTTTTACTCAAGGTTCTTTTTAGTGCCAAAAAGACAGGGAACTGGAGACCAATCCTGGATCTCAGTCTATTGAACAAATTTATCAAACCTCAAAAATTCCAGATGGTCACGGTGCAGTCTGTTCTTCCCTTTCTAGGAAGGGACAACTGGATGTGCTCTATAGACCTCCAAGATGCATATTTCCACATAAAGATGGATCAGCGCTCCCGGAGATTTCTCCACTTCTGGCTGGGAGCCAATCACTACCAGGTCAGGGCACTGCCATTCGGTCTCTCGACAGCCCCCTGAGTGTTCACCAAATGTATGGTAGTTGTAGTAGCTCATCTTCAACTACAAGGATTCCAGGTGTTTCCGTATCTAGACGATTGGCTCCTTACCACCTCGACCAGGAATCTTCCAACCCGCAGCCTCTCTTACACTCAAGGCCTTGCTGTCCACTTGGGGATTACAATCAACAAGGACAAATCTCAAATGTCCCCAACAAAAACACTGGAATTCATTGGAGCAGTTTTCAACACAACATCCTGTCAAGCTTCCCTCCCTCCTCACAGGCTTTCAAAAATAAGATACCAAATCCAAGCCCTTCTTCTACACACCTTTGTACCAGCATGCCTTGTACTGCAACTCAGGCTCCATGGCAGCTGCCATTACTCTAGTACCACTGGCGAGGTTGCACATGAGAATACTACAGTGGCTCCTTTCTTCACAATGGTCAATCTTAACTTATCCACTCGACCACATGATACGTCTTACAATCCTTTGCAAGGAAGAAATGCTATGGTGGATGAAGCCAGAATCAAATCTTTGGTGTTGACTGTTCTGTCTCCCCCAGCCAATGACCAGGGTGACCACGGACACTTCCCTGTTAGGGTGGGGGGGCATTTCCAGGGAAAGACGGTCCAAGGCACCTGGTCCCCCATGGAGGCCAATTTGCACATAAATGTCTTGGAACTGAGGGCAGTTCTCTTAGCGTTGCAAGCGTTCCATACATCCCTCCCTTCTGGAACCATTGCAGTTCAATTGGACAACATGTCAGTCGTCTGGCATATCAACAAGCAAGGCGGAACCAGGTCTTACCCCCTCTGTCGGAAAGCCATGAGGATTTGGCACTGATTGATAGCTTCCAACTGCTTTCTTATAACGCACATTCCCGGGAGTTCCAACCTTATTGCGGACAATCTGAGCAGGAACATCCTGATGCCTCATGAGTGGTCCCTCAGTCCTGTAATAGCAGATAGGATATTTTGCTGCTGGGACAGGCCTTGCTGCAATCTGTTTGCTTCCCCCTTAAACAACATGCAGAAGCTGCTTTGCCCTGATCACCCCTCAGGGAGAACCACCGAGGTATGTTCTAACACACGATTGGCCCCCGGGTCTACTGTATGCCTTTCCCCCATTTCCCCTCATCCCGAAATTCCTGCAGAAAGCTCAAAGGTTGAGAAGCAAAGTGATCCTCATTGCCCCTTATTGGCCCATCAAGTCTGGTTCCCTTTCCTATGGCCTCATCTGATACACAGCCTGTGGATCCTGGATCATCCCCCAAGGTCTGCTATCTCACCCCAATCTCCACAGTTTCAAGCTCACAGCTTGGTTTCTCCACTTCCAATGATTGCCAGGCTGTCTGATATCTCATCTCCCGTTTGTGAAATTCTTCTGGCTTCACACAAACCTTCCTTCAGGAAAATTTATTCTAGTAAATGGACTAGGTCCTCTACTTGGGCCAAAGATCAGAACATAGACCCTTTCTCTATGTCTGTTCAAAAGATCCTACAATACCTGATGACTCTTCTATATGCAGGAGCCTCAGCATCGACAATCACTGTACATTTAGCAGCTATCGCAAATTTTCATAATGGATTTGATAATTCATCTGTTATGTCACACCGCCTGTGCAAAACCTTTTTGAAAGGAGTATTACATGTTAAACCTCCTGTCAAGCCCCCCATAGAACCCTGGGACTAGACCGTGGTACTTCAATCATTAACAGGCCCTCCTTTCAAGCCTTTTGATTCATGTGATATAAAATTTTTATCATGGAAGACTCTACTTCTAGTAGCACTTACCTCAGCAAAAAGTATCTGAGTTGCAGGCCTTGAGTGTCAAGAGACCTTACTTGAACTTCCACAGGGATAGAGTCTCCCTTGTTACTGACCCTTCTTTCTTGCCTAAGGTCATTTCTGGATTTTCCATTAACCAATCTATTGACCTGTCAGTTTTCTTCCCTCAGCATTCAAACAGAGGGAAGTATCTTTTGCAAACCCTTAATGTTCATAGGGAGCTTTGTTGTTATTTGGACAGGACTAAATCATTCAGGAAAACAGATCAATTGTTTGTGGCCTTTGCAGGATCCAGGTTGGGTAAACCTGTCTCCAAAGTGACTCTATCCTCCTGGCTTAGAAACATCATTACCTTTATCTATCATCAGAATAAGCTATCCTTACCTTCCAGAATAAAGGCTCATTCTACTAGATCGATGGCTACTTCTGTGGCTTTTCATTCCAGAGCCTCTATGGATGATATCTGTGCAGCAGCCACTTGGGCAAGACCTCATACCTTTATCACTCATTACAAATTGGATTTGACCTCCAGGAGACGAGCATCTTCTGGTTCTATGGTGCTCAGGAATATCCTTCCTTAGGGCCACCCAGGACTCAAGTAGCTGGGGACTCTGTCCTATCAGTAAGGAATGAATAAAGATTTACAACATCAAATAAAGAAGTTATGTCTTACCATAACATTCCATCTGTGTTGTAGAGCTTTATTCATTCATTATTTCCCTCCCTCCTTCCCCCTGCCCGGACTCCTGGTGGACTTTAGGAACTCCTGGTTAAGGTATTTGCTCAGACAGAGCCTCCTACTGTTTTCACTTACTATCTCCATAATATAGGGGCAGGCAAACTCAATCTGGAGGGACTATGAGAGGGGTATTATGGGTAGGTCTTAGCTGAGAGTTTTTGGCTGGCGCAAGCTTTGAAACGGCTGTGTTGGTTCCAAGGACGGAACCAAAGTCCTATCAGTAATGAATGAATAAAGATCTACAACACAGATGGAATGTTATGGTAAGACATAACTTCTTTTTTCTTACTAACAATTTGATTATCATTTTCAATTAACATATAGCATTACTTTATCTTATAGATTTGATGTTACACCTAATGATGCTATATTTATACTTACTTTAAAATATTACTATATTTGTTCCTGTTATATTATTGCCTGTGTAAGTATTGTTTTGCAGAGCTTTTCTCCCTGGGCCTCCGCTGAAAGTGGGCTCACACCCAGATGGACTATCCCAGTTAACAAATGTAAAATAAATAAATAAAATAAATAAATATTTGCAGATGATATTATTTTTTGCCTGATAAATCCAGACAGGGACATCTTGGTATTGGGATATAAAATGAATGAAAACAAAACAAAGGCTATAGCGGTAACTTATGTACCTACACACACACACACACACACACTGGTTCAACAATACTCATATTTATGGGGATATGATAAGATGAAGTATTTAGGAGTTTGGATTAAAAAGGAAGAGACTAAAAAATAAAACAAAAAGTGAGAAACTGGAAACTCTTATTTATAGATATACAGTGGATATAAAAAGTGTGCACACCCCTGTTAAAATGCCAGGTTTTTGTGATATAAAAAAATGAGATCACAATAAATAATTTCAAAACTTTTCCCACCTTTAATGTGATCTATAACCTGTACAATTCAATTGAAAAACAAAGCTGTTAGGGGAAAAAAATATAAAAAATAAAAAACGTACAATGTGCTGGTTGCATAAGTGTGCACACCCTTAAACTAATACTTTGTTGTGTGTGCACTCCCTTAAACTAATACTTTGTTGAAGGCACCTTTTGATTTAATTACAACATTCAGTCTTCTTGGGTACACACCTGCCATCAATTAAAGAGACTCTGATTAACCCCAAATAAAGTTCAGCTGTCCTAGTAGGATTTTCCGGACATTTACTCAGTTGCCTGCTACAGCAAAAGCCATGGCTCACAGAGAGCATACAAAGCATCAAAGGGATCTCATTGTTGAAAGGTATCAGTCAAGAGAAGGGTACAAAAACATTTCCACAGCATTGAATATACCATGGAACACAGTGAAGAGAGTAATCAAAACGTGAAGAAAATATGAGACAACAGTGATGTTGCAAAGAACTGGACATCCCTCCAAAATTGATGAAAAGACAAGACAAAAACTGGTCAGGGAGGCTGCCAAGAGACCTACAGCAACACTGAAGGAGCTGCAGGAATTTCTGGCAAGTACTGGTTTTGTACTACATGTGACAATCTCCCATATTCTCCATATGTCTGGACTATGAGGTAGAGTTGCAAGATGGAAGCCTTTTCTTACACAGAAAAACTTCCAGGCCCGGCTAAAACTTGCAAAATAATACATCAAGTCTCCCAAAAGCATGTGGAAAAATGTGTTGTGGTCTGATGAGACTAAGGTTTCAACTTTCTGGCCACAATTCCAAAAGGTACGTTTTGCACAAAAACAACACTTCGTATCACCAAAAGAACACCATCCCTATAGTGAAGCATGGTGGTGGCAGTATCATGCTTTGGAGTTGCTTTTCTTCAGCTGGAACTGGGGCTTTAGTCAAGGTGGAGGGAATTATGAACAGTTCTAAATACCAGTCACTTTTGGCCCAAAACCTTCAGGCGTCTGCTAGAAAGCTGAAGATGAAGAGGAATTTCACCTTTCAACACAACAGGCGACCCCATGCATACATCCAAATAAACAAAAGAATGGCTTCACCAGAAGAAAATTAAAGTTTTGGAGTGGAGTGGCCCAGCCAGAGACCAGACCTAAATCCAATAGAAAATCTGTGTGGTGACCCGAAGAGGGCTGTGCACAAGAGATAACCTCTGCAAGGAAGAGTGGGCAAATATTGCCAAGTCAAGATGTGCCATGTTGATAGACTCCTACCCAAGAAAACTGAATGCTGTAATTAAATCAAAAGGTGCTTCAACAAAATATTACTTTAAGGGAGTGCACACTTATGCAACCAGCTTATTGTCCATTTTTTTCCCTAACAGATTTGTTTGTTTTTCAATTGAATTGTACATCACGTTAAAGGTGGGAACAGTTTTGAAATGATTTATTGTGGTCTTATTTTTTTTATACCACAAAAACTTGGCATTTTAACAGGGGTGTGTACAATTTTTATAACCACTGTAGATAGTGAGATACAAGCAGTGAAAATGTTTGTCCATTTAGTCTTGTATATGGGTCAGGCATACCTTTATCAACCCGAAGAGAAGCTGTGGACAATAATTAATAAAGAATTGAAATGACTTATCTGGGAGCAAAAGTAGGCATGAGATAAGTGGGATAAGTTATAAGTGGGATAAGTTGATCCTTCCAATAGAAAAAGGTGGGTTAGGTTTACCTGATATGAAGGGATATTTTACCTGTGAAAAGCTAAGGTTCGTATACATAACACAAACAGAAGGGTATAATTAAAAGTGGAAAGGGATGATGCTGAAGCATGGGAGAAGTTCAAAAACTAGAAATTGTGGGATTATTGATGCAGATCCTTAAGGACAATAACAACAACCACTTACAATGTTATATTCATAAAGTAGCAGAAAGTATTCTAAGAGCTAAGCCAATATGAGAATAGAGAGAGAGAGAGGTGATTTTGCCAATAGGGATGACTGCAAGTAGGGCTACAGAAAATAGGCAAGAAGAGGCTGGAATTTAGTGGTGAAACCTGGCAAAGGAATCAAGATATTGGGAGCAACTAACTCGAGCAGGAAAAGTAATAAAGTGGGATGTGGCCAAGAAGATATTGGATTGCAAGCTAAAGACTGCTTTCCTACCAGGGCTTGATCTCAGTCATACCTCTCATACATTTTCACAGAATGTCTAGACTTTTGCCTCATATGTTTGGGCAGTTTTTCATAAAATTGTGGATGTTCTTCATTCCACATTGCTGCAGTCCTAACTATTGGGGGTAGTCCGCTGTCCAGTCGGCCCGAATACCAAAGTATATGGCTGACGTCGGTCAGGGCGCATTAGACTGACGTCAGTACGTCAGGGTACTAATGCGCATGACCGACGTCATATCCTCACTCTTTTTTGCCGCATGGTCCGATGCAGAAGCAATTTTGCGAGTGCAGGTTGGCGTTCTGAAAGTTTCTGAAGTCAGAGTTTCAGACCGAATCAAAGTTGGCTAAGTACCCCGTTGGGAATATTTTGGTTTTTCTTGCCTCAGTATTTAACCGGATGTCAGAAAAAGTGAATAACTGTATTTCTTGTGGGAAACAGATACCTCATAGGGATTACCATACTTTGTGTATACCTTGTTTAGGGCCTGAGCACGACGTTGTTGGATGCCGCTCTTGTGCTAGATTTAACAAACGCACTATTAAGAGAAGGTTAGACTGTGCCAGGTTAGTGTTTGGGAAGCGTTGTAATTATAAAATGCCGCCGGATGCTCCGGCGCTTCGCTAAAAAACGCAAAGATAAAGCAGCAATGCCTAGGGTGGAGGAACCGACAGTCCCAGACGTCGGTTCTTTGGAAGGCTCAGTGGAGCCGGAGGTTTTGCCAGGTGTCTCTTTGGAGTCTCAGGAAGAGACTTTACTGTTACAGGATGTATCCTCTCAGGAAGTAGGCCAGGCTGAGGGGGCTTCTCAGGTGGCTGTTCTTCCCTCTCTTCCTAAGGTGGTTAGAGCCTCTCCTTCAGTTTCCAAGGCTTCTTTGAGGGGCAGGCCTAGTTTAGCTTCTGTGGGGGTTTCTCCTAGTACTTCAGGATCTTTGCCTAAGAAACATATGCTTAAAATGGCAGAGGATTTGATTACTATGATTAGGGGTTCTATGCCCCCTCCTGATAAGAGGCCTAGGGTGGAACCTGAGTTTGAGAGTTTTGAGCAATGCTCGGAGGCTTCGGAGTCTTCGGCTGAAGACTTGCAGGAGTACCCTCCTTATTCTGATTCTGATGTGGATGATTCTACTCCTTCTGCTTCTCCTCCTGAGGATTTTTCATTTTCAGAGACTCTGCATTCCATGAGGGAGCATTTTAAATGGGAAGGTCAAGATTTCTCTGATTCCAGGAAAAGGCTTAGGGAATTCTTGTTTTACCCCAGCATAGGCCTTTAGCTATACCTCCTGTTTTGAATGTGGTGGAAGATGTGTTTGCAGAGGCTTCCCTGAATCCTGATTCTTTGCCTCCTGCCCCAGTTAAACCGGATAGGTATTATAGGGTGCCTGAAGCTCATAAGTATCTTTTTAAGAGTCCTAGGGCAGACCCAGAAACTGTCTCTCAGGGGCCTAAAGGTGTGAAGGCCTCAGTTGTTAAAAATCCTGTCCCTCCTGATAAAGAGGCAAGGGCTTTGGATAGATGGGGAAATAAAGTGTATACTTCTTCCACTTTAGCCATGAGGGCGTTGAATTGTCAGTTTCACATGTTAAAATATCAGAATTATCTTCTTTCACAGTTGAAATCTAAGGTGGATGCTCTGGCAGAAGGTATTGAGTGTAAAGAGTTGCAGGATTTAGTTCATGTGTCTGAACAGGTAGGTAAACATTCCTTGCAGTGTGGTTTTGATGCTGTGCAGGCCTCCTCCAGGGTGGCTGCCACTGGTTCTGTTCTTCGTAGGCACGCCTGGCTGAGAGATCAGAATTTAGCTGAGCATGTTAAGACTAGGATTTTGGATGCTCCTTTACAGTCTGATGTGTTGTTTGGTTCGCCTGTGGAAGCAGTTTTGAAGAAAATGGAGGACAAGGCTAAGTCTATGCAAACTGTTAAAGATTTTTTGCAGGTGCAGCCTCCGAAGTTTAGTAGAAATTGGCCTACTAAGGGATGGACTTATCCTGCTTATGATTCCCAGTCTAGGGGTAGGTCTAGACGTGGTAGGGGCAGAGCTCAGGGTTCTTTTAGGCCTAGGACAGGGAGTTCCCCTGCTCAGACTTCTGGTGAGGGCAGGGGTCAGTCCTTTCGTAAGCAGACCCAATGACCTACCTTTTCAGCTGCCAGTACATTCTCGCCTGGCAGCACCTTTGGGAGGAAGGCTGTCTCTTTTCAAAGAAAATTGGGATTTAATTACCCAAGACAGATGGGTTCTGGATATTATTCACCACGGTTACAGGTTTTATTTCCATACCTTGCCTCCTTTCAAAGGCATGCCAGACATTCCTCCTCTTCAAAGGACAGAGGCTCACAAGCAAATTTCTCTGTTGCTCCAAATAGGGGCCATTCAGTCAGTTCCTGTGCCAGAAAGGGGCCTAGGATTTTATTCTCGCCTGTTCCTAGTACCAAAGAAGGGGAACACGTGGAGACCAATTCTGGATTTATCTATCCTCAACACTTATCTGGACATTCCCAAGTTCAAAATGTTGACGTTACAACAGCTTTTACCTCTGCTGGGCAAAGATCACTGGATGGTAACTTTAGATCTCAAGGAAGCTTACCTTCATGTGCCAATCAGACTAAGTTGCAGGAAGTATCTGCGTTTCGAGCTGGAAATTCTCATTATCAGTTCTCTGCATTGCCCTTTGGCTTATCTACTGCGCCCAGAGTATTCACAAAGGTTCTGGCTCCAGTGATAGCTTACTTCAGGCTAACAGGAATCCAAATCTATCCTTACTTGGACGACTGCCTGATTCTGGCTCAAGAAAAAGAAGATCTTCTACAGCATCTGGAATATGTCATAGCAGTGCTAAGATGCCTAGGGTATTCTGTGAACGAAATAAAGTCCAGTCTAGTACCCTCTCAAGACATGTGCTTTCTGGGTGTGAGACTGAATACAGCAGCCCAGATGGCCTTTTTAACCCCGGACAAACAAAAGAATCTTTCCAGTTCCGTCATCTATCTCTTCAGTCCGGGCTGACTGCAAGGACAGTCCTTCAAGCCTTAGGGTTCATGGCATCTTGTATTCTGGTGCTTCCCAATGCCAAACTGCATATGAGGAAGCTACAATGGTATCTCAAAAATCTGTGGACACAGCACTGCCAGGATTTGGACACTGTCATTCAAATAATACCTTGCATTCAAAAGGAATTTTTGTGGTGGGCTCAGGAATGTCACCTAAACAAGGGACTCTCTGTGACCCGGCCAGAGGCAAGTCAGATTCTAACGACAGATGCCTCAGATGTTGCTTGGGAGCTCATCTAAATGGAAAGTGGATACAAGACAAGTGGCCTGCCAGACTACAGCATCTACATATCAACATGAAAGAGATGTTAGCAGTTCAGTTTGCATTAATTGCTTTCAAGGAGTTACTTCTTCCAGGGCAGGTGTTGATTCTAACAGACAACACAACTGTCATGTGGTACATCAACAAACAAGGGGAACACATTCTTACCCATTGTGCAGACAAGCAATGATTTTATGGGAGACTGCGCTCAGTCTGCAACTAACTCTTCAGGCAAGGTTTCTGCCGGAGCACAGAACTCCTTAGCAGATGAATTAAGCTGACAAATCATGGTTCCCCACTAGTGGAATCTGGATCTTCATGTGTTTCAAAATTGACAGTGTCATGGGGAACTCCAGACATAGATCTGTTCGCTTCTCCACTAAACCACCAGCTGCCAAAGTTTTGCACGAAAGGATTTCATCACACAGCTTGGAAAGTGGATGCTCTTTCTTTCAGTTGGAAAAATCTTCATGTGTATGCCTTTCCACCTCTGCCTCTTCTTCCAAAGGTGCTTCTAAAGGTCAGACAAGACAAGCCAAGGATGATTTTAATAGCTCCAGATTGGCCTCGGCAGCACTGGTACCCATTACTGAGGAGTCTGGTAAGGAAGCCTCCATGGCCTTTACCCTTGATTCCACACCTGTTGTCTCAGAGGGACGGTCATCTGCTCAATGTCAAGCTTCACTCTCTACATCTAACAGCCTGGCATATTCTGTTTTGAAAGACAGCAGGTCTCAGCTTCCTCAACAAGTTTTAAATGTGATTATGGAAGCCAGAAGACCTAGTACAAGGAAAGTGTACGCAGAAAAATGGAAGAGATTTTTGTTTTGGAGTGCAGCAAACAATTTGGAGATTACTGAGCCAAATTTGAGTGTGGCTCTTCAATATCTTACTGAGTTACTGGACAAAGGTTTGTCTTTCTCTTCCATTAAGATTCATGCTGCAGCAATTTCAGCTCACTATGATTGTGACCCACCATTGTTTTCACATCCTTTGTTCAAGCAATTTCTTAGAGGGGCAAAGAATATAAGACCCCCGTAGAGCTCCTACTCCTGCTTGGGATCTCAATTTTGTGTTGGAGAAACTTACTCTACAACCTTTTGAGCCTCGGCTACTGCTGAATTGAAATACTTGTCATGGAAGACTGCTTTTTTTTTGGTCTTTACTTCTCCGAGAAGGGTTTCTGATTTGCAGCCCCTTATCGCTGTGGAGCCTTTTTGATTTTTCATAAGGATAGGGTATCTTTACGTACTAATCCTTCCTTTATGCCTAAGGTGGTTTCTAGTGTGGCTTTAAACCAAACTATTAATTTGCCTACCTTTTATGCAGATCCCCAAAATAAAGGGAAAAGATTTTGCACACTTTAGATGTACACAGGCTATTGCGTTATTATTTGAGCAGGACTAAGGATTTTAGGCAGTCTCAGCAGTTGTTTGTTTCTTTTGCTTTGACTTCAAAGGGCAAGCCTGTGTCAAAACAAACTATTTCTAGGTGGATTGGGTGTTGCATTACATTTTGTTATTCCCATCATGGCAAGGAGATTCCAGCTGGGATTAGGCCTCATTCCACTAGGGCTACTGCCACTTCCACAGCATTTCTAAGGGGTGGCAACTAAGGATATTTTGGAGGCAGCTACTTGGAGTTCAGTGCATACTTTCTCTAAGCATTATCACCTTCCTCTCTACTCTAAGTCTAGGGCTGGTTTTGCCACAGCTATTTTGCAAGGCATGTTGTCAGTTCCTGCTTCCTTATGATTTGCCAGCCTCCCTTACCTCTGCTTTGGGATTCTACCCAATAGTTAGGACTGCAGCAATGTGGAATGAAGAACATAGTACAGTTTTGTACCTACCATAAATGTAGATGTTCGAGGATCCACATTGCTGCAGTCCAATTTACCCTCCCTCCTTCCCCTCTGTGTTTAGGGGTGGTTGTGTAGGTGAGGTTATATTCTGCTAATTGTGTATATATTGTATATATATTTTGTGGTGCAGGTATTTTGGGAGTTTTTGTTTTTGGCCTTATCTTTTCAGGGTCTTCTGACATCTGGGGCAAGAAAAGACTGAGGATATGACGTCGGTCATGCGCATTAGTACCCTGACGTACTGACGTCAGTCTAATGCGCCCTGACCGACGTCAGCCATATACTTTGGTATTCGGGCCGACTGGACAGCGGACTACCCCCAATAGTTAGGACTGCAGCAATGTGGATCCTCGAACATCTACATTTATGGTAGGTACAAAACTGTACTTTTTCTAGCAAATCATTGAAGATTCAATTCAGAAAATAATGCCAGACATTTGAGTTTTAGACGTTATACCCTTCAGAAAAGTCATGCTAATGCAAAACCTGTTACTCTAGCTACTTTCTAAGTTTGCAAGAGTAATATTTAAAAATTGTCCCTATTTTTGGGCCTTTGTCCACTCATTATTTATGGCTCTGTCCAGATTTTTAGGTCTGAGAGGTATGATCTCAGTGCAAGCAAAGAGAAAGGAATGGGGGAATCTTAAGTGAAAGACCTGTTCTGGTAGAGTTTTAGTTGAATCTAGAACAGAAGCAACTGTTATTAGCAGGTCATATAAAATATTGCATGATAACTATAAGAATCAGAGAAGGATAGAAAACACTAGGAAGACAGACTGCGAAAACAATATACAAGAAAACAATGAGAAAACATATGTATGGCTCCCATGTATACTGCTAAGTCCAGAAGGTTCAGAATCTTTGCTTGAAAGTGTTTGCATAGGTATTTTTTATACTCCAAGTAGACTTCAAAGATTTTTTTCCTCGGGTAGAGAGCAAATGTTGACTGCGGTGGGGGTGCTGCGGTAGCGTTGTCACCTCACAGTAAGACGCTGTCGAGTTCGATTCTCAGCTAGAGCATCTTCTGCGTGGAGACATGCATGAATGGGCGTACCTTCGTTGAAGGTTGTGCATCAGAGCTGGCAACTCGGCACATTAAAATCTACTGCCAATCATTAGCGGACCAGAGTTCCGCTGTGGTGACCCCTAACCAGGAAAAGCCGAAAGACATAACAACAAAAAGAGAGCAAATGCTGGCAGTGTGATGGAGAAGAAAGATGTAACTGGGAATATATGTTTTGGGTGTGTAATGAGATGGCAGATTTTTAAAAATCCCTTCAGAGTACTCTGTCAGAAATATTGGGGGAGCAATGGCTATAAGTAAGGAAATTATTTTTGAGATGAGATGCAGGATCTGAATTGCCTAGACACGGTTAGTCTTTTGGCTGCTAAAAAAGGAATTACTAGAAAATGGAACTCAGCATATCTACATCAACTGTATTTGAGGTATTAAATATTACAAAATAGAAAAAAAGAGCTGGAGGGGGGTGTTTAGAAAAGGGAAGGACCCAATTACATAGAAGTAACTGGAAATTGTGGGAATAATACATGCATAATAATGTTGAGGAGGAGTGAAGTTTAAGGAAAGGCAGAAATTCAGCAATTTTTTATAACGTTGGACTGATGATGATGGCAAAGAAATATTGTATTTAAATGGAAAAAAGTTAGCTATTTTGTTTTCTTTTTTATTGATGTGTGTCTGCCAATGTCTTAAATGATAATTTGATAAGGGTGTTTAAAAAAAGAAGAATGTATTATTAGGTATTACATATGGTGAAAAGGAAGGAATGCCAAAAACAATGTTAAAAGATATTTTTCTAGCAATAAAAATAATAGTAAATTTATGGAAAATGTTTAGATTGCCTGTTATGAAAAAAGTGTGTGTTCAATACATTAAGGATTATTGAGAAGGTTAGGAGTATATGTAAGGTATTTTCATGATTCCAAGTTAGAGAAAATGGGTTTTTAGAAACTGTGTTTGGGTAATATGTGGGAATCTAAAAAAAACTACCAACAAATGAACAAACTGGTGAAAGAACGCCAGGCTAACGCCAAAATAAGAAACAACTCTGCTTTATTTACTTAAACGCACAACGGCGTTCTTTCACCAATATGTGGGATCTAGGCTGAATCCTATAAAGAGGGATTATTGTACATAATGAAAGGTAAAAAAAAAGTCGACTTGATTTATTAAAGCTAGTAGTCTGTCGTCATTGCACATATATTAAATTGTGAGAGGAGCTATATGCTGTAAGGAAGACTTATTATAGCAGACAATGGGGAATTCCATTAATCTTATGGTATACAGAGAAGGAAGAAATTACTAGTAGAAGGTGAGATGGAAGAGTATAAGAATGTTATTCCTTAATGAAAGGTGAATTTAGAAAAATTACTGATAAAGAAGCAGTGGTATGGGGGAGACTGTGAAGGATTTCATTGGATAGATCCTTTGAATAATTTAGGAGCTAGGTAAAGGTATGGAGTTGTATAGGAATGGTAAGACATCTTTTGGAGGGTTTTGAAAGTAAATTACCAGTTGTCATGAAGTATTAGCAGAGGGAAAAAGTGTAGCGTTTCATGCTCTCAGTTATGCCTTGATCCATTGGCTGGATGAGCGGTGTTATTTTAGCTGGCAGAAAATGACACGTTATTTTGCTATCATGGCTCTTCAAATCACATATGGGATGAGTAGACATATTGTCCATCGGTAGCATCACTACTTGCAGTAAACCCAACAATAATGTAAGATTTTACATCTGGTACAAATATTTTAAGGAACCAATCTTTAAATATTTCTTGGCTCATCCATGTGTTTTTCTGTACATAGTACTTAACAGGCACTGCATTTAAGTTTATGTTTTTAAATTACCTAGGCTTTTCCAATTTTCTTATGGCAAGCAATGGAAATTTCCGGCTACCACTTTCTTTAGCACACACCATTACAGTGATGTGATCTTTTGTAGCTTAAATCCAGGTGCTGATTTTTTTCAGACATCAAGGATAAAGTCTTTTGAGGAAGTGCCTTCCAATTAAGGCCAGTCTCATCGCAGTTATGTACTTGGTCTCTAATCAGACTCAGCTATTTCCTTGTGTAATTTCTCACAGTAGTCAGCAATCACTGTACTATCTACACTCAGTTTTTTTTCAGCCATCCAGTGCTTGCTTTGAATGAATGATTCTCATCAAGTTTTTTTATTCATCTCAATAGCTTTTGAAATATTACATGTCCCGATAGTGGAATTCCTTGGCTTTGTTTTTGAACAAACCATTGATACATGACAATATCCAATTGTTCACTTTTAGCATATTTCATTGTTTTGCGATTTTTAACATTACCATCAGTGGTTTCCATTCTTGGCACATTTTTCAATTTTGTCGCCATCACATTTTTATATCCTTCACTGTTCTTCCTACTCTGTAAATTGAAGCAATACTTGGGCTTTCACCATTTTGTAAACATTTAATAATTTCAGTTTTTTGTGATAATCCCAATACCACGCATACACGTTTTTCAGCCATAATAATGTATAGTAGATTAAGTATAATAAGAGAAAATCTGTAACACACTATTAAAACTGAAGGTAGATTTTAAAATGCAGCATGACACGTAGTGCTAGGGAAGAACACTGTGTGTTGGCACAAGGAAGATGTGTACCAATGTGCATAGTTCATAGTGTACTGCACGGCATTACATAGCAGTAATAGGTAGGACTGTTAATTGAGTGATGGATAATCTAAGTGTATGATGACAAATGAGAAAGGAAGGACAGTATACATTTTGATTTTTGAGGAAGGGTGGAGGTTGAATGTGTATAAAATGTATAAAATTCTAAAAGTAATTTGAAAGAAGGGTAGGGTTGAATATGTATTTAGACATATTTATATATTTATTATTTTAAATGTTTTGTGTATATTTGTAATATAGGATTGTAAATAAGTCTTTGAAAATAAAGCACCTCTATTCATTTTGATCAATGCCATGGGATCTTTTGCATCAGCCTGAGCTGCCATCAACTCTGGGAGATGGTACCCTGGTTTAACATTTCATCCAAAGTATGGCACGCTCTGAAATGCAACACTCTCTTATGCTACACTGCAATGTCAGTATTGGAAAACAAGCATTCAGTGTGGGAATAGAATACAGTCTTTTTCTGATCTTTCAGCATCAAAGGTGAATGTGCTATCCATGATGCCACTGACAACTAGATACCCTTACCAACTTTTCAAGAATCTTTGTATTACTGCACTGGATGCTACAAGGTACCTGTCTCTGCCACTCCAGTTTTATTGACTGGAACCAGATACTCATCGCCCAGTTGGACTATCCCGGTAAACAATTGTAAAAAAAATAAATAAATAGTAAATAAGATACTCTTTCTTTGGAATTGCTGTTGCCTGTATCTCAGGACTGACTAACCTGTCTTCAGTTGCTAGTCACATGTAAACTTTCCCCTCTTCTGCCATCATAACTCTTGTTTAAATAGTTGCTAATGCCACCAAAATCTTCACCTGCTACAACTTCACACATCCACTCACCCAGGGCTTCATTGTAATCACAGTCTCAGTTCTACACATTACAGAGTCCCCCCCACGCACACACCTGTTTTCCTGGAGACAGTTTGGTATAGACTGGATGCTCGAAACGCCATCTATTTTCAGAGCTAGTTATTTTCAGCAGGAGAGTTTTTACACTCTCTTTAGCAAATTCTGAATTCCAGGTTTCATAATTCCTATATGTCATCTTCTGTTTTTTTTTTTTTCATATCACTTCTCCTAAAGCCTGCATCTGGAATATGAATATATAGTTCCATTTTTTTCTTGACATCATTGATGCTTATACCATTCCTGTTCTAATGTCTTCTGCATTTTATTCTGTAGATCTTCCTAGTATAGCTATATTGTAATCTAAAGCTCTTCCATTCTTTTTATTAGTAGCCAACAAAGTCATTTTATATATATATATATATATATATATATATATATATATATATAGACAGATACAGATATATATATATATATATATATATATATATATATATATATATATATATATATTTATATATGGGTCTACTTGACATTATCGAAATGTCAGTAGACAGAATTTCAAATAACCAAGACCAAAAGAGTGAAGTTTTATATAACTGAAACTTCACTATGTTGATGTTCAGATGACTGAACATTTGAAATGCGACTCGCAAGATGGGTGGAACAGGAAATCCACTCATTTCTGTACTGCAGTGCAATCTCGGAGTTAATATATTTAATTTGCAGGGGGTTGGAGGGTGCAGCCCGCCGCGAAAATGTAAAATTTAAAATTAATATGATTGTGAAGGTTGGTTTAACAAATATCCACTGAATATTTTTGTGGGGCACTTTCATGACTGTTCAGTGGGATTTGTACTCTGGTACTGGTTTGTGGGCGAGGTTTGGGGAGAGTTAGGTAGCAGTTTAGTCCATTTAATTTGATAGGGCAGTGCTTAGATGGGATGAGTTGTTGCTTTTGTTTGTGTATTATGTGAGTGGTGCAGAACCTAACACTGAGGCAGCAAGGGTCGGTGTTTTGACAGTGGGCGATGTGCATTTTCAGCTTTCTGAGTTTTCATCATTATCGTCCTTGTCAGTCTACTGACATTTCAGTAATGTCAAGTAGACCCATGTGTGTGTGTATATATTTATATCTATATCTATATATATATATATATATATATATATTGTGCATGTGTGTATAATGGGTTTTTCCCCAATAAAAAATGTGCTTTGTGTTACTCATCTTCTATTTATCACTGACAAAAAAATAATTTGATAAGCAATTTTAATGTCCTTGCTAAAAATGTTTAACTGTCAACAAAAATGCTTGAAAAATATAAGATGACAACTTATTTTGTACTATACTCCAAGGTTAAACTCAATGCAAGCTTGTCTGAATCAAATAAAGTGATTTTTGTAGCTGTAAAATTAAATAGAAGACTTGTTACCCATATTTAAAGTACCCTTAAAAATGCAGTTATGTCTGCACAGTATGCATTTTTTTTTGGGGTCATGATATTTCTACAGACACATGCTGCTTGTCAAATTGAGGCTGTCTTAAAGGTTCTAAAACCCACTACTGTTTCTTAAATAAAAATGTTTCTGGTCATGGCTGACTATTGTCAATATATCCTAAGATGCAAGTCTGACAGAACACTTACAAAATTTGACACGCTTGAATACTCCAAAGCCTCTTCCATAAAAATCATAAACACAAATGCCTTCATAAGACTAAAACAAGCACTTGCAACTGCTTCATCTTTAGGACCGCCAGATTATTAAAATAAAATTCAAACTGTGTGTGTAAAAAAAAAAAAAAGGGGGGGGGGAGGGCGTGTTAACACAACTTGATAAAGATAAACACAGACCCATCACTTATTACAATAAACCACAAGACCACTTAACTGCTAAACTTCCATGTTGCCTCAAAGCAGTAGCTGCAGCAGCAATTACAATAAAACTTTTAGCTGCCTTAGTCTTAGGTTCCCCATTGACTGCTGCTATACCTCATGCTGTAAGTATCTATTTTACTTTCAAAAAGCAAGACACAGCACCTATCATCTGCCAAAATAAGTATAAACTATTGCTGTTTTATAAGGTGTTCAGTAAAACCCCTTGTTTATATGTAATTCTATTTTTAATTTTAAAAATCAGTAACCTTACCTTCTGTCTCTCCATGTAACTGTGCGAAAGTAAAAATAAAAAGGGTAAATACAATGTATACATCCCAGAAAACATTTTGTTACGTGTTTACTAGGTATGCAAATAAAACTTGCAAGTTTATTAAAAAAATTTAAAAATATACCAAGCAAAATAGAAAAGCAATTTCTAAACAAAAAAAATGGAGATTAGTATTTTTTTAAAGAAATTTAAGCTTACTTAAGTCTAAAAGTAACAACCCCAATGGAGTATATTTTTAAACTGCCATAAAAATTTAAAGATAGCAAGTGCACTTTTTCTTAAGGCTAAAATGAAATGTTTTCTGAAAGCATGCAAGCTGTTTTTCACACATGGAAGGGGGAAAAGATAAGACAAGAACAGCAGTTGGTGCTGTAACATGTGCTTTCGCATTGATAATTTTAAGTTGGGTAATATCTGCAGGTGCAGCGGTCGATTTGGGATGATTATTCCTGTCAGGAGGGTTAAACTTCATTACTTAAAATTTACACAGTTTTGTACGTTTGTGTTTTAAGTTAATAAATTATGGGGGTTTTCTGGGAGTGTTTTTTTTTTTTTTTTTTTTTGAGTGTTTTCAGTAAAACAAAGTCTTGTAAAATGTGACCTAGGTTCAAATGGAGGTTACATGAAACAGTTTTAATAAAGGTCAACCTGACAAATAGTGGGTGCATGTAACACAAAAGCAGGCGATAGACATGTAAAAAAGCTGTCCTATATAATGGGAAGGAATAACAACTTCTTATCATAATGGGTACACTATCCATATTATTTTGGAATGTGAATGATCTTACAGATGTAGAAAAAATGTAAGGGTACTGAATTATATTAAGAAATGCAGAGTGCAAATAGCAATGCTATAGGAGACACATTTGGAAAGAAGTGAGCATGTGAATTTGATAAAGAAGGGACTTCAGGATGGGTATTCAGTAGAATGTCTAGGACAAAGGAAATGGGTGCACTTATGCTAAACGCTAGAGGAGCTCCAGTAGTGATATAAGATGAAAAAAGATAATAATGGTAGAATTTATGTAGCAAGGGACTACTGACAAGGAAGGAGGATTACAATGACATGTATTTATATTACACGTAAAACTATTATGGAGCTGAAGAAAATTTTGGGAGAAATAATCAGCTTTCAGCAGGGAGTATTGCTTATAGATGAAGAATAGAACTTGATTTTCAACAGTGAGGATGTATCCAGGGGACCTACAAGTGAAAATATAACAAAAGAGGATAGATTTCTGAAGAACTTTAAGAAAATATTGGGTATGGAAGACCTGAATTCAGTAGTAGGAACTCTGAGATAATTTGCATATCACTCCCCAAGGTACAATAACTTGGCTATACTAAACAGAAATTATATTTCACAGGAACATGTACATTTAATTGAAAGCTTCAGCACACATCCAGTAACTATTTCGGATCATTCACCAGAAAAAAAAATACATTGTAATGAAGTAAAATTGAGACAGTGGCACTTCCCCACCTACCTGTTAAAAAGAGAGGAATGTGAGAAATGGGTAGTGGAACTTATTCAAGAGTTATTAGGGAAGATGGACGGCACAGTGGTTAATGTTGTCACCTCACAGCAAGAGGTTCTCTGATTTGATTCTCAGCTGAGGTGCCTTCTGTGTGGAGTCTGCATGTCCTCTCTGTGTTTGTGCGGGTTTCATCTGGGTGCTCCCATTTCCTCCAACATTACAAAGACATGCACCTGGAGCATTTCTCCCCCAGCCTCCGTGGAAAATTGGCTTTGTTCCAAGTTGGACTTTCCCGGTAGCCAATGTTAATTAAATAAATAAAAGATAAAAAAATTCTTCAGAAGTTATGGTTACCGAGTCAAATAAAATGAAAGTGGAATTTAAATAGGATAGAAATAAAAGAAAATATATATAGTTAAGATGTAACAGGAATTATTTAGAGGGGCTGACAAAGGTTAAAGTATGGCAGAATAAGGGGAATCTCTCAGAACAAGAACAGGTACAACTGCAGACTACTAAAGAGGAAATAAGGGATAGCTGTGTAATATTCATGAGTTTAGAAAGATTGCTGTTAAGCAACTATTTTCTGATAACTCCAGAGCACAGAAACCTTTAGCACAGTGGCTTAGGCAACATAAATTATAAAGGGTTGTTGCCAAAAGTTAGGGAGCCTATAACAAGACAATAACCAGGGATCCTGCAGAGGTATTAGAGATATTTCAGAAATTTTATGAAAATTTGTATAATGCACAGAAATGTGGATTTCAAGAAAGAAAACAAATAGAAATATTTATGGAAGATTTATGTATGCCAAGGTTAGAGGTAAAGGACTCTCAACAATTGGCAATTAATCTAGGAGGACATGAGCTAAAAACAGTGATGTATAATCAATATGCAGGAAAGTCTCCAAGAAAAGATGGTATTCCTGTAGATGTTTGGAAGCTAGGAGGGAAGAAAGTGATAAAGATCTTGAACAGTATTTTAAAAGGAAGGGAAGCACCAACATCCTGGAAGAAAGCTGTGGAGGTTGTAATACCTAAAGGCAGCAAAGACCCACTAGACCCAGCTTCATATAGGCCCATTCCTTAAAAGAAATGTTTACTCTTTTGAATGATCGAGAAGTTTATTATTTAACAGCTTGGCCAGGAATGAGAGCAATAGTTAAATATGTGAGTGATTGTGTCTATGAGTTACTTATGAATAGAGTAATTGATGAAACACTGTTGATTCCTTAATGGTTACTGTGGATGTCAAGAACCCATTTACCTCCATACCCAATGAAAATGGGATGGAGGCTGTTAGACAGACCTTGAGTAGTGATGACTGTCAACTAAATTATGATGTGAATTTAATTTGTACACTGTTAGATTTGATTCTAAACAGCAATGTATTTTTTTGAGGAGAAGTTATATCTGCAGAAATGGGGGGTAGCCATGGGCACCCCCGTGCTAATTTGTACGCAAACCTTGTTATGCATTTCCGGGAATGTCACAATTTAAATGGGAATCCCATGTATGGATGCATTAAATTATATAGACGCTTTGTGGGCAATGTTTTTATTATTTGGGAGGGGGAGATGCTACATCTCTTCTTGCATACATTGAGTATTTAGAATCAACCACTGACTTCCTTTGATTCACAGCCACTTAATCACATATACATGTAGATTTTTTAGATGTATCTTTGACTAGGGACTCTTTAGGTGGTATAATCACTACTTTGTATAGGAAGCCCTGTTGGCGCAATAACCTTTTAAGTAGAAATTGTATGCACCCTGGACATGTTTTCTCTAGTATAGTTAAAAGTCAGTTCACAAGGTGTCTAGGATCTGTAATAATGTAACTGATGTCCAACATGAATTTGATACATTAGAAGTAATGTTTATTGATAGAGGGTATAATAGCAATAGTGTTAGGAAGATAAGAGATATGATTAATGCTATCCCAAAAATTAACCATGAACAGAATATGGATGTGTCGAATGTCACACTGCCGAGTTCTGGCCGTAATCATTTGATGACAGTAGACACATTAAGGTGGGAGATTGATAAGGATGCTGGCACCACCAGAGTAAATAAGAGAAAACAACAGAGCTCTTTTGTGACTAACTTTACTAGTAATAAAATAATAAAAAACATTATTCAGAAACATTGGTCTATATTGACTTTGGATAGTAAGACTAGTAGTGTAGCTGTGGACATACCGAATTTTACTTATCGGAACAATAGTAACTTTAAACAAATGTTATGTAATGAAAGAAGGCAAATTGGACAACAAGGGAATGAACAGGGACTTATCCATGTAGACACTGCAGTGTTTGCAAGGTTCTAACCAAAGAACAAATATATATACAACCCACCTTAGCATTTGAATTTATACCCAGGTTTTATGCTAACTGTACCATCGCACAGTTAGTATACCTGGCCACTTGTGATTTATGTCCATGTTTTTACGTGCAGAAAACCGCACAGCGGCTTAGGGATAGGGTATACAAACATCTGTCAAATATGAGGAAGGGTGACACTAAGAATGCCCTGGCCAAACACCAGTTAGAGTTTCCCAACCATTATTTTTCTTTTAGGGTTCTTCAACAGGTACACCAAAATGTTAGGGGTGGTGACTGTAATAATTATCTGGAACAGGTGGAACTTAAATGGATCCTCAGGATGCAAGCACATAGACATCCAGGGTTGAATAGTCAGGTAAATATTAAGCCCATTTTAAATGGGCAGAAACTGAAGGTGTATAGTAACAAATAGTAGATTTTTGTTTTATTGTTGACTATGATGTCATTTTTGGTGCCAATTTTATGTGTTTTTGATTGGTTGTAATGTATTATAATTATGTCACTGTTTTATAAAATCTATATAGGATCTGAAGAAGCAATTTGTGAAAGCGCTTGTCCTTTTTATTCATTAAATATTTTATCTAAGTTTTTGCTGTGGTTGTCCAGTTGGTGTTGTTTTTTATGTGGTACATAAATGAGGAAACCAGATCTTACCCCCTTTGTTGAGAAGCTCAGAGAGTCTTGCAATGGACAATGGCCTCTAACGTGATTGCAGATAAATTGAGCAGAGACATTTTATGGCCACAGGAGTGGTCCCTCAGAAAGTTACGGAAGAGATCTTCTGGAAATGGGGCCAGCCTTGCTGTGATCTCTTTGCATCATCCACCAATGGTAAATGCAGCAATTATTTTGCTCTGATCCCTCCCATGGGGGAGTCACCAAGGGATGCACTGATTCACAATTGGTCTCTGGGACTTCTTTATGCCTTTCCTCCAGTCCCTTTAATTCCCAAGTTTTTGCAGAAAGCTAATTTGTTGGAGATGACAATAATCCTGATTGCTCCCTATTGGCCTCATCAAATCTGATTTCCCTTTCGTCAGCCTCATCTTCAAGAGGAGCCATGTATTCTGGATCCTGCTCCAGACCTTCTGACTCACCCATCAGGAATGGTTCATCCCAACCGGGACAATCTCAAACTAACAGCTTGACTGCTCCAGTTCCCCTGATCACCAAGTTTCCTCTCCAGCCAAACATATTTTATCTTCCTATAAAACATTTATATGAAAATTGTACAAAAGTAATTGGAAGAGATTTGCTGCATGGGCCAGCGTCAATCAGATAAATCCTTTTTCTGTGCCTATACATTCTATTCTAGAATTTTTGCCAAAACTTTTCAGTGAAAGTGCTGCTGCAGCCACTATTAGGGTTCAGCTGGCAGCAATTTAAAATTTCCATGTAGGAGAAAATGTTTCTGGAATTATGTCTCACAGACTTTGTAAGGGTTTCTTAAATGGAACTACAGTGATAAGATCCTCATCCAAGAACCAACACCACCCTGGGATCTGAATTTCATCTTGTCAGATATTATCTGTCCTCCCTTTGAACCATCGGCTACATGTGACTTGAAATATCTATCCTGGGAAACACTATTTTTAGTGGCTATTACTTCGGCCAGAAGAGTTTTGGAATTGCAAGCTTTGTCTGCTAAGCACATATGCCTGATTTTTCATAAGGACAGAATATCTTTATGCACTAATCTTTCTTTTCTTCCAGAGGTTGTGTTGGAAAGTAACCTCAACCAATTTATTGAGCTGCTGGATTTCTTCCCAAACTTTCAAAATAAAGGAGAATAATCATTGCATCTTCTACATGTTCATAGACATTTCTTCTTGCATAGAACTTCAGAAATTAGGAAATCAGATCAGCTCTCTATTTCTGACTCTGATATTAGAAAAGGTCAACCAGTCACAAAAGTTACCTTATCCAATTGGCTTACACCATTTATATCATTCATTTACAATTCTAAGAATAGACCTGTTCCTAACCCCGTTAAAGCTCATTTCACTAGGTCAATGGCCACATCTGCAGCTTTCCAAGCTAGGTTACCTTTAGATAATATCAATGCTACAGCAACATGGGCAAAATCTCATACCTTTATTACTCATTACAAAAAATAAGAATTTCAATTCATTAGCAGTTGCAAGACCACCTCTTATCAGTCCTGCTGTAACAGCACAACCCCCACCAATCACATACATAGGTACCACCTTCAAATGAACCCCAAACACATTGCACAGCTCCTATACTAGTAAATGTAGGGCCTAGTACAGAAACAATATCCTCAGCACAAAAAGTGGCAACTGCTGTATTTTTTGTGAAAAAATATAATAAAAAGTCATAGGGTGACTGTTTACTAAAATGGCCAAAGTGGAAAAATATCAAATATTAAAAAAAAATCAAAGTTAACTTAAAAAAAATCTAAAAATAATAGTACAAATAAAAAAAAATCAAGACAATAAGTATAAAAGGCCTGATAAGTATATCAAAGAAACAAAAAAAAAATCAAAAACTAATTATTCCCTTAAAACAATGTTAGACCATAAAAGACATCCAAAACACATTCACTATCCTTGGTCCTCCTACAAATTTTAGAAATTAATAAAAAATCACTAATATAAAAAAATCTGTAATGTTCAAAAAAACTTGACTGTCATAACGTATGATCTCCTTTGGGTAATCATAAATCAGTTATTAAAAGCTGTATTGACAAATGTTATTAAAAATAGTTATCAAAAGCAAAATGGCCAAACACTAAGCCAAAAAAAATTGTCAAAAAAGGCAAACATTATCAAACACAATAAGAAAATATATGCTCAGCTAAGACAAACTGGTCTAAAATAATGACTTGCAAACAACATAAAAAGTTAAAGCACTACAGACTATTGCTATAAAGGATAATCAGACTATTTCTGCAGCTTTTGTGCGGCTTTTACCTAAAATAAAAAAAAACATCTCTGTAAGTAGCAGTGCAGTAAAATATATTTGAAGTTGCTCAATGTGTAAGAGTGTAATAAAAAAAAAAGCAAAATTAAGACTTTATAAATTTTCCATTAATCCTCTAAAAAAGGAGGGCCAAAGTAAAGGACATGAAGCACCTCAAAAAATGATGTAAATTTGTGGTGTAAACTGTAATGGTAAAGCTGTTTGTTCTGATTGTGTCCACCTTCCCAATTACAGGCTGCACAAGACACAACAGTGAGCATTAGTCTGTGTGGCCCTCATCCCCACCCCACCAAGTCAGGCATACTAAAATAGCCTAAAAGATAGCAACTTGACTGTTGACCCTCCTTTGCCTACAAATCAGGCAAGACTTAATGTAACATGCATGGTAAATAATGGGCCCACTAAATGCCTGGTATACACTAATGCTGCTAAATCTGCACTGAAAATACAAAAGTTTCATAACATCCCTATTGTCAAAAGATTTTAATACTCTTAACATATACTGGAAGAATCACGCAGATAAAAATAAGCAAAAAGGTGTATTTTACATGCATGGAGACATGCTACAAAGTACATGGTATGTCAGCAGTCTAATTTCTGTACACTTCACATGGGTTTTTATACCCTTCTCTGCACGTACACAGTAGCTGGTTACTAGACAAGGAATTTCAGTCAAGGCTATAAATTCACATACTGGAGCCTTAGATGGTCAGAGGTCAGTCACAAGATAAGCTTGTGCCTGGACCAAGGTAACATCTGTGCATTCCTCTTTGGTCAGCAAATTCTTTACAAGAAAAACTGCTTATTTTAACTTGCTTCTTTGCACGCAATGCAATTTCACATTTTAACACTTACTATACATGATACAAATATGTTGAACACAAAGATTCTTACTACATTTCCCCCCTTACAACACTTTGTATCATAAGTAATACATTTTATTCATACAGTTTTTCGCATGACTCGTGTTCTGTATATTCAGAATAATAAGCTTTAGTTGCATTGGCAGATAATACACTTGATATTATCATTCGGATGCAAGGAATGCAACAACAACCCAACAGTAGGAATATAATGGCACCAACACATATAGCAATTAAGACATTCATAAGTACTGTTCCCCAATTTCCAAACCAATTTTGGAAAAAGTTAATGGATTCTGTCCTGGTTTTGTAAGTTCAGAAACTTTTGTTGTAGGATCTCCAGATGGCTGTTAATGTCATATTCGTTGTCTGGAATGAACAGACAACACTCGCAAGTACCTCCTTTCGCCGCTAGGGTGAAATCGAGCGCCATACGATTCTGCAACACTACAGTCCTCATTGCAGTTAACTCATCCGTCACCAATTCTAGCGCAGAAAAAGTTGCATTGCTCAGAGTTTCTAACAATTTTGACAGCTTTCTGAGCTCCCAAATGGATTTTACTGTCCCATACGCTGGAAGAATACCAGCCCAGGAAATAACATCATCGCCCAAGTCCATGTGTGATAGCCCCTTGCTGCTACTATGGGCCAAATCGTGTTGATAGATCCAGGATGCATCGTTACCTACGGGATTAACAGGTTTATTAACAGCACGTACATTTCGTATTTTACCTTGGGGAAGAGAAAATGTATGTCTTATAGCTGGTGCTAAATAACCCAAAAAGCAACTGCCTGACCAATTCCTCGGTAACCATTTGTATGCTTTTCTACCACAGATAAAATAATTATTCACTTTAAGTGTAATATTGACTGGAACAGAGTGATTTCCTTTGTCTTGCAGCCCTTTAAACAAAAGATCATACACAGATAACATTTTTTCAAAAAAAACTTGTGCCATTCATAAGCCCTGTGCTATTAACAAGCACTGTTATAGGCTTGAAACTCGTTACACAGTGCCCATGTATTGTACAGTTATGAATTATTGTTACATTATACTGACTCCATCCAACCTTAATCTTGCCAAATCTTTGAAAACATACAGTTCCATTCTGGCGACCCATGAGGGGTAATGCTATTTTGTCCTTTAAGGCTACGTTTGAAGTTTCAAATAGTAAATTAGTCCATGTATCATTTGCCCCCAAAGGGACTGTACCTAACATTAGACCACCATGTACAGCAGGGATAGCCGTGCATATCCAACAATTTGAAACATTAAAAGATAGAGCATATGCATCATCTTTCTTTACTTGGCTAGTCTTCTTTGAAAATAAAAACGACCAAAACAGAAAAGTAACAATCACACTTATTAACAACAAAATTATTTTGGAATGCTTTTGTGGGAAGGGCTGCTCCCTTCCAGTATTTCTCTGCATTGCTACGATAGTCAGATATTCATACAAAACAAAACTACTACCAATCAGTGTTCCTCAGGGGGAACTCAAGTTTTGTCCAGTTCAAACTATTTTACCAGTTTACCAGTTTACCATGTGTTAAATGGATCCACAATGTTCGTTCTTTTATTCGGACTGCTGTGGGTGTTGCAATCAATACCTGGTATGGGCCTTCCCACTTGGGGGCGACCCACATCTTCCTCTTGACAATTTTAATCCAAACCCAGTTCCCGGGTTTCACTTCCAGGATCCTATTGTTCTTCTGATCTGAAAAGCAATCATTCATTAAAGAAGTGTTAGTTCTGGTCAGCAATTTCCTCATGTAATCTGCTATCTCTTCACCCCCCTCACGTTCTGCAGGCAAAAGATTTTGCCACTGCGGGACGTATTAAGGTTTCCTGTATAATAGTTCAAATGGTGTGATCCCTTTTGAGGTGGGAGTGGTACGCATGGACAGGAGTGCCAGAGGTAAGCAGTTTATCCAAGACTGATGTGTCTCGGCCATGAGTTTACGTAACTTGCCTTTAAGAATGCCATTATGGCATTCAACCAACCCTGCTGACTGTGGGTGGTAGGCACAATGATGTTTTAACTCGATCTGAAAAACGGCAGCCAGCTTTTGAATAACTTGGTTTATGAAATGTGTGCCATTATCAGAATAGATGCGTGTAGGTAGCCCAAAATGAGGGATAATGTTATTTGTAAGGGCCTTGGCTACCGACAGTGCATCTGGGTGTGCTACCGGAAAAGCTTCAACCCATTTTGTAAAAGCGTCAATAATGACTAACACAAATCGCTTCTGTTGAACAGGAGTTAGTTCAATAAAATCCATGCAGATTGTGTGAAATGTATACGGAGGCAGCGGAAAAGCTGCTGGGGTGATCCGCACCCCACCACCATGGTATCGTGCACAAAGCAGGCACGATAAACAAAATCGTTTAGCGTATGCTATAAAGCCCTTGGTCCAGAAAAATTTGCTGGATCATTTGAACCATAGCAGCAGGGCCCAGATGAGATGGGCCATGCGTCACTAATGAGGCATACCTAAAAAGGTTTGTTGGCAAGACATACTTATCATTTGGACCTACAAAAACTCCCTGCTTTTGAATAGCCCCATAGTTAACCCATCGCTGTTTTTCCCGAACTGTACTAAGTTCCTGCATTACCTGTAAAGTTTGTAGATCAAATTTATCTGTAGGGTGAAGTTCCTTCTGTGTGGTCTCGAGTGCAAAAGTAGAGGTTAAGGCTACACTTTTTGCAGCTTTGTTAGTGCATTTCCAAGTAGTACTGGGTCCTTGGCATTCGTATGCGCTGCGCACTTGCAGATGGCCAGTCCCCGTGGCAGTTGGACAGCTTGTAAGAGGCTAAGGATTAAATCCTTGTGGGTTATTTCCTTTCCTGAGGCCGTAACCATTCCCCTATTTTTCCATTGCTATGCAAAGACATGGACCGTGGAAAAAGCATACTATCTGTGTAGATAGTAACTGCCTTATCCTTGGAAATGGTGCATGCTCTGGACAAAGCAATCAATTCGGCCACTTGTGCGGACAGGTTCCTGGGGAGGGGTCTTACCTCTAGTACCGTAGTCTCAGTTGTGACTGCATAACCGAGTTGTGTAATGCCTGCCTCATTTTTACATGCTGACCCATCTACAAACAGGGTCCAATCTGAATTTGCCAAAGGTTGGTCCTTAAGGTCTGGTCTTGGTAAGACATTAGAGTGTATCAAATCTAAACACACGTGAGGGGCACCATCGTCAGCTGTAGGTAACAGCGTGGCTGGATTAAGAGTGGTGCATCGCTCAATGGTCATGTGTGGTTGTGATAGTAACGTTGTCATGCAGGATAAGTGTCTGCTAGGAGAGAGAAAGGTAACTTTATCCTGTAGTAGTATTACCGCGACAGAGTGCGGTACTCGTAAGGTAAGGTCATGAAACAAAACTAGGGTTGCAGACGCTTGCACAGCCTGTGCGGCTGTGACTACTGCTTGTACACAGTGTGGCAAAGATCGTGCCACTGTGTCTAATTTACTGGAATAAAAAGCTAATGGTCTCAACTTATCCCCATAGGTTTGCAACAGAACCGATGTCATAAAGCCCTGCTTACAATCTACTGTCTGAACAAAGGGTTTTGTATAGTCAGGGAAGCTAAGTGTTGCAGATCCTGCTATCAATTGCTTTACCCTAGTAAATGCCTGTATTGCCTTATCCGTCCATTGCAGCGCGTCATGTGCTGCCAATGGAAGTGCGAAAATAAGTTCCGAAAGTGGACTTACTTCCTCTGCATAGTTGGGAATCCAACTACGACAAAAATTTGTTATTCCTAAAAATTACATCATTTCTTTTTTTTGTGCTGGGCATTGGTGCCTGTAAAATGGCTTCTTTTCTACAGTTATCTAGTTGTCTACCAGCAATTGAAATGGTATAGCCTAGATACCGTACTTCAGTTTTACAAAATTGTAATTTAGATTTATTTACCTTATGTCCCTCTTTCGCCAAAAAATGCAACAACCGAATAGTTTCTGACTCACAGACAGCCTCCGTGGGTGCAGCCAGTAAGATGCCGTCCACGTACAATAGTAGATGACAGCCATGCTCTGGTTGAAACTGTGCCAGGTTTGTCGACATTTCTTGCGAAAAGATTGTAAGGCTTTCACAATATCCCTGCGGCAGTTGTGTGTATGTGTACCGCTTGCTCATAAACGTAAAGGCGAACCAAAACCTACTATCTTCCTGTAGGGGAATAGAAAAGAATGCGTTACTAATGTCAATAACAGAAAAATACTTATCCGTGGGAAGGATATCATTTAACAAAACAGATGGATCTGGGACCACAGGAGCCCTTGGCACTACAGCAGCATTTACAGCCTGCAGATCCTGTACCATTCTCCATGTCCCATCCGGTTTCCTTACTGGGAACAAGGGTGTGTTACACGGTGAATCTGTACATGGAATTGAAACCCCAGCTCTCAGTAGAGCCGTGATCACTGGAAAAATGCCTTCTGCCTTTTTACTTAATGGATACTGACGCTTATAAGGTCTAAAATTGGATTTTGGAGTTATTTTAACCTGTCCTGCTGTTTTCATTAGCCCAATGTCGTGCTGTCCTAGGGACCATAAGGATTTTGGTACTGACTGTAGTTTTAATTCTTCTTGTGGGGTCAGAAAGCATAGTCAGGATGGCATGCCTCTTGTCGGTGTTAACCGATCTTCTCGAAGATGTACCGTTGGTCTGACCTGGGTCACCCAATTTAATTTCTGTACCTGAACCCCCTTACCTGCCAGCTGTTCCGGTGTCATCTTTGACCAATCGGTAACCTTTTTCCCAACTATATACCATGCCGTTTGTTCTTCCCTAGTCACAGATACATGTGGGATTGAGGCATTTTGAAAAAGCTGTTGCATGTCTCTTGTGAGACTACAAGTAACTGCGGAGTTCCCTGCCCTGTCCCAATAAAGATTTTGTAATAGGATCCTGGTCACCTTGTGTTTAAAAAATTGTTCCTTATACTTGGGATCAGGTCCCACATTTTTCCTGTAATACATTGTACAGTGTAGTTGTTTGGCAGCCTCTGGTAACTGAATAGCCGTACTATATTTGCTCAAAGCTAGGTTAGTTAACTCATTGGCCACGCTTTGTGGTCCTGTTTCAATAAGATCATTACTATACCAGTAATGTAAATCCCCTTGCCCTACCTGCAACATTTCATCCTGGATTTTCATACGCTTAGCCAAGATTCCTGATGCAGTTGGTACTGCTGCTATTCTAAAAACATGCATCAAATCCCTTCCTAATAAATTAACAGGGCAAATCCAAGAGACAATCACCCGAAATCTAATAGTTTGATTAGTTTCAGGGTCCATAAACCATAAAAGTTTAGACAAAGGTTCCTTATAAATGCGGCCGTCGGCCGCTTTGACTAATACATAGTCATTAGTAGTCACATTGAACGGCACTGCAGTGTGTTTCAATAAGGTCCTAGAAACCCCTGAGTCGCATAGAAATTCTATGTCCCTCCCTTCAACCTGTAATATGATTACCGGTTGCACTTCTAACTGCATAGTCGTAGCTAGAGCTGTCAGGCTAACAACCTGATATTCACCTTTTTCTGAAAAATCAGTTATCTCATGTTCCCATCCTGCACATTCCCTTTTACCTTCTTTATTCACATCCTCAAAATCATCCTCATTCTGTATTACTGACTCTTGCCAGTCGACCTCAGCACCTGGGTCCGGTTCGTCCGTGCTGCCATCATATAGTCATGCTGAACTATGATCTGGAGCAGCAGCGGATTTCCCGGGATCCCGGCAATCTCTTGAGAAATGCCCCTTCTTACTGCATTTAAAACATTCCCCCCTCTTTTGTCTGCCTTCATAATCTTCAAAATGTCCTACATTCCCTCTCCCTCTGCCTCTACCCCGTCCCCATCCTCTACCTCTGTTGGACGGAGCTTACATTAACATAAGTGTTTCATCCACGCTCACCGTAAAGGTTTGAGCCTGTTTTCTTTTATTTTCCTCAAGATATTTTTCTGCATGTAAGGGGATATGAGTCTGTGGACAGGGTATGTACTTTAGCTTCTTTTTGTTTTTACTCTGATTTGTCTATACTACGGTTATGTAGTTCCAGAGTCTCCTCTGCTTGTTTTTGTAAAACTACGGAGGGTATTTTTCCCTGCTTCTCTGCCTCCTGTAAAACTACGGAGGACACATTTTCTTGATTTTCTGCTTCTTTTTCCTGATACTGGGGTGGACCGACCATTTCTTTAGGGACTTCTGGATACAAGGGTGGGGCTGTCGGTTTCCAACAGACAACAGATGTCTTGTCATCTTCTTTATGGACAAAAAATGCACCTTTTGCACTCGAGCCACCACTTTCCTTATTCGAAAATTGTTCCCTATGCCTCTTATTAGCTTCTTTTAACCATTTCTGTGCTTGAGGGAATCCCACCTTTACTTGATTTTTAACTTTGCCTCCTGCGTCCCTACACAGATCTCTCACCAAATTTTGACATTCTGATCTATTTAAGTTACCACTAAATCCATAATTTGTCTTTCATTTTTTTTTTTTTTTTTTTTTTTTTTTTGGATGTAATTTAAACATATATTCCTCATCTTCAGTCCTTTTATTTAAGCAGCCCTTACTAGCGCAACAACTGCTTCCTATTCCCATTTTTCTTATTTAAAAGAAAAACTGTTTCCTTTTCCTGAGATCTCTACCGGTCTTTTGTAAAATTTAAACAAAAGAAATTCCTTTATGACTAGTCCCTTAAAAAAAGTACTTTTATAAATGTAAAAGCTTACCTTACTGCGGATCTTCTGCCCCACGGATCGAATCTAAGAGTGACTGGCCTCTACTTATGACTTCTTTGTCAGAGGTCTTTCCGTTCAAGGGAGCCCGAGATTCGTTCTCCCCTCCTGTACAGGTTTTTCAGTCCCTCTTATGCGATTCGTACCGTGGAGAGGTGGCCCCACGTTCTTGGGCACCAGAAATGTCAAAAGATTTTAATACTCTTAACATATACTGGAAGAATCACGCAGATAAAAATAAGCAAAAAGGTTTATTTTACATGCATGGAGACATGCTACAAAGTACATGGTATGTCAGCAGTCTAATTACTGTACACTTCACATGGGTTTTTATACCCTTCTCTGCACGTACACAGTAGCTGGTTACTAGACAAGGAATTTCAGTCAAGGCTATAAATTCACATACTGGAGCCTTAGATGGTCAGAGGTCAGTCACAAGATAAGCTTGTGCCTGGACCAAGGTAACATCTGTGCATTCCTCTTTGGTCAGCAAATTCTTTACAAGAAAAACAGCTTATTTTAACTTGCTTCTTTGCACGCAATGCAATTTCACATTTTAACCCTTACTATACATGATACAAAGATGTTGAACACAAAGATTCTTACTACACCTGTATAAAAAAACTGTGAATGCAGTTAGTATTTTTGATCTAATAATTTCTCACCCTATATCACAGCCTTTATCAGTTTCCTTAGGTCCTAACGTGCTTAAGAATTATTGTGTAAATTAGGTTGTACAAGATACTGTTCACCTAAAAAATAAACTTTCTGTACTGGCTCTGTTAGCTAAACAACCCCACTTTATTAAAGCAAAAGTAAACCCTTAGCAGCAAAAAATCCTTCATATATTCCCCCTCCTTATGGGCATCACATTCAAATAAGGTGAGTCAAATGTATACAACATATCAAATAAAAATGATTGTAAATCCTAGTAAACAGTTACCTCAGTGCCAAAACTTTTACCTCAATACCATAATACCCTTTGTATCCAAAAGCAAAAAAAAAAAATACATAAAGAAATTTGTTCTTGTAATTATTTCTGTATTGAAACAAAAAATAGTAATACAACTCACAATCCATGGGTATTACCTATTAAGGTAAGTTTGTACAGGACCTAAAATCAGTAAGGTAGTAAAACTTAAGTTTTCCAGTTGTTCCAAAACCATCTACTATTCTCCCTTGTATACAATGAAGGGCTTGCTATTTTACAGTAATTAATCTGTGTTCAGCTTTCTTTTCTGTTCTATCCATCCAGATAGTAGGTACCTGTTTACTTTTATGTATAAAAAAATGCAATAAACCTGAACAGAGTTACCTCAAAAGTATACTAAATCACCCTCGATTTTTTCTCAGCTCTTAAAAGCTAAGCCAAATACTGCTCCTTTCATAAGTGATTCTGTTGTTATTCAGTACATAAATGAATTGCTTCTATCCTCCACTTCCCAAAAATCAAGCATAAAAATGGTTCACTATTAAAACATCAGAATGTAAACCATTCAAAAATGCGGTTTACATATTTGATGTTTGGAATATTAATTAGGTTGGAATATCGGCTACCTAAATGAGGCGAAGTTGAATTTGACTTCTGAGGTCTGTTGTCCCCTTTGCAGCAGTGCATACAGACCAGATCCGTACTGCACAGCGCTGACAGTAATGTTTTTGCAGGGGGGCAAGCCCCTCCCATACCCCCTGTAGGGGGCTGTGCCCCCCCACACCCCCTGCCACCTATATATTCCAACTTCAAGATCGTACTACAGTGCGGAAAAGGGTAAATCTGCCGATCTGCACTGTCCCGCAATATCAGCATGAAACATCTCCCACATATGAGTGTATACACAGTGGCATTTGCAGAATTGAAGGTTGGCAATATGGAAATCAGCCAGCTAACGTTCGGCATTCTCATGTTCGATAAACTTTCATTCTGCATTGTGATAGTAAACCCAAAAAAGCACCATCCATTTGCTTATTTCTTTAGCCCAAAAGAGACAAAGTGTCCCTTCCAAAGTCAAATAAAATCCATATCTCTCTGTCTGGCATCTGATGCTCCCTTTAAAAATAAATATATGTTTTTCTTCATTAGTAACTGAGTATTTTGCAAATTTGTTTCTTTCAATAAATAGTAAAAAAAGTGCTGACCCAGATAAAAACAAATCCTTGACAATTATAAGGTTGTGTGTGATATGCTGCTGAGAGATAAAAGACCAGAATGGAGTACAACCATTGGTCCATCACCACAAAGTATTTGTACTTTAACAAGCTAAACTGTCAAAAATGATAGATACCATGAAAATAAAGAAGGAAATGCAACTGAACATAAATTAATTTCCTGATATTCTTACCTGTGACAAAGATCAGAGGCCAACTGATAATTTTCTAGGTCAGATAGAACTAATGTAGATTTCTTTAGAGTGGGGGCAATTAAGGCTTCTATAGATGCTGTTGGGCAAATGCCTAACCTCATGGGGGAGTACACAGTCCAGAAAATAACTACACCTAGAAACTAGAGGCAAAATGTAACTAATCTAGAAAGTCCAGGATCCATTGTGCAACTAGAGAGATGTATAGCACAAGCCACTTCATGGTCTTCTAGAACTTGACATACTGTAGGAAAAATCTGACTGGGAAAGATGAGAATTACTGTGGATGTGTCTTGGGAGCTGTCCTAGGCAAAGGTGTTCTTGGTCTAGGCATCATTGTCCTTGAAAAATTCTGCAGCTCTCACATTCTGTGGCAGTAAACATCTTCAGTCTGTCAGCAGGCAGAGCTGTACAGTCTTTCAATGGTCTACAAGAGCTAGACTGAGAAGCTTGATGAGGCAGAGACCTTGTACGAAAAACAAGCTGCCTTCATGCTGGAGATCTGAATGGTAAACTGAATATCACTTATACAGAATAAGTTTGTCCATTCAGTAGCATATCTTCCTCCAGATAACCTCTTATCTCTAATTTTGCCTCAGAAATGCACAAAGAGCCTGATTATGCCATCTTTCATATAAAAGAAGAGCTGGGGCTTAAACTCTGTGGTTTGGTCATCAAGAGCACAACTGATGGCCCAGTTACTTGTTGCCACTAGAGCATCAGGACCATCAGCATTGCTCTATAAAAGAAACCATTCCACAGGTGGAATCAGATCATGTTTAGAGTTGTTTGTAAAATTCTTGTATTGGATCAGTTTAATGTGGAAGATTTGGGGAGTGCATAACACTGAAGTGGTTAAGACAGTAGTCAGAATAAGACACTGGTTCCATCATCAGATCAAATATAACCATACATATTTGAAACTCCTTTATTTCCAACTGACCTTGGATGAAGGCTGCAGAGAAGATTATCTGAATGAAGACAAACACCTCTATAAGTAGGAGATCTAAGGCAGTTTCAACAAATTAACAAACTCTTTGTTGACCCAGATGTTAATAGTCACCTAAAACTAATGCACATGGATGACACAGAAGACACTTGTTGAGAAGATATGAGAGCCATTGTAGAAATATTCTTATGTACCTGGGTGGATGTTGAGAAATGTACAACTGGTTCACATTCCAAATAGTTAAGGAGATGGTGACCCCATTGTCCCACTGAGGCCTGCAAAATATATAGCTACCCCACTTCTATTATCCCTCACAGTGTGCATTAGAACTGATAAGCCTGGTAGAATAGAGGGTGGCCAGTGTTCTCATTTAGGAAAGTTAACAGAATAATTTCTTTTTCATTTTTAAACAAGTGCACATACATTTATATAATAGAGAAATGAAACTGTGAAGGTTAAGTATTCACATATCTGTAACATAAGTGATATTGTATCCATATAAATGCCCTATATTTCTGATAATGAGTTAAACGTAGAAAATAAGACATTTCAGCAACTAATACTGATTTCTGATTCAGGGATAACTTATTCCTTATCTCTGTTTTTCTTGAGGCATTTGTCATTCTGCTTACTGTAGTGCGCTCTACTTTGGGCTTTAGGATGGTGAAACGAACCCACTGTAAAGGGTGCAGAATTTTGCCACCAAACTGATGACTGGCACATCTGGATTATGTCGTAAATTGCCTGTGCTTTATTTCTTTGTTGGCTTCTAGTTGCACCCAGATGTGAGTTCAAGACTCTTACCTTAACATTCTAAACCCAGCATGGCCTAGGTCCTGCTTATCTAAAAGAGTTGCCAAGTGCATATGTCTATGCAAGATGGCTCATGTCATCAGATGCAGGGCAGTTGAGTATCTGTGGACTCAGCTGGGTATATGTGACAAGGCTTCATTTTCATCTCTTGCCCCAGTTTTCTGTAACCAGCCATCATCCCTGATTCGAGCATGAGAGAAAGAGGTTTTCTTTAGAAGGTCCTGAGATGTTATGAGGTACTCCCATCTGTGCCAGTGTGTACACATTGCCACTGTGGTCAGAAAGTCCTTCTATGTGGCACATCTTATTACTAAGGTTCATAGGTAGGTACTAGGCTATCTGCCTGAAGTCATTTATAAGCCTAGCTGGAATGTGTTGGCTTTCGCCACCCCCTTAGATTAGTTCCTTGTGCCTCTGTCCAGCAGAGCCATTGAAGTGATCCCCGGGGTAAACTTTCTGTTTCCCATCCACTCGTCAAGGTTTCTCTTGAAGAGGGTTAGCGAGGAGCTCTGCCTAATGTAGATTAGGATCTTGTTCCAGAGCATGGGAAGTCTCTGGGACAGGAATCTATCCCTCCAGCATGTCCTATTTATTGTTGTGGTGAGATTTAGATTCCTAGAGCATGTGACTCAAGGGGATATGGTTTTCTTTAGGTGGAGCATGTCCATTAATTCTTGGTTGGACATGGCCTTGTATGTCAGGCAGAGATCACCTCTGAGTAGGCGGTATGCAACCAAGTACAGCTGGAGTTTCTTCAGTCGAGCTGCATAGGGCATCTGTTTGAGGCCAGTGATCCTCTTGGAGAGGTACTTTTGTGGTTTTTCCAGCTGTTGCAGGTGTCTTGTAAGGTACATCCCAAATGGGGCGTTGTACTCTATGATGGGTCTGATGAGTGATGCGTAGAGGGGCGCAATGACCTCTTTTGATTTGGATGCAAACCCTTTTGTGATTAGGTGGGCCACATAAAAGGACTTTCTAACTACTTTGGCAATGTGATTATCAAAGGAGAGGTTACTATCTACTTGAGTTCCCAGATCCCTTATTACTTCTTCCGTACTTAGGGGGCTACCACCTATGTGGTAGTTTGTGGGTACTTTGTTTTTTCCAAAGGGGATGACTATGCACTTTTTGGAATTTAGCTTGAGGCCATGGTTTTGACACCAGGTATCTGTCTCAGTGAGACCCTTTTGGAGGATGTCTGTTTTGCATCCAGGAAGAAAGAGGTCATTGTCTTCCTCTACTCTTCCCTCATTAGGCCAATCATTGAGTACAATGCCCCATTTGGCATGTACCTCACAAAACACCTGCAACAACTGGAGAGGCCGCAAAAGTACCTCACAAAGAGGATCCTAGGCCTTAAGCATTTGTCCTAAAAAACTCCCAACTATTCTCGGTCTCATATCGCCTACTTAGAGATAATCTCTGCTTAACTAACAAAGCCACGTCTGACCCAGCTCTGTTAGAAATGTTACATCTAAAGAAATCCCAATCCCTCCACACCACATGATCCAGAGACCTCAACCTCACTACCACAATCAACAGAACATGCTGGAGGGACAGGTTCATAGCCCAGAGACTGCCCATGCTATGGAATAGACTTCCCATACATGTCAAGCAGAGCACCTCACTGGCCCTCTTCAAGAGAAATCTTGATGAGTGGATGGGAAATAGAAAATTCACCCCAGGGATCACTCCAGTGGCTTTACTCGACAGAGGCACTGGGAACTAAGGTTGGGTGGCACAATGCCATGGTAATCCTATGGACTAGGCATGTAAAGGCTCCAGGGCCATTAACCTAGTACACACCTATGAACCTATGTGTACATATGCCAGCATAGCTATACACCAATGTGTATGTTTACCAGAGAACCCTGTAAGGGTGTAAAGTTTGAAATTGTGTTATAGCTTTCATATGCTGCCACAGAGCTTAGCAAAGCTCCGTGTTTGTATTGTACCAGAGTCAGGTGACCAGAGGTGATGTCATCCTCTAACCAGCATCTGGTTTCTTTAGAACCCTCTCAGCAGCACTTCAGAATCTGACAGGAAAGGTTTCTGACAGGATATATATCTCACACATCCACAAAGACAGACATATTTTAATACCTTTCATTGTGGCTGGTCCTTTAGAAAACAGAATACTTTTAACATCTTGAGAATACTTTTGCTTGTTTTAGTGACACTGTGGCCACTCCTATAAGCCATGCTGCTTTGATCACACCCTACCATTTGTATTAGTATTCATTTTACACAGTTTAATTGGGTTCCCTTTGTAGGAGCCTTAGGGTAGCTGACTGGTGGCAGACTCCTGATTACCTCAGAGCCTGGGCAGAAATACCTCAGAGCCTGGGCAGAAAGGGGCACAGCTAGTAACTTTTCCCAGGTGTGTATGTGTGTGTGAAACTCAAATATCTAAGTGGGTGTCTCAGCTACTGGGAACAGGGACACCAAGCTCCAATGTGGTCAATGTGGAATTTTGTGTTGGTCTGGAGAAAGAAAGAGAGTCCAGCCCCAGGTCTGGAGCATGGTCCCTGTGTGCTAAGGGAAACAGTGGGTGGTGCAGGGAGCTGTATCTGAAAATACTGTGTGAATCTGTCTTTGCTGTTAGTGACCGTCCCTCACTGGAGTCAGTGGTGAGGATTGAGTCTCCTTGATTGCTGGCCCAGAGTAGGAGTCCATCACATATTGGAGGCAGCTGGTGGGATAGTAATTGAATTTCAGTAGCCGGTGAGTGGTTGTCACTGAAGGTGTGTGTACTGTCAGCAGCCACAAGGTAAACATACAGTGTTTCATTTTTGTTAGATTAGTTTAGTCAGGGGATTATAGCAATCTGGCAAAGAACCAGTTGACCATGGTGTGTGATGCCAAAGGACTGGTGCATGCCAGCCTGACCAAAGAGGAAATTATTTCAGCCTTAGTCACAGCTGCAGCATGGACCAGCATTCAGGAAGACAACTAGTCTGGTGATGGGGATGTGCAGTCTTCCGAAACAGGACAGTTCACCTTTTCCTCAGAGGACATAAAAATCCATTTGGAGTTATAGACACTTAAACTGGAGGCCAAACGACTGGAGAAACAGATGGAATTAGAATCAGAAGACAGACTGTGGTGTTTTGAGGTCAAAGAGAGACTGCGGTGTTCGAAGGCTGAAGAGAATGAGAAACAGCACCAACATGAGAGGGAGATGTTGACTGTTTGGCAGGGTCACGGAGGTAATGGGGAAGGGAATAACTGAACCCCAGAAACAATAATGGTCAGAAAATTTCTTCCATAGTTTACAGAAGGTGATGATTTTTATAGTTTTATTCATGTTTCTGAAAGGGTATGTGAAAAGTATAATGTTGACCAAGGGCTCTGGGTACGGTTCCTGACCCCATTACTCCATGGTAAAGCTTTAACTGCTGTTTGCAAATTGTCTGATACTGACTGTTTAATCTATTCTAAAGTAAAACAATGTTTACTGGAATGTTTTAAGTCAACACCTGAAGCTTACAGAAAAAGTTTTGTGAGCATAGACGAAAGGCAGATGATAGTGCATGTGATTATATTGCCGAGTTAAGCAATTATTTTCATAGGTGGGTGAGTGGGTGTCAGGCCACCACATTTGAAGGGCTGGCAAACCTTTTGGTGAGGGAACAAGACAGCACTTTGCCTGATGACATATAATCTGGTTGGGAGACCAGGAGTGTAACTCTGCGGATGAGCTGGGGAGAAAAGGGGATCTACTTAGCAAGCAGGGCACCACTGCACAAGAAAGTGATACCCAGTGCTGCACATGGTTATAGGGGAACCCATGGTGGGTAACCTACACCACCTCAACACAGTACATCGGTAACAGGGGAAACCACTAGTTCAGGTACATGGCCAGAATGAAGGGTTAGATGTTTTAAATGTAACCAGAGAGGCCATGTAGCATACAGATGTCCACTGAGGCAAGGTGGGAAACCAAAGGTGAAAGAGCCAGCAAGTGGGAATAACAGCATGTCAGTGGTAAGTTGTCTGGAGACAACAAGGGTACCAATTATCACAGAAGTTTGTATCCTGTCTGGGTGGCTAGAAGACAGGTCATTGCTAAGAGGGATACAGCCTCTGACATAACCATTGTGAAGCCTGCAGTGGTTAAAGAGGAGGAGTACTTGCTTGAGCAGTCCACACTAGTCAGAGCATTAGGACAGACCCTATTCCAAATACCTTTGGCCAAGGTTCACCTTGAATGGGAGGGTGGAAAAGGAAGTAAGCAGGTAGGTGTGTTTGAGGATATCCCTGCAGATATCTTGATAGGGAATGATTTTGATAATGCAGTACCTTGTGTGCATGCAGTTACACACAGTCAGGCTTGGAGACAGGCATGCAGGTCCGGTAGCCTGTGGGAGACCCAAATAGACCCTGCACCTAAAGCTGGGGCTGGTGAGGTGGCTATTTCAGGGAGGTAGCTACCATGTAGCAGTGAGCCTGAAAGTGAGCCACAGCTGCTGGTAGGTACTGATGTTCCCGGGGACAGGGTGACTGCAAGGACAGAGGTGAGTGGTAGTACCCAAGCTAACAGTGAGGCAACATTGTCAGAAGAGACCAGCTTCTGGTGGAAAGGGAGCTGGGAAGGGTAATAAAGGTAGAAATGAGGCAGGCTCAGCTTTGGGACCCTACATTATGAGGCTTGAGGGAGGTAGCTAAGGAGGCACTTGATTCTCAAGAGAAAAGGGAGACTATACTGGAACAAAGGGTTACTGTATAGAGATTGGACCCCTGAGGAAGGGCTGGGGGGGGGTTAATACAGCATTTGGTAGAGCCCAGAGCCTACCGTCTGTCACTTCTAGCTATAGCCCACGACATTCTTTTTGCAGGTCATATGGACATAAAGCATACCAAGAGACATATTGTGCAGAACTTTTATTGGCCTGGGACTGCAAGGGATGTAACAGGGTACTGCATGGCCTGTGAGTAGTGCCAAAAGGTAGGCAAGACAGGAGACAAGGTCAAAGCTCCTTTGATGCCTTTGCCTGTTATTGAGGAGCCATTTCAGGGGGTAGCTATGGAAATTGTAGGGCCTCTGAGTACAAGTTCCACAGGGAAAAGTATATCCTGGTGGTAGTAGATTATGCCACTAGATACCCTGATGTGGTGGCTGTGTCCTCTATCGAGGCAGAGAAGGTGGCAAATGCTTTGTTAGAGATTTTCAGCAGGTTAGGTTTACCAAAAAAAATACTGACTGACAGAGGTGCCAATTTCATGTCAGACCTGCTGGCCTGTCTGTGGGAGCACTGTGGGGTGAAGCATCTAAACACCGCCCCTACCACCCCAGACTAATGGTTAAACTCTACACTAAATACCATGCTACGGGTATCTGCAAGCCAGTTTAAGAGAGAGTAGGACAAATATTTGCCTCATCTGCTGTTTGCATAGAGAGAAGTACCCCAGGAATCCACAGGTTTTCACCCTTTGAGTTGCTGTATGGGCATAGGGTGAGGTGGCCTTTAGATTTGATCCATGATGATTGGGAGGATGAGTGTGAATCTCACAAGGAGTCTGTTGTGGCATATGTCCTAAACCTCAGGACAAGACTTAGAGAGCTCATGGGCTTGGTCCAGGAGAACTTGACAGGAGCCCAACAGCAGAAAAAGGACTGGTATGACAGGAATGTTTGAGCCAGAGAGTATGCTGTGGGACAGCAGGTTATGGTGCTCATCCTTTCAGACAGAATAAGCTGCAGGCAGCTTATGAGGGACCCTTTAAAGTGGTAAGGAATGTCAGTGATGTTAATTACATGGTAAACCTGCTAAGCAGGAGGCAATGACACAAATGTACAATGTTAACATGGTGAAGCCTTACCATGATAGGGAGGTCCTGGTGCTGAGTATTTGCAGTGGGTGGCAGGAGGGGTCTGACAGGGATCTGGTGATCACAGATCTAAAAAGTCAAAATAGGCTAGATAGAGTAGTGTGGACCCCAGCCTGCAAGCAGGCATTCTAAAAGCTTAAAGAGGCTTTGGGAGGACCCCCTTGTGTTATCCAGTCCAGATTACAGGAAAGAATTTGCTATGCAGGTGGATGCTTCGAACCATTGGGTGAGGACTGTACTCAGCCAGGTCTCCTCAGAGGGAGAAGAGCACCCAGTTGTATATCTCAGCCATGTCTCCAACCCAGGGAGGAATGTTATGCAGCCGTAGAGAAAGAATGCCTAGGCATAGTATAGGTACTGCAGAAGCTTCAGCCCTATATGTATGGAAGGAAATTCACTGTGAATACAGTCCACAATCCTTTAACATGGCTACATCGAGACAGCCAGCAAAATGCCAAGTTATTAAGGTGGAGCCTAGGGTTGCAGGCATATGACGTGACAGTGTGGCACCATAGTGGGGTCAACAATGTCAATGCAGATGGGCTGTCAATAC
Organism: Protopterus annectens; assembly: GCF_019279795.1. Lineage (NCBI taxonomy): Eukaryota > Metazoa > Chordata > Ceratodontiformes > Protopteridae > Protopterus > Protopterus annectens. The sequence continues at coordinate 1,820,961,190 of NC_056728.1, forward strand.
AGGGTATAGGTTAATGTGTTCCCATACAGACCAGTTTCTCACAAGCAACATTTTTCCAGGGTCACTTGAAAAACTAGCTTGGGTTTTTAAAGGGGGGAGATGTGATGTTATGAGGTAGTGCCTTCTGTGCCAGGGAGAGTAGGGCAGTACATGTGTACTGCCAGCATAGCTAGCTGGAGTTTTGTAAAGAATTTTATATTATTTGACTATCATACTGATTTGTATAGATGTCTGAGTTAAAATATATTTGTAAATTACTTGTGTTAAAAATCCATCAACAGTAGGTCCTGCTGGATAGAAAGAATGTATGGATGTATATTATTATTTATTTCCAGTTTGATGACTGAGCATGATCACTGGGCTCAGAGAACCCATTTTTAGTGGAGGCCCGGGGAGAAAAGCTCCATGTTACAAAGTTTAGATACAGCTACAATATAGAAAAGAAGAACAATTTACAATTATGTTTCATGCTAGAGAGCAGGTGTAGTTTCTTAGGTACATGTTACCTTTAGATACAGACACAATATTATTAATGAACAATTTAAAGTGACATTTCATGTTAGAGAGCAGGTGTAAATTCTTAGGTACGTAGTACAAATTTGATATTTTCAAAATGTACATATGTGTGGTAGCCTATAGATCATAGTTAGAGAGGCTAGTAATCATAGCTGGAGAGGGGTTTAGAGGTGGAGAGAGAATTATAGGTGGGGAGAATGCAGTTGCATTTTCTTTTAGAGTAAAGGTAGGAATGTAACTGAGATTTAAAGTTTTCAAAGTTTGCACAGGTCCTTAGAGAGGAAGGAAGAGAATTCCATTTTTTGCTAAGGAAAAGGATAGCAGGAGTTGACCAGCAGGGCAATTGGGTTTTCAGACACAGATTAGGTTTTGGTGAGTAGATCTGATAGTTCTCTGAGAGGTGTAGGCGAGAAGGATGTTGCATAGAGCAGGGCACTTAGAGGGTTGAAAGATTAGTTTGTGGGCTGTGGTAATCTGAAGATAGTATAGTTGGTTGGAGAGTTCAAACCAGTGTAACAAATTAAGGGCAATACAGTGATGGGCGGAGTATTTGGCTTTGGTGAAAAGTTTTGAAATCTTATTATAACAGACTACCAATTTTGAAGTGAGTAGGGCAGATATGTTAGTTAATAGAGGATCACCATACATTAGTGAGGGGAGTAGATAGGTAGTGGTATGCATTTGTCTGGTGGAAGGAGAGAAATTGGATGTTCCTGTATAGCATACCAAGTTTTATATGGGTTTTCTTAATGTTTTCCTGGATGTGAGTGTCAAATTTCAGGTGTTCATCAATAGTGACCCCAAGTAGTTTGGCAAAGAGAACAACCTCTATAGTGGAGTTGTTTTGGCTAATGATTTGAAATGAGTTTTTATCAAGAGGGGAAGATTTTGAGGAGGAGAATAATAGTATTTTGGATTTATTGCCATTTAGTGAGAGGTGATTCGGAAGCATCCAATTTTCAGTGGTGGAGAAAGCAGCTTGGGTCAGTGTCTGAAGCTCTGGGAGGTTGGTGGCACTGCAGATTAATGTGGAATCGTCTGCATATTGTACAATTTTGATATTGGGTATGGCTATATTAGATTGTATTGTTGTAACTGCTCAAGTGTGTATGTTTATCATAGAACCCTGGAAGGGTGGAAAATTTGAAATTGTGTTATAGCTTTCAGATGCTGCCACAGATCTTAGCAAAGTGCTGTGTGTGTATTGTACTAGAGTACGGTGACCAGAGGTGATGTCATTCTCTAACTAGCATCTGGTTTCTTTAGAACTCTCACAGCAGCACTTTGGAACCTGACAGGAAAGTTTCTGATAGGATATATATCTCACATATCCAAGCAAAGACAGGCATCATCTGGCATTTGCTGCGGTAATACACTCAGCACACATCAGGTTGCCTTGCTTTAGAAAGCAGTTAGAGAACAGTAATTCTTTAGGTAGTTAGGGACATTTAGTGAGAATCGTTTATTATTGTTTCCTGCATCTGTGAGAAACTATCCAGCTGTATTATTTTTATATATCTGTGGTTGAAACTCAGTATTCTCCTGTTTTCTATTTTATTATCATTAAATATTTTAATACTTTTAAATGTATTTTTTTACAAATACAAAACAAAACTGTAACAATACAATCTACAAATAATAAGTTAACATTTACAATGTACAACATAAACAAAGAATGAGCAGTGTCAGTATAACTGACAAGAGACAAAGTGGATCAGAGACCTTTTAAGACCTGGAGGAATTCTGAACTGGAATATGCCCATCTACATGGCACTGATGTATTGCAACCAACATTTTTTCCTGCAGTTCTGGATTCTGTGTTGCAGCTTTGGACAGAATCCAGAACTGCAAGACCTCCAGGTCTTAAAAGGTCTGACACTGTTCATTCTTTGTTTATACTGTACATTGTTTGTAAATGTTAACTTATTATTTGTAGATTGTATTGTTACAGTTTTGCTTTAAATTTTGTATTTGTAAAAAAAACATTTAAAAGAAAAAATATTTTAATATCTTTCATTGTGGTTGGTCCTTTAGAGAATACATTTAACATCTTGAGAGTACTTATGCTTGTTATAGTAACACTGTGGCTGCTCCTGAAAGCCTTACTGCTTTGGTCACACCCTACCATTTGTATTACTGTTAATTTAACACAGTATAATTGGGTACCCTTTGTAAAAGCCTTAGGGTAGCCGACCAGTGGCAGTGTGATTACCTCAGAGTCTGGGCAGAAAGGGACACAGCTAATAAATCTGTACCAGCTTTTCCCAGGTGTGTATGTGTGTGTGAAACTCAAATATCCAAGTGTGTGTGTGTGTGTGAGCTACTGGGAACAGGGATACACAGCTCCAAAGTGGTCAGTGTGGACTTTTGTGTGTGTCTGTATTGAGAAAGAGAGTCCAGTCCCAGTTCTGGTGCATGCTCCCTTTGTGCTAAGGGAAATTTTGCTTGGTGCAGGGAGCTGCATCTGAAAATACTGTGTGAATCCATCTTTGCTCTTAATGGCCATCCCTCACCAGAGTCAGTGGTGAGGATGAAGTCTCCTTGATTGGTGGCCTTTAGTTGGGACCCATTACATATCTCACTAAATGTCCCTGACTTAACTAAAGAATTACTGTTCACTGACTACTTACTAAAGCAAGGCAGCTGATGTGTGCTGAGTGTCTTAGCACAGCAAAAGCCAGATGGGGTCTGTCTTTGTCTGTGTGAATGTGTGAGATATATATCCTGTCAGAAATCTTTCCTGTCAGATTCTAAAGTGCTACTGTGAGGGTTCCAAAGAAACCAGATGCTAGTTAGAGGATGATATCCCCTCTGATCACCTGACTCTGGTACAATACACACACAGAGCTTTGCTAAGATCTGTGGCAACATCTGAAAGCTATAGCACAATTTTAAACTTTCCACCCTTCCAGGCTTCTCTGATAAACAAACACATATGAGCAGTTGCAACAATACAACCTAATGTACACGCATATATTTTTTCAGTCCAGTAGGACCTACTGTTGATGCATTTTTAACACAAGTAACTTTACAAATATATTTTTAACTCACACATTTGTGCAAATCAGTGTGATAGTCAAATAACATAAAACTCTTTCCAAAATAGCAGCTAGCTAGGCTGGCATATGTACACATGTACTGCCCTACTCTCCCTGGCACAGAAGACACTACCTCATAACATCACAGGTCCCTTAGATTTTGTATTTTTGTTTTTGAATGTGTTCAGATTGCCTTATTTTTTAAGTTTGTGCTTTGTTTTTGATGTATTGATGTATTGACTTTGGTTTGCCTATTCATTGTTACTCATATCTGTTTTATTTCTTCAGATGCTTAGGCTAAAGCATTTTAACTTTTAAATAAAAAACTAAATTGTGCACCCAGTTGAAATCAACAGTATACTGAGTGGCACTGGTTTAGTACCATTTGTTTAAGTTGCAGATTGAGTGGCAGTGATACAGGATACAGTGCTCAGTTCAGAGCAAGATAGTACTCTCCAGCCTCTGTGACATTAATGTGACTATGCTCTGCAGAGGAAAAAAAAGAAGTATAAACACTCTCATTATAGCATACTCTGCACAATAGTTACAACACATATAGCATTGAAAGGAGAGTCTCAGCTGTGTGACAACAACAACAACAGCAACACATTGTAGCAGACCATAACAGTTGTAAACAATATTGCATTACATATATTGTGCACTTTGAGTATTTTATATGTAGGTTATGTTCCCTGGTGTAAGCATTTCTCCAAGAAATAATATCTGCAAACTATAGTTTTTGTAGTAAAATTTGTATGGGGTTGACCACCGCTTAACTGTCTACCTAGATCATAAGGGAGGTAACCACCCTCCCTTTAAATGCAATTGTGTTTTAGAGATGGTATAAAGTTTACTATTAAATTCTGAATAATAAAATATTAAATGAATTAACTTAAGATACTCTGAAGATTTTCCTTAGAAAAGGTCACTATAATGTAAAATCATTACATTTGAGCTTGGTCACCTGTTTTTTTATAGTCCGGATAGATTTTCTGAATGGCCCCTTTTCCTTGTGAGAACCAACTTTGTTTTCATGACTGCAGAAGTTTTTATGCAGCTGACGGTATACTTCACTGAAATCCAGCATTGTTATGCAATTTCTTTAGTTTTTCTTGCCATCTGATTACCAGTGGTCCAACAATACCATATTGAAGTTTTGCATGTATGTAACTCATGCATGCTGATCTGCCTTTTTTTAAGATGAAGCATTTAAAACAATGAACATCATCTTTTAGACAGCATAAGGAGCAATGTTATGCCTTCTTCCCAGGACCTGTTTTAGTGTTTAGACTAGATGGGATCCATGGCAGAAGTTGATGATAGGTTCCCCCAATGAACCTGGGTCAACCCCCCCCCCCCCGCTT